>NC_083223.1:74769122-75071987 GCF_032191835.1 Heteronotia binoei
AGAGAAAAATGAGGATTTGGGGATTGCCAGGGGGCGGGGAAAAGGAAATAATGTAGAAAGGGAGATACAACATGATTCACATGACTCTCCAAGAAGCAGACAAGGCAAATGATCTAAGGTGCTTTGGATCCCCACTGGGGAGAAAACATATGCCAAGAAAACACCATATGGATGGGATAACAAGAAGCTGGTAAGCCAAGTCCTTTTTTAACCCAGTATCTTTTATCCTTATATTTGCTGGCACCATGATTTGATCTTCAGAGGGGAAAACACAGGAAAGATAGAGGTTGTAGGGTCCCTTCTCCTTTATACACTTTGGCAGATGTGGCAGATACCTCATGTATCATCAGAACAACTCTATTGCCAGTGCAAAAAAACCAGAGTAAACAACTGGAGTAAAACTTAATACTAACCTCTTTACATAATAAAACTGCAAATAGAGCAGAACTATGTGGCTTTCCCTGCCCTTGGGCAACACAAACAGTTTTAGGTGCAAAGTTTATGAATCTCAATTTGGACCACCCCTCTACTTGCAATGTTTTGTTTTTTTTTAAAAACTATGAAGCTGCCTCATAAGGAGGCATCTAGTCTAGTACCTTGCCTGAAATCTGGCAGGTAAGTAAGATCCTTAAACAAGCAAACATATAAATCTGGAGATACCAGACATGCACTGGACATGACAGTGACTGAATCTAGTACTTTATGCATATGAAATAGATCTTCTACTAATGAGGTAACTTCAGTTCAACAAGGTGCTGCTTCTGACACCTCCCTCAACATCACCTTGCACAGAGGTCCTTACCTCATGTCATCACAGATCTGTCCCTGCACGGCTCTTTCTGCAAGTGTCTCTCTCCCTCTACTTTTCTCTCAAGCATATTTAACATCATAAAGAATCACAGAAATCTTCACACTCAAAACTAGAATCATGCTCCAAGAGAGCTATGAGACACCAAACCTCAATGGTGTCTCGCAGAACCATGTCTACACTTGATAATCATATGAAAAAGCTATTCCAAGCAACCACAGAAACTGGCTAAAAATATTTCTTCCAGTGACATAAACCAAGAAATCACCATAACAATTTTCTGTGTGCTTCTCCTTCCAATAACTAATGTCTTTCATTCAAGTTCATAGAAATTAGCCTTCAGCTATCCTTCTATTACCACAGCTCTATTTATGCAGTCTAATCCTTAGCTGTCATGCAAGAAGTGAGGCAGTTTCACCTTCACAGTATCTTCAGTAAGCACATCATTAATTTTTGAAGTCAACTTGTTTTTACCTTCAAGAGTGTCTCCTTGTCCTGAAAGTGCGTCTCCTGCGCCAGAAGCATACAAGGCAGTCACAGTCAAGTCATATCTGGTTCCTGGTTCCAGTTCTCTGAGTACTGTGGTGGTGGTGTCTCCCCTTAGTGTTACTTCTTTAGTTTCACCTCCTGCCACTGGAGTATATGTTACAAGATATCGCTGTACTTTGCCAGGGGCTGAACTCCAAGATAATTTCAATGAGGATGTTGTAGCATCAGAAACTTTCAAGTTTCTTGGTCTTCCTAGAACTGTTTGTGGTAAAATATACAAAAACATTACTTAGGAGGAGAATATGATATCTTTAAGACTTCTGCAAAATATCTGTGATCTAAACAAACATAATCAGCGGGGGGAATAGCATTTATGGACAGTGTCATGTAGTCCAGATGTTGGATACCGCTATGTTCACTGGAACAGTGAAGAACAACAGGTGGATTGTTGGTGGGGAAATAGCTTTTGAATGAAATGAAATTTAAGACATATGCTTCTTTGGATCCAACCCACTACATCTGAAAATCAATTTCTCTTAGTACAAGGGGTACTGGTGGGAAATTATATATTGGTAAAGATGGCCAAGGCTGAAACTAGGTGGAGTTGGTCCTGGTTAGTATTGGATAGGAGACCACCAAGGAAGTCTAGAGTTGCTATGCAGAGGCAGGCATAGTAAAACTGCCTAACTTAAAGCCTAACTTAAGGGCAGTTAATATATGGAAGTTTTTGCATGTAATATATGAAGAATGCATATTGTCAGTATTTATTTCCAAATCCCTGTATCACACTGATAGATGCAACAGAAAACAAGTTAATTTGCCAGTTTCCCAGCATGTTAAAACATGGTGGCAACACCATGTTTGTGATATGCCAAGAGGCCATTTTAATACCTTCTCTGTTTTCACAAGAACATAAGAGCAAGTGCCGTTATCAGTCAGACTAACAGTACACTGAATCCAGCATTCTGTTCCACGCAGTGGCCAACTAGGTGTACCTGGAAAGTGTACAGATAGTATTTGGAGGACAAAGCCTTCCTCTGTTACACACCCAGCATTGATATTCAGAAGGTTACAGCCTCTGAGCAGAGAGATTCTGTTTATGAGTAATGGCTGAAAGCTATTGATAGACTTGTCCTCCATGAATTTGTCAAGTTCTCTTCTAAAGACAAACTAATTTAGAGTCCTTCACTACATTCTGTGGCAATGAATTATAAAAGATAACTAAGGAAGTACTTCTTTTGTGACTCCTGAATTTACTGTCCATCAATGGTAGTTACCACGGCTAACAGCCATCTAACATCAATCCTTTTAATTAAGGAATCAGACAGCTTCACACAGGATACGTACATCTATGGCTATTGGCCATGATGACTAAAAGGAACGTCCTCAGATACTCTGAATATCAGTGCTAGAAGGCAAAATCAGGGGAAGGACTTTACTCTATGCCTTGTTTGTTGGCAATCCAGGGCGACTGGTTGGCCACTGTGACGTGGAATGCTGGATCACTGGTCTGATCCAGCAAGGCTCTTGTTATGTTTTTCACTGCGTGTCTGTGAATTATAGCCTGAGGGAAGGGAAGGGAAGGGAAGGGAAGGGAAGGAGGGAAGGGGAGGGAAGGGAAGGGAAGAAATGGCAACACTATTAATGCCTACCTTCTTCTGTTTTCCCATATCCATTAAGTGGACTTCCAGAACCAGACTGATACTCAGCAGTAACAGACACCTCGTATCTTGTATCTGGGTGTAGATTCTGTAACGTAGTTGCTCTTTCATTTGCAGAGACAGTTACTTGCTTTCTCTCTCCACCAGTAGCTGGTCGATATGCCACTCTGTACCTGAGAACATTGCCTGGAGCTTGAGTCCATCCAACCTTAAAACTGTCTGTTGTTTCATCTGTTACCCTTAAGTTTCGTGGTGATCCCCGAACTAGAAAAGAAATAACACAAAAAATGCAAATCATTTTATTTTGGCCAGTTCATTTACTAGTGAAAACGTTTGTGATTTTATATCCCCCAAATGAAAATAGATCTATTAAAACCTTACTTTATATAACATGACTGACTGGAGAGACTGAGAGCAGTTATGGAAAGTATAAAATTTCATTATCATAATTAAAAGCTGTATCAGGTGATAAGAAATAAGACACTTTCTAAGCAAAACACTGCAGGACTGCTTACATTTAAATCACACAAAAAAGACAGAATTTTTTGAAATACTGAAAAAGTTATATGAACTGGGAGAAGGATGCTGTTTTAAAAGCAGAAAATCCTTTTATGCTCTGCCAATTTATGGCTGTTTACAATAGGAACATTTCCAGCTTAGAATGGAACATAACTTACAGGACACTAAATAAAGAATATCCAAAACAACTAAGGCTTAAACCCAAGAGGCCCAAGTGAAAAGGGGTTTTGAATATATCAGGTTACATTTGTAAAGTTGTGTGACAACCATAATCTTTAGAATTATAGGTCACTTTTCCTGAAGCAATTTTTTTTTAGAATTCTTACGTATGTGGACAACAGTTCAACTCAAAGGTACTTTCGTTAATACACAATCTAAAAAAAACATGATCTTTGCAAACTGGGTTTTCAATCTTGTCCAAAGCTCAAGAGAAAATATTAATACCATTTTTTATCATTCTCTGTTTGGATTCCTAATAGGTAATGATCTAGGGACAACTATTATTTGAAGATTACACAACTCCAAATTCATACAGTGCCATGACAAGTTACTCGCCACCCAAATCTGGAAATGCCCCCCTGGCAATAAACACAATGCCATGGTAGTGCATGTACTAGGCCAGGGGTCCCCAACCCCCGGGCCGCGGACCACTACTGGGCCGTGGCCTGTTAGCAACTGGCTGCCACTCCATCCTCTGCCCCCCCTACCAGCACCTCCCCCACTTGCCCTTTGCAGCGCCGCAAAGCAGTGCTGCACTCCATTGCCCTGCACAACAAGGCACCACCTCCCCTCCCTAGCACTGTGCCACTCCCCTCCCCCACCCACGGGAGCAGGGGAAGCTTGGAGTCAGCTCTACCCACTTCATCAGGGCCTAGGATGATTCTAAGTTGTTTTCTTAAGAGCAGGCTGGTAAGAGGAAGAGTTTCGCCCCGTCCCTCATTTCTGGAAGTGAGGGAGGGAGAAGCCTCCTTCAGCATGCTATTCAAATAAATTAGAATCAGCCTGGGCCCTGAGGAAGCGGTAGAGCCGAGCCTCACCCCCCTCCCACATGATCAGAGGGATGCTGCAACGAGGTTTGGGCAGCTTTGGCACATCCTTGCTCCTGGCTCCACCCCTAGGGCAGGCCGTGGTGGCAAAACCGGTCCCTGGTGCCAAAAAGGTTGGGGACCACTGTACTAGGCTTCTGTGCTAATTTTCAAGAATGAACAGTGCACCAACACAGACTATACCTTCTAAAGTTGTTTCTTCCCCATCCAAGGAAGGACCATCACCATCTTCATATTCTGCAATCACACTGACAGTATATGTGGTTTGGGGAAGTAAGTTAGTAAGTACTGTAGTAGTAACTGGAGCTGGTACAGAAACAATGAATTCTTCTTCACCAATAGCCACTTTATACTTAACAAGATAGGACAAAACACCAGCTCCTGCTGGAGACCAGTTGACTTTGAAACTGTTAGAAGTCACATCTGAAAACATCAAATCCCTTGCAGGCAAGTAAGCTGTTGAAAACAAAAATGTACTGAGCAAAGAATGCTTTGATAAAAAACCTCTCTAAATTCCAGAAATGTCTGCAAAAACAAAGAGCTTCTATATGCCCCATACTTCTTGTTTAAATGTATATTTCTGAGTACTTCTAATACATGACATACATTAGAAAAGATACATATTTCCATCTTTCTGGCATTTCATTAAAAGTGATGATTCTATCAGTTTTAAAAACTAAAATTAAATAGTCAAATTGGAAACATATAATGCTTCACAAATTCTGAACCATGCCAATATTATATCCACATTTCTACCTAGGTGGCCCCTTTACCACTGGGAAATGATGTAGGATTAAATCTAACACAACTTTTGTGTTCCATCCACAAGAAAGGAGCCAGAAAGGAAGTACTGGACATATCTCAAAGAAACAATCAAAAGCACTTTTGTATACTCATATACTTGTTCATCTAATGCGCTTAAGATAGCAAGAACTTTCTAAGCCTGATACCACTAAACAATCATTAGAAGAGAGTTCTCAGATCACCTGAACCATGACTGACAACTGTCAAGACCAGATAACATGCTTCCCCATCCAGCCAATATTAAGCACTTCCATGGCCTATTGTATTCAAAAGTAGAATTAAGCACATATTTTAGTCTCTGATGAAACTAAAAGATTAAAGAATGCTTAACTTTTTTTTTCGTTTGTGCTCATTATACCAAGCCTTTCATCAATGAGATTAAAGTGGCTCCATCCACTGTAAAAATGTAAGTTACAATGAGGAATTATAAAAGCAAGGTTAATTTTCTTCATTTCCAAACTCTAATTATTTAATAGAGATTAATTTGTTGTGCATGCTACCAAGGATATTACAATTCTAGAAATAACAGCTAACTTATAATATGCTGTTACTTTTTAAAAAGAAATACATCCCCCCCTTTTAACTATTGTATAACTGGTACTATATACTGGACCATGTAAAATTTAGCCTATTGCCTTCCAAAGGAAGTTTTTGCCATGTATTACTGCACTACAGACTACTTACATTTCTTCTTAATTTCTTGAAGTTCCTGTTCAATTCTTAAGCAGACAGACTGTGTAAGTTGAAGAGATATTCTTTGAAAAGCATCAAAATCCTCTACTTCATACACGTGGGTTTCTGAAGGAGGAGTAGCAATAGCTTCCAGCTCTGACCGGACTGCATCCTTTACTCCAACAGCGAATATTTCTACATCTGATTTCCTCAGCTTTACTGCAGGATCTTTAAAAGCATCTGATGATTTCCCATCAGTAATAAGAATCATGACCCTTGGGACATTTGGCCTTGCACCTTTGCTGGTAACAAAGACTCTCTCCCTCACATAAGTCATTGCTTTGCCTGTGTTTGTAGATCCGCCTCTGTAGGGAAACGTGTTAATAGCCTGGATTATATCTTCAATTCTGTTGTATCTGTTCAATGTGAACTCCGTATGAGGGTCCCTGCTATATTGGACAAGGCTTATCTGGACTTTTTCAGGTGAGATCTCAAAGCTTTTCACTAACACTTCCAAAAACGCTCTTACTTTAACAAAATTGGCAATGCCAATGCTGTAGGAGCCATCAACCAAAAGCACTATGTCAGCTTTTACATCCACACCACGTGAGCATTCTGTAAAAAGGAATAATAATATTTAGAATTCATACAGTAATTAGGAATACTGAAAGTATTTTGTATCATCATTATCAGGGGTGGAATTCTAGCAGGAGCTCCTTTGAATATTAGACCACACACCCCTGATGTAGCCAATCCTCCAAGAGATTACAAGACTCTTTTTTGTAAGCTCTTGGAGGACTGGCTACATCAGGGGGTGTGGCCTAATATGCAAAGGAACTCCTGCTAGAATTCTACCTCTGATCATTATCAATATAAGATTGTGAGGGCAGAATATAGGGATGGGCTGAAACTTAAATAAATATTTATTTAAAACATTTCTGTGCCACTTTCCCATCCAAATATGGTCTTCAAGGTATATATAGTGATTTGCTTATCATACTCATGACACAGGAGTGATCTGAACTGTAGATATTGCAATTCATAGCTCACAGTCTTGTTTTATGCAATGTTGCACCCTCCTAAACCCAAGGACTTCAACGGACTTCTATATACTCTTCTGAGTACAGCTACTTAAGATTGCATTGTTAGGCTCTCAGACATGATATTACATCATACCTACATAAAATATCACCTACTAATGGGCATTCTTTGTATTTCTAAAATTGTATATCAAATGCTCTCACTTCCAAACTGTTAAATGTGACCCTTCTAGCTAAAACAATTATATTAGCAAAAACTATTTTTTTATTAGTTGTTGCAGATTTTCCAGGCTGTATGGCCATGGTCTTGGCATTATGAGACCTGATGTTTTGCCAGCAACTGTGACTGGCATCCTCAGAGGTATAACCCAGA
The DNA here is from genome assembly GCF_032191835.1 of Heteronotia binoei. Taxonomy (NCBI): domain Eukaryota; kingdom Metazoa; phylum Chordata; class Lepidosauria; order Squamata; family Gekkonidae; genus Heteronotia; species Heteronotia binoei. The sequence continues at coordinate 74,776,535 of NC_083223.1, forward strand.
AAACTGAAGTTCTCTCTGGGTCAAATTTTCATCCAGTCATTCTCCCTCAGCCTAACCTACCTCACACAATGTTCGTGACAATAAAACAGAGGGGGAAAAGCCATGTAAGATCCTCTTAGACCCTTTGAGAAAGGATAGGATAAAAATGTAATAGATAAGACTTCATTGCTTCCCCTTCCTGCTATACCACCACCACTCCCCAGCACTTCTAAGAAAGCCACTCCAGAGATCTGGGGACAGTCTTAATCATGGGATGGCTGGATGGAGCTGGAGGATGGAACTTCTAATTGCAGATCCTGTTCTGGCAAGAGAAAGTACCTTCTGCCTGCACAGTCACAGGTCTGGATGCAACCCTGTTTCTTTTAGAAAGGTCAGCAGAAGTTGTTTGGATTGCAATACTTATTTTAGCTTCACAAAGCATTAAGAAGACCACTTTTCTAAAAGATACAGCTACAAACTAAAAAAGTGAGAAAACTCTGTTGCTTTAATCATCTTTTTCCCAGTACTTTATTGCTTTTTGTACAATTCAACAGAAAATAATACGCATTAGTTTTACCCATCAATGACTTACCCACTTGAACTTTAACTGGCTGTGTTTTTTCCATTATAGTCACTGGTTCACTGGCAGTCAATCCTTTCATTGCATACACATGTATTTGGTATTCGGTTTCTGAAGAAAGGTCTTTAACATTAAAAGCAGTTGTTTGGGGTCCTACACTCAACGAATACTGTTTGGCACCAGCTATCATTGGAATGAGCTCCACCTTGTACCCAGTTATTTCACTGGGAGATGGATACCAAGTGATTCGAATGGATCTTGATGAGACTTGTGTAGCTACAAGGTTTGAGGGAGGTTCAACAGCTGAAAAATTAAAAACAAGGATGACATAATAAACACTGACTTCTGACTTTTAGAAAAATAGCTGTATCCCCTCACTACCCCCCAAAAAACAAATATTCCAAATTTGGATGCTGGACCAAATAAATGACAATATTGGGCAAAGGTATTTCTTAGGCAGCCTATTCTATACCCATTTACAACATCATCACATCAGTGATCTGAATAAAGGATGCTGATACCTGTGACCAGAGTTATGCTTACTATTTTGTTCATGATACAGTGATGTCATAGGCAACACAAAATAAAAGTGTTGAATTATGTCCTAAGGGCTATAGATTTCTATTAGATGCTTTAGTCTGCACAACCAAAAGGTTTCTAGGACACTACTAATGTCCCTTAACAACTGGCATTTCCAGATAATTAAGTGCATCACATGGTAATATATAAAGGAGAAAGCTAGAAGTATATCTTTTTAACTCTTGAAGAAAAATAAGGTGGCAGTTCTTGGAACACTTTAAATAAAATGAGACTTACTTCTGAGTAAACCTCCTTAGGATTGCACTTGAAATGTTCAAACTGATCTCAATAGTCAATGATGGCTAATTGGCTGTATTTGAGTTTGCATTCTCTGACATTTAAAATACACAAGACTGGAGACCCACAAGAAACTTGCAGGGAGTGGAGCATTCCCCCACCTTTCCTTCCCTCCCACTCCCACCTGCCCCTCCCCCCCAGCAGTCCCTCCCTGGAGGGCTCTGGAGCTGGGTGACAGGGTGTGGCTCAGGAGCTTTACAACTTGCTGAGTGCCCAGCAGTGGCAAGGGCCCCATCTTTTGTGCAGCATCCCCTCACCCAGTGACCTGGGGCCCTTGCTGCCACTGCTGGCCCTGTGGTGAGGAAGGAAGGCCAGCATGGGGGAGCCACAGCCTCTGTCTGAGCCTTGCCGGATGCAAGTTGCATTGTCTGTGCATGTGCAGACTGTGCTTTTTACTTTGAGGGGAAATGAACCCCCCCCCCATTTTTTTAAGGTTTTAGATTTTTCTGCAAACATGGGGAGTCCTCTATGTCTGAAGAAAATCTGTTTAGCTCCATGCCCCCCCGATGTGCAGATTAAGATATCTACACAAAGGGGGGGGTTGGCTATTAAATATAGAGCTAGGCCTTGTCCAAAGATAACAAGCAACTAGTTCTATGGGAATAAACAAGGCTTTTAATGGTGATTTTTCAATAGTATTTCCCTATCATAGATGATAAACCATTTCTGTAACAAGGTTTCTCATACTGTTTGTGAGGTGTCATTAAGAGCAGCTGCAAAAACCCTTTGAGGCACTTGAATTAGCTCTTTAGATCTATGCCATTAGCCATTGCCTCCCACAGAACAGGTGTCACCACAACAGTGAATACTGGAACAGGAATTCTTTTGAGTTACAATGAAAACTTAAAGTTTCTTACCTTCTTCACCACTAACCAGTTCACCCAATTGTTCATCAACACCTGAGCACACTTGCGAGATTATTTCATTCTGTACATCCACAATGCCATCAAAGTTAGCCACATTAAAAACATGTTTCAGTGAGGGTTGAGAAGCAATTAACTTTAGTTCCTTGGCATCTGCAGCTTTGATTCCTAAAATATTAAAAATATGTGAGACCCAAATAATTACAGACACTATAGATTGCTGCATATCCATATTGTTGAACTTATGGACCTTTTCCAGTTTGGGACCAGCCTCTCCAATGAGTTCAGAGGTGGGAGGAGCAGATGGAAACAAGTTCCTGGCTTAGTTTGGACTTTCCCCATCCACCTCACTTCTCCATCAGGCAGATATATGAGAAACTTCCAAGTGAAACCTCACCAAGGGCCAGACAACTTTCTAAGGAGAGGAGTCCCTTCGTTCTTCATCTGTTCTGCTTAACAGCTGATCAGCACTGTTAGGAGCTTTGCTCATTGCACCAACATCACATGAGAAGGGGATGCTTCCCTGCTCATCTCAGTATCAAAAGAGTTCCCACATATAGCATGTGTGTGTTCTCAAATGCTGACACATACAGAAGAAGCTAGCTGTGTTTCCATTACAGCAGACCTGTATGGTGGATCCAAGTGTATGGAGTGAAGTGCAACTGTAAATAATGAAGACAGATTGCCTCCAGGAGAGCCACAGTTCAGTGGTAGAGTACATGTTTTACATGCAGTGGATCCCAGGCAAATCCATTCTAAATGATCTCAGGGGACAGGTCTGCAACAGACCCTTGCTTGAAATCTTGGAAATACTGCTAGTCCTTACTAGACTGGGTAGACCAATGGTCTGATGCAGGATAAGGAAGTGTAATATATTCAAAGCAGTCTTGTTTAATAAAATGTAATTGGTTAGTTTAAAGCAGTAGGTTGGATCCTACCAAATTTTCCACTTTATTTCACTCAATTCCCCTCCTCACCCCATATGGCTTTTAGTTCCACAGTAGGGATGTGCATTCGGCTCGGCCGAGCCGTATTTACAGCCAAATCAGTGCTGATTCGGCCGCATACGGAATAGCCTGCAGCCGACTTCCATAAGCGCCCATTATACGGCAGCCGAATAGGCTCGCTGTGTAGTTACGAATAGCTATTCGTAAGCACACAGCTGTCAATTCAAAAGGCAGCAATTAGCTTCTGGAGCTTCAAAAGAGCTGCTTTGGCGCCTTTAGTGGCTTCTTCCCGCCTCTGCCTTAACCTCCCTGGGATCAGGGAGGGGGGGAGGGGGAAGAGGAGCCCCAGCAGCCAATCCAAAGCATGCATTTGCAAAATGCATTGCAAATGCATGCTTTGAAGGGCTTTCTAAGGAGTCTTCCCTTCCTGGCTGACTCCTCCATGCTGTGTGTGAGAGATTGTGCAAAGGGCTGGCAGTGGCTGGCTGGCCCTTCGCTTAAGCTGCTGCCTCTCTCACTCAGACTTCCCTGGACTAGAGAAGACAAGGTAAGACACTCTCTTGGGTTCTTGTTTTTATTTATTGTTGGTAAAAGGACTTTTTTAAAAGACTTAAGAGTCCCTTTACTTATCCAGATTTGGGTGGTGGTGGGGTAGCTTATTTGGGGGTTTCTGCTTGGGGAGGGGGCCTGGGGTGGGGGGGGTTTGCCAATTTGCCCATATCTTAATTTAGTGAGAGGACTTTTAAAAGTGCAGTGTCCTTTTACTTCTCCTGATTTGGGTGGCTTGGATTTCTTGGGGTTAGGGTGAAGGGTTTTTTTTGGGGGGGGAGGGGGTGGCAAAGTTCCTGTATTGTTAAAAGTTAATTTTTTACTGTTTTAAAAGTATTCAGTGTTTGATTTGTTGCTGCTGTGCTGTGTTGTGCTGCTGCTGTTACTCTTTTTGTGGTTGGCCAGCTCTCCCCGTGTTGTTTGGGGCAGGGCTGGAGAGCTGGCATCTGGGTTTGCTGCAGCCAGGTCTGCAGAGCAGACCTTGAGCAGATTGTGTTTTGTGTGGCAGTGACGTTGGTAACTGGGTTTATATTGGTGCCAGGCCTGCAGGCCCAGGGTTCATAGATTAGATAGAGGGATGTAGTGCATTTGGGGCCTATAGAGATTCTCTGGTGTGAAGTTAGGTTTGGCTTTGGGTGCCCCTGGAATTGGACCCCCGGTCCAATTTTTTTTTGGCCTTGTGGGTTTTGTGTGAGACAGTGCCCTGAAGCTGCACAGCAGTTTGGGGGGCTCTCCTCAAAACCTCCTGCTCCCCAGAGCCACACTTCCCATGACAATTGCAGTGAGGAAGTGGCTCTAATTGGTTTTTTCTCACCATTGGGAGCAGTGTTCCTTTTGGGGTGCCCACAGATGGGGGCACCCCAAAAGGAACCAGGGGGGTGCCCCCATCTTTTGGGGCCAGGGGGGTTGCATGCTGGGGAGTCCCCTGAAGCTGCCCTGCAGTTTTGGGGCCTCTCCCTCAAACCCCCCTCTGGCCAGAGCCACTTTCCCCACAGCAATTGTAGTGGAGGAAGTGGCTAATTGGGCTTTCCCCATCATTGTTGGCAATGGGCCTTTTGGGGAGCCCAAAGACAGGGACCTCCTGGCCCAATCTTTTTGGGACTTGGGGGGGTTGGAGGGGAGAGTCCCCTGCAGGTCCCCTGCAAATTTGGGGGCTCTCCCTCAAACCCCCTCCCCTCCAGGCGGCTTCAATTATACCCTATTTGCCATTGATTTCAATGGCCCATAGGGTATAATGATGGAATAGGGGCACCCTCTTTGGGTGCCCCTGGAATGGGATCCCCTGGCCCAATCTTCTTGGGACTTGGGAGGGTTGGAGGGGAGAGTCACCTGCAGGTCCCCTGCAAATTTGGGGGCTCTCCCTCAAACCCCCCCCCTCCAGGCAGCTTCAAATATACCCTATTTGCCATTGATTTCAATGGCCCATAGGGTATAATAGGGCCGTATATTCGGTAATAGCCGTGCATCTACCGTATATTCCGAATACGGTATTCAGTAGTGCATGGGGAATCCGAATTTTTTCCCCCCATGTACTTCCGAATCCGTGTAATTCCGAATTTTTTTTTTTGCACATCCCTATTCCACAGTACTATGGATAGCCATTTTGCTATCAAAGCAGATGCAGCTCTCTCTTTGCCAGACAGAAAAGATCGGTACATATTAATGGTTTAAAATATTGCTATTTTGCTTATTGGGACTTTTCCGAGATATTAAGAGGAATCATAATAAAGTTAGTTTGGTGACTGTGTTTTCACTTCTATTATGAAGCATTCAAAATATTAGTGCAGTCAGCAATTTGGCCAAATGTTGGCAAATGCTTTTGAGAAGTAAATCAAATACAAGCAACTAAAATTAGGGGAAAAATGCGTTTTTTATAGCAAGCACAGCACAAAGCTCAAACTTTGGCCTGAGATGCCTAGTAACAATTTTTGCATCAACTTCAACATACCCAAAGAAAATACTTCAACTCCGATATTACGCAGTTCTCTTGCAGGGATTTCTACTTCATCTTGAGACTTTCCATCTGTAATGACAACTGCCACTTTGGGAAAGCCTTTCCGTGCCCCAGAAGATTCAGTGAATGTATTCCTAATCAGATACTCAATAGCTTCACCTACAATTAACAAAATGGGTTATGATTCTCTTGTCCAAAGTTAAGTCAAGATGTATATCAAATTTAATCTTGTAAAATAAAATAAAATGATAAATAAACACAGCAAGCATGCTATTTGTATTATTAAACAGCTAAAAGTCCATCCATACCTGTCATTGTATTGCCTCCTTTGTATGGTATTCCTTTTATCGCCTCAATGAGGTCTCTCTTTTTGAAATACTGATTTAAGTTGAATTCAGTCCTTGTATCAGAACTGTACTGGACAATTCCAACTCTTGTCTTGTCCTCTCCAATGTCAAAAGCCGATACAAGAGTAACAATGAAGTCCAGTATATATTTGAAGTTATTTCTTCCCACGCTCCAAGAGCCATCCACAAGAAAGACTAGATCTGTAACAGCGCTAATGGAACATTCTGGAATATAATTTTTACAAAATTACACCTATGTAACCCAGCAATTAATTATCTCTTTGATGCACAAACATATTACATACAATGAGTTACATCCAAATATGCTCTTTCATGAGCAGAAAGCACTTCCATTCACACAGTGGAAACCCTTGATTTTTACCCAGTTCATATTCAAACTACAGCCTCTCCCCCTCACACACACTGCAATCCATGCAAGAACAGCTTTTGGGGTGTTCTAGGTGTGCAGGAGACAGGGAGAAATAGGGAAAATGCATTCCTCAAGCCCAGTTTCCCATACGGTTCTTTGAAACTAATCTATTGGATATAAATAATACATAATATATAATGTGCCACATTATAATACAAAAGCAAGAGGCAGGATATGGCTATGTAATCTAAAGGCGATTTAGATGTCAACATTTCGTAGTTGGAATTAAGCTCTAAATAGTAAATTTCTGTGAACCAAAATGATTGGCAGGCCTCCTAAATAAAACATTGCTCACCAGGCTAAACAGACCTTTACACCAAGGGATAGATCAAAGACAGGGTAGGGGGAGCAACATGTTTAAGGAGCACAGAGTATGGCAAACAGGAAGATTAAACAACTAGTAGTCAACATAAGAAATGGAAGATATAAGCTGCTACAATGATTAGCACAGGGTGGGCTAGGATATACAATTTCACTGCTCAATTATGACATGCTAAGAAAAAGGCAGGAGAATTGTTATATATCTCTTTATAATTTCCTGCCATAAAGGGTACTTTACACTGTTGCTTTACACTGTTTCTAATTCTAGAGTATGGCAACATCTTGATGATCAGGCCTTTTTTGAGAAGGAACGCACAGGAACTCAGTTCCAGCTGGCTTGGTGTCAGGGTGTGTGTTCTAATATGCAAATGAGTTCCTGCTGGGCTTTTTCTACAAAAAAACCCCTGTACAAAATAATGGTGATGTCAGGGAGTATGGCCTACTATGCAAATGAGTTCCTGCTGGGCTTTTTCTGCAAAAAAAAGCCCTGTTGATGGTACAATACTTACTTTGTAACTGAACCTCATCAGGCTTCTTTTCCCCTGTTGTTATTAAACCACCTGTTTGAACTGGAACAAAAGAAAACATAAGATTAAGGGAAAACTAGAAGGTATTCTATGGACAGATTTCACATAACTTTCTCCCCATTACAGAATGGCATTTGCTATCACTAAACATTCAGTGGGCATCTGTATAACATCATAGCAGCTATCCTACCCAAACAGTCAGAATTTCTGAGTGCATGATAATGGCGGGGGGGACTTCACGGTGGAGAGAAAAGAGCTGACAATATAATTTGGTTGCTACCTTCAAGGAAGCATATGAGGCAATGCCCTTTAGACATATACCTTTAACTTTCAGCATTTTTAAAAAGCAGCCTCTGGGCCCCTTTCAGAAGAAAATAAAAGAGAAAACATGCAAGCAGTTTTTCATCTTATTGGCTCAGGAAGAATGCAGGAAGAAGAGCTGTAAGATGTTGGCTGTTGTCCTGAGTTGATTAACCTCTTATGGATTGAGTTAATTCTCAACTGCCTATCCCATAGCTTCTCCTCCTCCATCCCAACAGGTCTCCTGCTACAGGAAATGGGGAGGGGGAGGATGAAAATCAGAAGTGACAAGGTGGGCTCTCTAGTTTTCTAAGAAAATACTATGACAAAACCATAGAGGCTTCTGTAAATACTAGACTGTCCAAATATACCACTTCCAGTTTTTACCAGAAGTTACGTCAGCGCACTGGCACGACCCCAGAAGAACAGACCCTGCCCTCAGTTCCTCCCAGAGGTTGCTAGCTGTGGCCTTGCAACCCTAATTCCAATGTAGTTTTGACTGCTACTCCAGTGTCTCATGCCCTGCAACATTTTTGACAGAATAATATAGGTACACAAGTTAAATCAACAGGCTTATAGAATGATTACAAGCACAGCATTTTTCTCTGGTGAAAGGGAGAGAAGAGAGATTGGATTTGTACTCTGCCCTTTACTACCCAAAGGAGTATCAGAGTAGCTTACAATCACCTTTCCCTTCCCCTCCTGACAAAAGATACCCTGTGAGGTAGGTGGACTTGAGAGAGCTCTGGCAGAAGCTGCTCTTGAGGAACAACTCTGTGAGAACTTGTCGCTAACTCAAGGTCACATCAGCAGGTGCATGTGGAGGAGTGAGGAATCAAACCCAGTTCTTCCAGATAAGAGTCCACACACTTAACCACTACACCAAACTGGCTCTCAGTTAAGTGTCATACTACAGAAAAATTGGCTTGGATCTTGTGGTAAATTTCTACTAACTATCAGTATAACAGGACTTTCTTGATACTCCCCTCCCACTGTAGTCCAAACTGCTCCCTTAAATGCTACTCCTGGGTGCCAGAGGACCCTCAGAAACAGCAAAAATTGGTAATAATCACCTTGCCTTCTGTTATTAGAAATTCACCACAAGATCCAAGCTATTCTGCTCACAGGTCCTAAAAGTATATTTTTTGTATTTCCAGTGTTTTAAATGTATATATAAAGTGGTTTTGTTTTGAAGTGCATAGAAAAAAAAGTTTAGTCAGATAATGCTAGATTGGTTGAGTAACACTTGATTTATTGAAGTCTTGATTTATCATGTGAACTTACTTGTAAGTTGACCAGAGATAGATAAACTCTCTTCTGAATCATCATATGAACTTATTGTAACAAGATATTCAGTGTCAGGTAGAAGATCTCTTAATATAGTTTGAGTAGTGCTAGGTGCTAGGGTAAATTCTCTAGTAGGTCCATCTGCAAATCAACATACATAGAATAACTGCATTAAACAGAACTTCTAATGATACTAGGGTTAATTTAAGCACAGTCAAAAGACATCATCAACGTCATTATTATGCATTGTGTGTAGTATAGCCAGGAAATCCTAAGATAGTTTGGCAGCCAGAAGTTCTAGTTGTTTTAGTATTATGCACCACTGCATCATGCCCCTGGCATTTCTTGGAAGTCACCCTTCAAATACTAGTCAGGTCAACCTTACTTAGTTTCCAGGATCTGATGAGATCAGGGTAGCCTGGGCTACTCAGGTCAGGGCTAGTAAAAAGACTTATTTGTCTACATGCCATGAAAGACTTTTGAAGCCTCAAAGTCATCTTTTTTTTAAAAAAACAGATAGTTCAAACCACACAAGCTGGAGCCTCAAGTAACAATAAGTGGCTCGTTCAACCTGATGTCTCAGTATGGCTGTGTGGCCAGTTATGGCCCTTCTGTCTACCTGAGACCTGGCAGCCCTGACGTCACAGAGAGACTGAAAGTTCTAGTCCTGCTAAGAAGGGACATGCTTCATGAACAGCTTACTAAAAAGTAAACTGCAATTGTACTGTCTACAGACTAAGAGCTGTTGAACAACTTCTTGATGCCAGCAGTTCAGCCACTGGGCACAGGCAGAGATCAATAGCACTATGCAGTAGTATTTGTTGTATGATTTGTGTGTATTCATTATATTTGGAGAGAAAAGGGACTTTGTGTGGAAAGTTAAGCTCCCTGTTCCCAAGACTGCAGCCTGAATCAGTAGACCTCCCTTGTGGCTGATTTTCAAAGCTTAATTATTGACGTGAACACCCACACATGAACACATGAAACTGCCTTATATTGAATCAGACCCTTGGTCCATCAAGGTCAGTATTGTCTACTCAGACTGGCAGAGACTCTCCTTTACATTACCTACTCCCTGGTCCTTCTTAACTGGAAATGAGAGGGATTGAACTTGGGACCTTTTGCATGCCAAGCAGAGGATCTACCACTGAGCCCCAGCCTCTTCCTCAACTTCACAGGTAGTTTACATTTCACATTTTATTGCAGGTAATCTTAATGTTCTGTATGCTGAAGAAATGTCAGTTCCTTCATACACCACTAAACTATCAGATATAATTTAAGACAAATTAAAGATGACCCTAGTATCTATTCTCAAACTGCTTTTGAATATACAAAAAAAAATGTAATTGAACAAAACTGCTAATTGTTATGAAAAAAACAGCTGTTAATTATTATTTATTATTGCCAAAACACTTGGCAACAAGTTGGATACTGTATAGAGGTAGATCAAGATGGGTAGCTGTGTTAGTCTATCTGAAGAAGTGAGCAGTTATAAGGTTATAAGGAAACCCTGTGAAATATCTTAAAGAATTTGTTGACCACAGCAAGAATACTGTTGGAACAGTAATGGAAGCAGAAAGGTCTATGTGGTGTTGGGAAGCTGGAAAGGGGAGTGGTGTCTTTAAGATGTGAATGAGGGAGCCCAGCTGAGGCAATAAGCTGCTAGTTTGGGTATGGCCAGAAGGACACCAGTTGGGGAGAGGGTGGCTGCTAGGGGCTGGAGCCACTAAGTCTGCGGAGGGTGTGCCTCTAAAGTGGAAAAGCCAAAAGAGTGGTAGGGTTGAGGGCACCACCCACAACATCCAGGGGCAAGGCCAGTGCTAGGGAAAGATTTAAGGACAACTGCATTTAAGAGTTGGGCAGTGGAAGACCTAGCAAGAGATGCATGGCTGGGAGTCAGGTATCTACACTAGTGCAGGACAGGTGAGGAGTTAAAGGCAGTTGGGTCAAGGGAGTGCTGCAACTGCCCTGGGAAAGCCCTGTAGTCTCTGAGGTTATTGAACAAAGTTTGTTGCTGCAAATCTGATTTGTATACATGGTGAATGTCAGCAAGGGATGGAAGGTCATCCTTGCTCAAAGGCTGCACAAGCTGGGCAAGTGAACCTGGAACAAGAACTGGAGGCCTTAAATTGATATTTGGTTATGGAAAGTAAGGTCCATGATACTAGTGCATATACCTTACTGCATATAAGCATCTATAGAGAGAAAACAATATATGTAGAATGTTTACATTCAATGGTGATGACCTTTCATTATATATTGGAATAAGAACAATGCTATAGAATTTGTCCAAAAAAAGTGCTCCAATATGTTTAATATACAAATTTTTTTTCACAGTAATATGGATGTATATATTATTTTGGATGTAAATAATGAGCTAAAGATTTTTTATGAGGAGATTTGCAAAAATTTTATATTTTCTACTTGTATCTTGTATACTTTTGATATAATTGACAATTTGCATTCTTCCTTTCCCACAACAACATTATCATAATTTTGCTATTTTCTAAAGCTCCCCCTCACTTTTTTTAAAAGAATGTTGAATCTTACCGGTTGTTGCAGGTGTCACTGTTATCCTGTAACCTTCTATTGCATCAGGAGGCCTATTCCATGACATTTGAACAGTACGCTCATCTATAATTTTAAAACTCAAGTCTGATGGTGGATTAACTGCAAAAGATTTATATCAAATAATATTATTTTAAAAAGTTGTCCAAACAGCTCTCAAATTAATGTTTAAAAGATGTAAAGCAAAGCTTGCTAAGATATATATGTCTTTGCATAAATTTGTTTCCAACACATAGAAAGATATGTTGTTGGCAAAAAGAGGATACAGGATGATGGACTATGACAAAACACATCAAAGAGAATACACATTACAGACAACAGAACATTTGTTTCTTGAATTGCCAAGTCATTCAAGAATGGCCAGCAAAATCAAGCACGATAGAAAACACATTTGGATACATGTACAATGAGTTCACAGATAATAACCACATATGCAAACATTTCACATAACAATTAAAAGAATGTTTTTTTAACATGCTGGGTGCAATTCATAAAGCATGCCAAATCACAACCTGCTTACAACACCATGAGATCATTTAACAATAACATAATACCTCTTATAATGAGACATCAAAGAATTAATAAATCATTTTAAGTTTCTCTCTGCACATTTGTATTTCATTGAAACTTGTTTTTTGAAAGCTTGGCAGAGAAAAAGAGAAATGTATATTTTGAGAGTGCAATAAAGCTTTGTGCATTTTAGAGCTCAATTTATGCCATACATATATATATATATGTAGATATTCTTGGAGCTTAACCCCTTAGATCTAAAAAGTCACCAAAGTTGTTTACCTTGCATGTTTGTGTATATATATTGTATAGACATACATACACATAATTGGGAACAAAGGGGTTAACAAATTATAAATTATTTTCTTACAGCTAAACTTCAATATAAAACTTTGTAAAACCAAGTTTTCTGGCTGCTTACACCTCTTTGCTATAGTATTTATAAGGTGTAAACTACCATTTGTCTATCAGTGTTCCCTTTGCAGCAGGTGTACCCATACTAAGGAATGGCATTTTAACATAAAATGCCAGTATGGTGTTTATACAACAATGGTTAATTATGGAAAGACAACATTGACACATATTTATAGACATTTATTTATAGAAGGCATAGGAGAAAAAAAAAAAGGAAGAAGGCACCAGTGGTCCAAACAAATGACTGCAAATAACTTTGTGGGAACTGGTGAGAAGATGAACTGAACAGTACAGAAAGGAATAGCTCACATATGCTCTTTTGCAGCATCATGCATGTATGTATATGAAAAGTCTATTATTTGATTATTCTTGTTCTGTTTAGCTGTCCACAATGGACAAAAGCCTCCATGTACAAGGATCATTACACAAAGACGTTTCATAATAATATTTTATAATGATATTCTTGTATTAAACTTCATGCTGATTCATGCAGTTACTGATTCACTGTCAGTGCATGGTAGGCGTACTACAAATAACTATTTTAAACAGGTCTAACCAAGGCACATAAGATTCAGCCATACTCTCTTTAAGATTTCAGATTTTTTGGCAAGCATTGTGTATGAGCCATATCTTGCAGTTTTCTTGGAAGATGCCCATTTATGCTTAATTTAATCATCATCTCAAGCATGTTTATTCAGCAGTCAGTCCTAAATTTGATGGGTCTTACTCTTGGATAAGTGTGCACAGGATTGCATTTTTAGGATTGCATCTAAATAATGGTGTTGGGTTCAAGTGTCTCCTTCTGTTCATAGAAGACACCTTCTATGAGCCTAAGGACTTCCTTTATATCAACAAAAGATAATCCTTTAATCCAGCTCCATAGTTGGTTCCAGGGCTTTTTAAGTAGAAAAAGCCCAGCAGGAACTCATTTGCATATTAGGCCACACCTCCTGATGTTACCATTGTTTAACTTAGGGCTTTTTGTAGAAAAAGCCCAAAAGGGGTTCATTTACATATTAGGCCACACCCACTGACACTAAGCTAGGTGGAACTGCGTTCCTGTGTGTTGCTGCTCAAAAAAAGCCCTGAACTTGGTTCCAATTTATTGTCCTTTTCAAAAATACCATTAACATAAGATTGAACCTCTTGAGAAATCAATAGCAAACTGTTAACTATGTCTAGAGAGGTAACCCACTCATCACATACTCTACTGCAGTAGTTCAATTCACTTTTTTTTGCATCTGACCCAACTTTATATTGCTTTTGTCTAGGGGTGGAATTCTAGCAGGAGCTCCTTTGCATATTAGGCCACACACCCCTGATGTAGCTAATCTTCCAAGAGTTTACAAGGCTCGTTTTTGTAAGCTCTTGGAGGATTGGCTAATATGCAAAGGAGCTCCTGCTAGAATTCCACCCCTGCTTTTGTCCAATCCAAATACCTTTTATATCCTCATGCTATCTAATCATATTGGCCATAGGTTCTACAGTTAATGTAAATAATATGGGAGATATTCATCTTGGTGGGGGGTTTTTTGTTAAATCAAATGGCTCCACAGCGGTGTGCACTGTGAGTGATTTGCTTCTTGAGATTATTAATTATATACTTATACTTTAATTTGGTATATGTTTAAATGTGAGACTTGAGAACTTGAATAAATGTTGTGTGTTTTAATGTATGGTCATTTCCAATGAAAATAGAATAATATGGCTTTGCGCTATTGCTAGAATGGGTATACTAGTGCTAGAATAAATGTTATTTTTTCCTATCGTCCATACACAGGCAGTGAGATTAGAATATTAAATTACATGCATAATTGACTCCTCATTCTGTTTATGGAAATTACACTTTTGCAGATGAAATGGAAGCAGAATATACTATCAAAATCATGCAACAGATGTTAATATCAGCACGCTAGCATTTAAAAGAATACCATTATAAAATATTGTTTCCAAAGCAATGGCTCAGGACAAATTTAATGCAAAGGCAGAGACAACTGACCTGAGCATGCTCTTTTTAAAAAAATAATTAAACAGTACATGGGAAAAAAGAGCACCACCAACCTTGAAGGTAAATTGACCTGAAGCAGCAGAGGTCTTAGGCTGTAACTGCTGGAGGACAGCAGCAGCCCACCTTGTTGATTTCCAAATGGCTGGATTCCAGATAAACTGAAAAAACTAACTGTGAGGAAAAGGCTTTAACATCTTAAAGGACTTTAATCTAGTACTTTATGAAGACTCAGACATGGCACTTGGCAGTTTTAAAAACACAGCATGAAAGTCACTTTCAACTCCCATACTCCCATCCAAGCCCACTGGAAATGCATTTGAGGATGCTAAATGTGAGTGACTTCACCAATGATTACTAGGTCATATCAAACAGATTTTTGAGACAAAAGATAAAGACTTTTCAACCTTAAGACTTGCCAAAGGATCCAGAGGTTACTGGTTTGCCACAAAAGGGCAGGCTTGAATCCTGTGGCCAGCATTTAAAGAATCATGTTTCATAAACCCAAAGGGACTTTGGGCTTGTATTTCTGCAACAGCAGTCTTCTATGAACACCACTTTGAAATAAGTTCTAAAGCAGTTTATGATTTGACATAGTGGTCTGCTGTTGAAACGGGGGGGGGGGGGGATGCTAATAGGTTTCCATACATTTTTCTTAAGTCAAAAGAAGGAGCCCGGGGGGGGGGGGGTTGGAGGGTGTTGTTTTTTAAGTTTCCAAATGTTCTTAACTGGCCAATGCCATTCAGACTGCTGTAGTGCAAGTCAAGAGTAGGAATGTTAATTATGGGTTGGAGCCAACCAATCACATACAAAGCAAATTTGTGGAGAGGAACTTTATCTCTTTCTCCATCCCAGGGGCGATTTCTGCCAAGTCTTGCTTCAGCCCTTTATATCATGTCATTCCAAAGGACCTCTCAACCCCAAGGAGTAATTCCTGAGGAAGTGAAGGGGGCTGATGCAGAGGGTGCAATTCCCTTTCTATGACCACATTCCATTTGACACATGGTTGTATTCTACCCTAAATTAACAAAAATTATCATTTTAATTCTGCATCAGAAATCAGAATGTTGTTTTCATTCAGTATCAAAATTGATATTGCATTGGAAAGTTAGGAAAAATTCCCATCTTAATTAATATTGGAACAATGGCAATACTTCCAGTATTGAGTGAAAGTTATAATGATGCCCTTTCCAAATTTTTTTGAAGTGCCTGCAGGCAAAAGGAGCAGACAGGGAGAGAAAGAATATCCCTGATTGCCCAGTGCTTTAAACTTTGAAGGGTTATTTTTCTGGGGGCAATAAATCTGACCCACTACCCATAAAACAGCAGCCCTTGAAACTTTAAACTATATGCCACCTACATAACACAAGAAAGGCCTCCTGACTAGGGATGGGCATGAATCAAAGTACAATTCGCAGTTCATGCCTAAAATAGCCAAATTGTGGTTCATTCTGAATCAATTTGGGTACTCACACTATGCACAACTTGCAAAACGAAGCAGCTAATTTTTGGGGCGGTTTGTCTGTGTCGTTATAGGCAGAGGATCCTCCTCGCATGCAGTGACATGCCCAGCATGATGATGTCACTTGGAAGTGACACTATTGCACTAGACACATCGCCCTGGCAAATGTGCCCAGCGCAATATCGTCACCTGCAGGTGATGCCATCATGCCAAGTACATTTGTGGTGCACTGGAACTTTCTAGGCCTCTCGAACCAAACAAACCAATGAACCATAATTCGTTCAGAAAATAAAAAAACCCACAAAATGAAATGAACCACCGATTTGGGCAAACCAATCAACCACAAAACTAAATGAACCACCATTTTCATGTTCCACGCCCATCCCTACTCCTGATCCAATTACTGATATTTATTGGGAGTGAAATATTGGAATGAGAAATATCAGGAGTGCCTCTCATGGTATCAGATATTACCAATTAAATCCAATACTTGATATGTTGAGCATTTTATGGAGTCAGCAATATCCAGTCTCACATCCCTAATATTATCTCTCCCACTAAAATGAATATGATATGTAGCCACTGTATATCCAGTTCACGTGGCTTTTTGCACATTAAACAGTTAGGATGAGGACCACAATCTTTTAATGCTTCAGGTTTGTGATAATAACTTGAGCATCAGTTCAATAAAATAAATGAAAATATAATAGCAATGTTGTGGGTCACACAATTTTCTTGGTTAAGTGTCATTGCAACTATAAGATGAGACAGGAACAGAATCGATAAAGAACATTGAGCCAAATTTATCAGCCACTAGAAATATAGTGACTCAGAGCCTTTGCTCTCTGTGTGCCTTAGGCCATTTATAGGGACTGTCCTCCACTGCAGAGTATGTTGCCTCTCAAGCAAGGCACTTCCACTTGTGCAAGACCAACACTTTTCAAGGAGTCCCCAAAGTTCCTAGTACCAGAAGAACACATTACACTGCAGACGATCACCTCTGCAATGGTGGAAGAGAGGAGCACATGGCGCAAAGGTGCAGATTATGTTCACTGTTATTTTAATCCTAGTCCATTTTAATATTTAGGTAAAAACTGAAGGGCTTGTTTACTGTTTATTTAATAACAGACCATCTCGCATTTTAACTGAATCATTAAAAGCAGTCTCCACTACTTTCACAGACTACAGAGTTCTATCCTGTCCAGTACCATGGGAGTGTGCTAGTGAAGGTACATCTTTCCCTTCCTCTAGCAGCCACTTGTGAACCCCAAAAAGGGATACCAGAGGTTTGCACAGTCATGCAAAATGGACAGCTGTAGTGAGAATGCAGGAGAAATCTTGCAACAGTGGAGCCTTCTTGCACTAGTGGAAAGAATGCAGAGGATTCAACCCATAGAACATGAATTTTAGCATTTATGCCCACTGTTAAATTGTGGTACACTTTTCATAGTCCCAAGGGCACTATACTCAGAACTCCTGCATGTGAAACCTTATGCATTCACTTCAGTAAAGGAGATAATTCTGCTGAAGCCAACCCTTTTGCCATGTGAAGTTGTCCCCTCCACTGAAATGAACAGAGAAACTCTTAGTGGTTGGGGAACTTCACTAGTGCTTCAGAACTGTGTCACCTGCAAAGGATTGTTATACAGAATTGTTGGTGTGCTCAGCTATAGAAACCCATACTGAATAAAATCTTCAGAACCTCTTCTAAAACACTGAAACAGACACCAGCTTCCCATGATACCTGACAGTCTTAAACTGAAGTCCTATTGATACAATGTATTGGGATACTAAGCATTTCAACTACAAGGTGGAATAATATCAAATCAGTATTCCAACCACTTTTAAAATAAATTACAGTTCTTGAGATTTCTGGAGTGTGCCTCCATTATTTATTTCTAATGGTATTATACCAGATTAATGATCATTGTTTGCCTAAAAGGAGTCCAGTACCACCTTGGAGACTAGCAAATTTTTGGGGGTATAGGCATTTAAGAGTCAATGCTCCCTACATCAGAGACGAGTTGGAAAGAAGACCTCTCAGATTCGGAGATCTCCATTCCAACTTGTATCTGACAAAAGGAGCTTTGATTCTCAAAAGCCTATACCCCAAAAATCTTGCTAGTCTCTAAGGAGCTACTGGATTTGAACCTAGCTGTTGTACTGCAGACTTACATGGCTACCCTCTGAGACTAGTTTCCCTAAAGAATCCTAGGAATGGTAGGTTTAATGAGGCTGTTGAGAACTCTATTGGATGTACTAGCAATTCACAGAATTGCCACTCCCAAAGTTCCCTTGGAGAAGGAATGATTATATATAGAGTGTGGATAAAATGGAGAGTGAAATTTCAAAATATCTATGGTATTTGCAAGATTACAAACATATAGACTGAATCCTCGCTAGCAGTCACTCCACCCCCAGGCTTCTGCTTTCTTCAGATCAAGTGATCGATTCCCCACAAGTTGCTGCACAGTCACATTTTGATCCGCAGGTCCCCCCACACAGCTTCTGAATCTCAAAAAAAAAAAAAAACAGAGCAGGAAGCTTTGCGGAAAACTGGAGGGAGTCGTAGATCAAAATGCACCTGTGAAGCAACGGGTGGGGAATTGATCGCTTGATCAGAGGAAAGCAGCCTGTAATAAAAGTAGAAGGTAAAAAGCTCTAAGAACTGACATTCTAGATTCCAAAAATGGAAAAGCAAACAAAAACCCTCTGGAGCACTCTGCTTGACTTAAGAGACTATTCTGTGGTTAGTGCTATAAGAACTGTGGCCTTGAGTTATAACCAGAAGTAATAACAGGTCAGGCGTTTGCGGTCATATGTGGACTGGAATTTTGGTTTGTGTTTCCACACTTTCTGTTAAATCATAGCATTCTCCTGAACAGATTTCCAGAACCTTAACAGCAGTTTATACAATAAACAAATAAACATTACCCGCATACATACTTGACATAAATCCATCAGCGTAGTATACGATCCTCCCAAGCTGCACACATTCATTTGCACTCTTGAATGCTGTGTCCAGTCCATGCTGCTAAGTCCACAAGTCAGAGTGTTTCTTCTTTACTTTGTCTCTTCAGCTTTAGACAGAACACTGCTATGGAGCCTGAGACTCCAGCAGTATCTCCAGCAACAGATTCACAGAATCTGGCCAGAGGTGTCAATGACACTTCAAGAGACAAAGGGATGTCTTGAAACATGCTCTTAGGAGACAGCATTTGCACTGTGTACCAGATTCACAAATACAATGCACAGAAACTATTCGATAACCTTCCCCAGATTTTTTGTACTTCTTTGCTGAAACTCTGCCTATGGACCTGCCAAGACACAGGGAAAAGGCTGTATAAGGAAGCAAAGGTTTGCTTATGTAGGTTCCACTTCAGTTAGCCTTCTCCTGAGCTTTTAAAAGTTCTCTGTCCTCAATGGACAACTGAACTGAGCTGAGCTGTCAACTGACATGCTTTGTGTCAGTGTGCTTTGTTTGAATGACAAGGTTTGACACAGTTTCTGATAGAAGGTACCACAGTGATCTGCATGCCATTAATGCTGAGGGATATAAAGTATATCTATTTCCAAAAATTCTCTTCAACATTTTGCAGTCAAAGACAAGGCCAGTTCATGGAACATTCTCCTGTCTGGTTACAAAGGCACTAATTATCTGTTATGTTTTACAAGTGTCCACCATGGGGACTTTCAGTCAAGCTTCACCTGCAAGTTCCTCTGTGGGAACTCATTTCTCAAGTACACAGAGCTCTGGTTCAGAATGGGGCCATGATATTGGGAAGGGGGGAGATTCCATAAAATAGCAAATTGTAATCTAGGCTATGTAAAAAAAAAGATACATCCAGCTGTGGGAATCTGAGGGAATTTCACCATAGGAAAAATACGGCTGTTCAAAGTGATCCTCAAAACAACATGAGTCAAAAACTAATACCACAATTTCAGCATCCAGCCTCTTAAACACATTTGCACATATATTTAAACACAAGGTAAAAACCCACATTAAAATAGATACTGGGATGCCTGATGCTCTCCGAGATGCTTTTTACAACTATATACAGCATCAGGAAGAGTGCCCCCCCTGAAATGTGTAAATACAAAATTTACTACTCCAAGAGTGAAGAAGATACTGGTGCCAATGTGAGAAAAAAAGGAAATTACACTTTAATTCTCTCTCTTCCGTCTCAGATATTCCAAACAAAAGTGTAGACAGTTGAGGCTTCAATCCCCAGGGCCTGTTCTAAAAACAGCAGCTATCAATTGCTCTTTCCCTTGTCCCTCATAACTGACTCATCAGAAAAGCTACTACTACCACCCCAATGCCAAATAAAACACATATACAGCTGGATACTGTTGGATACTTTTATTTTATGTTTTTAAAAACCAACACACACACACTTGCATGTCTATTATGTGTTTACTGTACAAAGCAAAGCAATTAAGCATCAGGAGGACATGTGCAAATGCTGCAGGGTTTCTCCTATTTATAAACAAGAGATTTCAAGTTTGCACAGGCGTCTTTTCTTGCTCCCTGAGCAATCAGCCTGGGGGGATGAGGAGAGAAAGAAAAAGAGAGAACATGGGAGTGTACAGCCCAGCCTCCCATTTGCAAGGAACACACAGAGTGGACAGCACACCAGAAATATACCAGAGAAGAGGAAGGAGAGGGTACAGCTATAGCTGTCCTGCTAAACAGCTGGCTCTCTGAAATAAACAAAACACAGAAAGGAAAGCAGAAACAGGAATAAGGCAAAGCAGTTACACTCAGGGAGAAATTGTTTGGGTTTGCATCAAACTAATTCTGCACCATCACTTTCAGCGAGTAAAGGAATAAATTATTTACCTTCAGCCTCTATCGAGCAGAGGAGAAGAGCTGTGCACAGAGCAGCAATTGCTGCTGCAAAGAGCCTGGTCTTCATTTTTGTCCGTTTGGATCACAACCACATGAATGAATCTATGGCAATTAAAAGAAAAAAGGGGTGGAAGAGAAAATCAAAAAGTGGGTGGAAAAGAAAGTCAGGCTCTGGTCATTTTGAGAAAGTCAGGCTCTGGTCATTTTGTTTCCCCAAACCCATCCTTCCTCCAAGATCCACAAAATCCACAGGAGCAAGTTAGAGCCCCCAGGCTCTGATACTCAAGAACTGCCTTTACAGAGTAACATAACAAACAGATGTGTCTGTGAACAGATAGCTACTGTCAACTACTGGGATCTGTCAACTACAATGTTGTTTTTGCATTGCCCTTTTCTTCCATCAGGAATTGAGGAACCCTAAAAACCTAACCTTAAATAATTTGGGCAAAATTGGGGGCACATTTTATTGTGTTTTAGTTATTAGTTATTGGGAATCTTGCCTTTCTTAATTTCATTGCTACCATTCGTAGGTTATGTTTTTCCTATTTTAAACGGTACCAAACAACCTTCCACATGCACTTTCCCACACCCCACATACCTGTTTTCCAGGAACATAAAAACTGCCTTGCATATGCAAAGCAAATTTCTAATGCTGTTAAAAGAAAATACCTTAATTACTTTTTACCAATTTTCTTCCTAAAAGTGAATGATTTGTTTATTTTCCTCTTTTTTAGGAATTTGATCAACTCCCTTTTGATCAAATAAAAATCCAAAGAGATGATGGGCAGGAAAATAGATTCTGCAGAATTTTGTTCTGTGGCTGCTCAGAGGAAGCCAATCTCTTCCCAAACTTTCCTGTCCTCTTGCTACAGTGCCACCCAGTGGTGTGTAAAATCAAACTGCAAGGGCTGACGTTACCAATGGGTGTATCAAATGCGAGTATCAGAGGAATGACAGAGAAACCCTACTTTTAAAGGGGGGGGGGATCGTAGGAGGTATCAACAGCTACATTAAGAACTGAATTTCAGAAAAAAGAATTCCCCTGCCCATAACAATGCTACATCTTCTTTAAAATCATAAGAGCCTGTACATCAGACCAGTGGTCCATCCAGTTCACCACCTTATCAGTTTCATCTGGCTACAGTAGCTAGTCAATGTATCTTCTTTAAAATATTTCTATTCATTAAATCCTAGGATACATTCAAGTACCAGTACTAACTAGTGTCTGTGGACAAGCACACATAGCCTTTTAAACACTTAAGTTTTAGAAGCATACAGAGATGATGGAGATGAACAAGAGAATAACACAGATAATGAATGTGATGTTTTCTAGCTACAGGATCCAGCCATGGAAGTAAATTAAGGGCCCTTCTGCCTTCAATACATCTCTGTATGTTTCCTTTAAGGGGCAGTGTGTCCCTTCAGCCACCTAATGGGGAATATCCCTAATAAAATAAAGCCAGCATCAGAGAGGTGTACATAGCATATGCTGCTGCTCTTTCACTCTCCCTTTTTTCTGCTAAACTCCACTTTTTTTCTGCATCTTCCACATCCTGCTGCAAGCTTTTACAGATCACAGTTACTGATCCAGAACCCATTGTTAAGGAAGCCCAAACTCAGTGCCACCATCTTCTGTCCTCTTAACAAAGGATACCAGTTGATGGTTACCAAAGATATTAAAGGAAGAAGTTATTCCCAAATACATACAGAACTTGCAGGAAAAAAATAGGGTGGAAGACTAAATAGAAGTTTCTGGTAATTTCACAGGAGACAGAAATGTTGAAATGGTTGAGAGAAAAAATCATGGTTAAACATGAATAATGAACATGCATATGTAAGAAGTTAGTTTGCAATATAAAACAGGCAGGCAGAGTGTGGTGTAGTGGCCAGTGTGTCAGATTAGTATCTGGGAGACCCACATTCAAATGCCCACTAAGCTGGGTAACCTTGGGCCAGTCACATACTCTCAGCTTTACCTTCCTCTCGTACTGTGATGGTAAACAGGTGGAAAAGGGAATAGTGTAACCGGTTTTGGGTTCCCATCATGGAAAAAGGAAGGATGTAAATAAATAATATTTTTAAAAGAAATGCACTTGTGAATCCATCTTCCTGCCTGACAACACTCACCAACCTCTCCTCCCATTCAAAGCATATTTAAAACTGTGTTTCAGACTTTCTCATATGTATGCCAGCTGCAGGAAGAAAGACTCAATTTTATTCTGTTTCCCACCCTAGGGAAACAAAAGCCAGCAGTGAGCGCCAATGATAACGAATTCAGAAGGCCCCCTTCTCTCCTTTTCCCTCCTCTTCTTCTTTGCAGGAAATCAACTCAAACGCCTGTTTCAGCTGGGGTTTCATTTGCTTCCTTTTTCACAACTGCTGAAGCAATTAGTTAAGGTTCACTTTAGATGTCTCAGGGTAGTTGGAAACTGTAATAAAAGCACTCTGCCTACGAATATGCAGCTCCTAGAGTTTTTTTAAACAGTCTGAAACAAATTATACACAAGGGGATGTAACACACCACTGAAATCTGATGCCTATGTCTGGTAGCCCCTGATGTAGCCAGATTGTTTTGTTCATGCACAGAGGGATGGAGAACAGCTCTAAAACTCAGGATGGAAGCAGGCAAAAGAAGATGTCAAGGATCATCAGCCTGAAAATATAGGTCCTTGGCTGCAAACCTACTGTTGAGTAATCAGAAATCATTCAAAGTGTTCTGAAAAAAAAAATCATGCACACTACTCATTGCTAGGGTAGTGTTTATGGACAACAAGAAATTGGTGGAATTTAGTACTGGGCACAAAATTTTGCATCTCAGATTTCAGTTTTAAAAAGCAATGTTTTCAGGCCATGAGGTTGCAAAGATGAGCATAGAAAGAGTATAGCCAATGGAAAATGTCCTAAATGGGGGTTGGGAAATAGGAAGAACTTAAAATTCTTGTGGCTCAATGTACCATTCCATGTCCTATTTCCCATCTGGCAAAAGGATAAACATCCAAAAGAAGTATCTGCATGAAAATATAGTTAATTTGCATAATATCCACACATCATGGAATTCTGAACTAGTGTAACCTACGTTCTGTATTAAGAAAGGTGTGCTATACGGCTTAAGTTCTGCCTGCAGCTTTTCTGTCCCTGATTCCTCTTCTGCCCCTGACCCCAATAGTCGAACAGTCCCTACTTTATGCAGCATGACATGTATTAAAAGGAAGTGGCAATAAAAAATACGCCTTGCAGCTCAAGGAAGTCAGTACAAGTTAATTTTATAATTTTAAAAAGCTTATCTGCTCATGATCTAGCAGTCTCCAACCTGAATCTCATAGAGACTGGCAGTCTATAAATACACTATTTTTTTTTAAAAAAGCATCAATTCAGTCTTGCTTAACCACTAACTATTCATGCTGCAAAGCAATACACATTTATTTAGGAGTCAGTCTCATTGATATCAAGTTTATTTCTGGGAAATCTAAAAATGGACTATTACTGTGCTTGAACTCTGGACCTGTGGCTAGATCCTTTAACTTATTCTTGATGCAAAATTCTTTGAAATCAAAGAGACTCTCAGAAAACCATTAAACTGAACAAGAATTGCCTGTGGATGGGAGTATTGCCCTCCTCACCTTTGAATTTGCAGCAGCTTAAAACGACAGAAATTCGAATGGTAGCAAAGTCCCTAGCCCCAAGTTTTTAAATTGCCCTAATTAGGAGAAGGGAAATTAAACTGCAGCTATAAAAAGTAGCTGTATCCTCTAAAAGACACTATGATAAAGCAAACAAAGAAAGAAAAAACACAAAGCAGACTTGCCATACAATCCAATCCTAAACAGAGTTACTCCTTTCTAAACCCATTGGTTTCATTGGCTTTAGAATTATATAGCTCTGCTTAGCATTCCACTGTTAATCACCAGCGATCTGCAGGGATTAAACCGCAGAAAGCAGACCAGTTCTCATAAATCATTAGACTCAGTGAGAAAATACTCAGGGGCCTACCCAAAGAGAATTTTTTTTAAAAGCACGCTTAATCACCATACAAAACTGATAAGATTTGACAGGATCTTCCGGGATCATAGTCAAGGGCTGGCACTGGGCCAGAGAAGCGCAAGCACGCACCCTCCTAGTTTTAATTGCTGTTTAATAAGGTGCGCTTCCAGCTGCTTGACACCCAATCATGCTTCCTGTGAAAAGCACCGCTGAGGAACTCTTGCACTGAGATCACACAACCAGCCGACCACGTTAGCAATGATTCCCTGCCCCCCTCCTCAGTCACTCTCAAGCTCTCTTTTCAGCCTCTTCACTCGCCTGGCCCCAGCAAGGAAAGAACGGCCTTGAAACCCGTTCACTTCTGCACCTTCCATTAAAAAGGCTTTTAAAACGGCAACGGGCGAAGCTTCTGTTCAGTCTGGAGTGTTTTGTCTGATCTTAGAGCGCCATCTTTTGAGCGGCAAAGAGACTAACCGGCCAAGCCAGCAATAAGAATATTCAGGGGTTTTCCTCCCTGCTACTCTCAACGTTCGGCATGACTCCCGGTGAGCACCGACACCCCCCAAATCTTTAAAAACGCGACAAAACGTTTATTGGATCGTCTAGCAAAGAGCGCACGGGCACGATCCGTCTCTCAATGACAACTGTTCTGAAAACCAACAAACACAAAGATTAATATGTGACCTCAGCCACGTTTCCTTTGCCTGGGGGCGCAACGTCCTACTGGTTTAGGCTGGCATTCACCCAGACAAAAAACTTCCGACTGCTCGATTCCAAAAAGAAACTATTCTTTTTAATGCAGTTGCAGGGGGTAGACGTCTCTCTTGCTGAGCTGCTATAATAAAATAACTGGGTTTCGCACTCCAGCGCAAACCACAAGTCAAAACGCTATGAATGGGGAAATGTGAGCGCTTCCAGCAGCCGCGAACCGCTGGAAACAGGAGAAACGTACATATAAGGCGCTGCTGTACAGTCAGAGAAGGGATTTGGGGGTGGGCTGGGCTGCAGAGGAGGAAAAGTGTCCAAAAGTAATAAAGGATATTCCTGGCAGTCCGGAGGTGGAATTCATTACCCACACCAACCGGTTACCGTCATAGAGTCGGGGACAAAAAAAAAGTCACGTTTGAAGGAACTCGGCCATAAGTTGTGGCCACTTTTTTTTTTTTTTTAACGAGCCTGTGTCTAAGATTCTGTGAAAATATCCAAGGATATTTTGGCGAGGGGCGGGGGAATCTGTGCAGACGTCTCTACCACAAAATATTTTATAGCAAGAATCTGTAGCTCGATCTGATAAGAAACCGTCTAATGCCAAAGATGCGAAAGGAAAAGCACAACCTTTTCGTATGGCTTCCGTCGCCCCCCAAATCTCCCGTTGCTTGTCGGTTTCCCGGCCCGGGGGGGGGGGGGTTAGAAAAGACTTCCCACCATTATTCCTCTGATCATCCAAGTCAACGATGCCACCCGTCTAACCAGACTTCTCTTAGAAAGGCTCAAATGCTCTACTCTCTCCCTCCACTGCTCGCTAGACCGCGGCCGCCGCTCCAAGCCAGCGCGAGCGCGCCGCTCCCCCCCCCCCCCCCCGATGTGCGTGCCGTGCAGGCGAGCGGGGATTCCCTCTGCGCCGCACTCACAGACCTTGGGCGGGGGACGGCTGGGAGGTGGCAGCTCCGGCGGTACCGCGCAGCAGAAGCCCGTCGAGTCAGGCAGGCGGAAGGCGGCGCAGGAGCTCAGCGCAGAACACCTCGGGCAAAGGCGAGGCGGCAGCCGCTGCGAGGGGTCTCTCGTCCGTCGGAGAAGCCGTGCCTTCTCCAAGTGGGAAGAGCCTCCCCGCAATCTGCTACTTAATAGAGGGCTGTTCCCAACTCGCGACTCGTCTCTCGTAAGCGGTTACGAAACGGCGGCAGGAAAGGTGGACGGCTGCCACGGGATGATCTATGCGCGCCTCTCTCCAGTCCTCTCCAGCAGGGCGAGCGGAGAAGACGGCGGCTCGCGCCTGCTGCTTGGAAAGTCGCGCATACCTCGCCGCATTCCTAAGGCATGAGGAGTCCCCGCGTGAGCGCACCACTCGTCCGCCGCGCCAGGGCTGGGGGGAGAGAGACGCGGCTGCTTTGCCAAGCGGCAGCAGGCGCCGCAATCAGAACGCCCTCCTGGGGCAATCCCACCTCGGGGGGGGGGGGGGTCCACGTCCCACCACCAGGGTTGAATTGCAACAAAACAGACGGTGGGGGGGTCGCCTCCCCCCCCTCCTGTTCAGTGACTCTGACCACAACTCAAGCTTTTGGTGCGATGTTTCACAGGGGAGGGGGGGGTCACTTGGCATGGGGGCTACTTCCTCATTTTGAAAATGTTTCCAATGCTGTTGGCAAGTCATATTCAGAAGTCCCTCCCGAACACCCGCGGAGTTGGGGAGGGTCCAGTTTGTTTTGGAACAGTTGCCGCCCCACCCGTATTGCTTTGCATTCGTGGATGCCAGCGCCACGTTCATGAAGAATGGGGACATTCCAAAGGACAGCTAATCGTGGTTTAGGGGGCTGGCGTTAGCCCGCGCAAAATTAAGCACGGCGGAGGGATATCTATACACGTCAAGAAAAAAATCTCACATTGTCAATTTATGCAGAACGTGTTTAAAAAAAACCAAAACCGCCCCTTTTGCCCCAGTTTGAGGCTAGTCTTCTTAGCTATTCTCCAGTCACTTTTTGGCCTCTGTGTGGTAGCTCCCGTGCAGGGATCTTTGTTTCTCGCCCCCTTTCAGCTGGCAGCTGAAGGGGAATCAGTCCTGTGCTTTTCGCTTCCTTGAGGCTCAGGCTAGCGAAAGACGACCAAAGGCAGCCTCCACGACTCACCTCTGGCGATGCACGTGGGCAGGCCCTGGTCGACAAGGATTTGAGCGGGAAAAGCAGAGGGGAGCTGCTGGGAAGTTCCGCCGGCAGACATATCTGGAAAGAATAAGTGGCGGGGGGGCGTGTCCGTTATGGGGCAGGCTGTAGAGCTGCATTTTAAGTAGGCGTTACCGCGGGGGGGGGGAACTATTGTCTAAAATTAGCGGATGGTCACTCTATTAAGTACCGGAAGAGCCGAAGTTGATCCAGAATGCCAAAATCACGTGCCAGAACGTCACCTTTCCGGAAGCTAAATGCCCGCTTCTCTTCATCACCAAACAAAACAAATGCTTAGGGGTCGTGGCAGGTAGAAGGTAAAGCGGCACGTCATAGATTTCCAGGACAATCCTAAAATGAGCAATAAGCTTTTGCTGCAAATTGAACCCTAGAGGATCGCTCCGCGTCCGAACAGGAAAGAGTGCGCGCCTCGAGGGTTTCTGACCCAGAAACTTCCCGCCTTGATCTTGCCTCAAGTGTGGGAAAAGTGGAAGATGCTCTCCCATATTGCTTTCAACCAAATATGACTTGCCTTTAAATACAAGGAAACGGGCAAAGAATAGGTCTGAAGGGAGGAAGGAGAGATAAGATGGCTCTCGTATGTGGGGAAGCGGCGCTGCCACTGTCTAATGGTTCTCCCCTTAGAGTTCAAGGGATTAGCCACTCGGGCCTTGGTTAAACCGACTGACTTCCCCCAGACCTGGGCAATGGTGGCGTCTTTCCCGACTGAAGCAGCAGCCGTGCGCACAGACTGCATAAAGGCGGTAGGTCGGGGCTAGTTGACTGTAATCCACTGTTCAGTTCCTTCATGAGAGACGCCTAAAGGGGAATCGACTTGTTAGTTTTTCGACGGCTTTGCCAGAAGACCCTTGGGAGTGTTAAAAGCCAGCAGTGCAAATGCACTTAGCACCGGCAGGGGAAGAGAGCGCAGATGAATTAGTGTAGGAAAGAGCAAGGTGGAACAGCAAAGGAAACTTCTGAGGCAATAGGGCAGGCTGATCGAACACCTCAGTGTAGCATAAACCAGGGATAGCCAAACTGGCTTAAGGTAAGACCGTAAGAGCCACATAGACCAAACGTCAAATGTTTCAGAGCTGCAAGGCAGGAATGTCAGAGAGGAAGGAAAGCAGGCAGGCAACTTTTAACTTGAAACACATTCTCCAAGCTGCTGCCTGCTGGCGAAGTGATTCCAAGAGAGAAATGCCTTCTCCAAGCCAGTTGACTGAGCAGTGAGGGTTTTCAGAGCCACACATATGTGTGAAAGAGCCACATGCGGCTCACAAGCCAGTTTGGCCACCCGGGACGTAGGCTATGACCTCTTACTGAGCACAGAGCCAGATGCGTAGCCATGCTGAAGAGCCCATTGGCACCTTTAGGACCAACGATTTATTTTTTCAGGGTACCAACGTCTGTGTGGAAAAGTGTGTAGAAGTGTGCTTGAAATAAAACTGTTGGTCTTAAAGGTGCCACTGGCCTCAAACTTTATTCTTCTTACTGGGTTGTTTAAGAAGGGGGCGGTGCCACTTCACACTCCAGCATGCGCCTGATTGCTTCTCCAAATAAGTTGAAAACTTTCCTGTCAGTTTAATGATGGCAGCCCAGGGGCATGTTTATCACCTCTGTTGACCCGCTTTCCCGCCTTCACGCTTGTGAGTCACACTTTCCAACGTCCCCTGAAGACAACACGACGGATGTTGGCCGACTTAATCGGCTGTGGGCGCAACAAAGCCTTGCCACACGGTACCCAGCCAGACGGTCAGGTGAGGCGCGAAGACAAAACTTTCCCGCGACCCCACCACCACAGCGCCCGCACCACAGCAAAGAGAAGGAGCCCGGTGGCGCGAAGAAAGGGTGGAGATTTGGGCGCGCATCGACGGCGAGTCCCCTAAAGCCGCGGCGACTGAAGCTCTCTGCCCGCTCTCCGGGGTTAAGGCGAGGTCTCCCGCTGGCGCGCCACCGTGCCTCCTTGCGTGTCCTGCGTCCCACTCCTTCGCAGCAAAGTCTCCCAACCACATACCAAAAGCGGAAAGCAATCCAAAGGCACCCCCTCCTCCCGCTGGGCTTTGACCTTACCTGCTTAGGAAGCTTCCCCGCGCTTTTGACAAGACCCCCCCCCCTCCCCGGCTAGGGCCTAGGAGCACTCCAGCCGGGCACAGAAAATGAGATGCAACCTAAAGGGGCCAACCCATAGAGCTGGCTGAGATGCACGAGCTACTGGAAACGCAGGAGAGGCGGAGGCGCTCTAATCAAAGGCAGACGCGCGCCTTTTCCCTGAAAGGCATTTCATTGCAAAAAGAAGCTGCAGAGCTGGTTAGAAAGACTAACCATGAAGCGGGGGGCGGGGGGGAATGAAAGAAACTCTAGTCGCAGGCAAGCCTCGTCTCTTCACGGGCTCCCCGATCCTTTTTACTCTCCCGGCCTGAACCATTCAAAACAACCACGTACAATGCAAAGCTTCTTGGTGGAGTATATCCTTGGAGGTTCTCGCTGCTGCTGTTGCCGCACGTGAAAGTTATTCCCAGCGCTGGTGCATCTTTCGCTCTTTGCTTGTAGGTGACAGGCGGCCGCCCGTAGAAAAACAAGAGATGCGGCTTCCCAGCACCGCTACATCCAGGGAAGTCCCAGAAACAAGGAAAGGGATTTGCTCGCTAGAATTCTTCGCATCGCTCAAAACGGCTTTAACCCTCCTCTGCACACAGCCTCCCCGCCAAAGAATTACAAGTAGGAGGGAGATGCCCTTGCGTTATTCTTTCGTTGTCCAACAGCGCGACCTAGTGGACACCAGCATCACCACTGGGCATTTTACATCTTCGCAATCCAGGTTTTCCTCTCATCTGCACTTTTCACATAGATCTTCGTTCCTGTGGCTGGAAAGCACAATAAGGTATTCCTGCTGAAGCTAAGCAGCTATGAAAGACTACCTAGCTTTTATATGTATGTGCCCTTGATTTCCATGGCAGAAGAAATGTGGGAGATCAATAAAATAAATATTTAACATGCAGAAACTGCATTTGAGAGAACAAAGCAGTAGACAAGTGCACCTTTAAGACCAACTAAGTTTTATGCAGAATGTAAGCTTTCGTATGCTCTTAAGCAGAGTCTTTTTAACCCAACTACATCTCCACCAATTTGCACTGAGCGAATAAAATATAACAATAATGGGTAGAGGAAGCAGGGATCTGTGGGGGGGGGGGTGATAAATCACTCATCCACTTGCACCTGCTGGAATGGCCTTGGCTTAGTCATAGCTATTGCAGAGTTGTCCTTGAAAGGGCAGCTGCTGTGAGAGCCCTCTCAGCCCCACTCAGCTCACAGGGTGTCTGTTGTGTGGGAGGAAGGTAAAGGAGATTGTGAGCCGCTCTGATTCAAAGAGAAGGGCAGGGTATAAATCTGCAATTCTTCTTATTAAAAGATAGCATTCATCAAACTAGTTAATAGACTTTCTCACATGTCCTGGGAAATGCTGATTTCCACTTTGGAGTCTGGAAGCAATTTTCTCCAGGCCAGTTTGGCTAGGGATCCTGGAGGGTTTTATTGTCACTTTCTGGGCATGGAGCAGTGGTAACTGAGGGGTGAGGGGAGGTATTGTGAATTTCCTGCATTGTGCAGGGGGTGGGATTGAACTAGATGACCCTAGAGATACCTTCCAACTCTATGATTCTATGGCTTCAGGTACCCTTTTCCCATTTCTGATCATACATGTGATTGTTCCTCAGGAAGATCTAGAAATCTGGCCAAGTCAGTGATTCTGTGCATTAAGCAACTGTTGATGCAAACAATTCAATATGCCAGGGGTGGCCAACAGTAGCTCTCCAGATGTTTTTTGCCTACAACTCCCATCGGCCCCAGCCATTGGCCATGGGAGTTGCAGGCAAAAAACATCTGGAGAGTTGTAGGCAAAAAACATGGCCTACAACTCCTCTTTCTTCTTCTAATCTGCCTTGGGAGTTGTAGGCAAAAAATATCTGGAGAGCTACTGTTGGCCTCAAACACAAGGGAGCATGTTAAGAATATTGTCACAATTACACCACAGTATTTTTTTTTAAATGCTGCCCAGTTCACTGGCTTTTTAAAATAATGCCTTAAAATATTGATCTGGATCAGGGGTGGCCAGACTGCAGCTCAGGAGCCACATGTGGTTCTTTCACACACATTGTGTGGCTCCTAGAGATCAGGAAAGGAAAGGTCCCCTGTGCAAGCACCAGGGGACCTTTCCTTTCCTGACCTCTAGGAGCCACCCAATGTATGTGAAAGAACCACATGTGGCTCCTGAGCTGGGCAGGGGAATGGCTGCCCCAGGAACTGGAGCAGGAAAAATGGACAAAATTGGGAAGATAAAGACCTTCCTGTTCACATAGGTACCATCCAGGCTTGGCTACAGTCTTTTCCTAAATATTGCAGCAAAGCGGGTTTGGGAAAGATCAGAGGAATGATGGGGGAATGCTGGGAGGCACACACAAGCACTGAAATGCTGTGGAGAGGGGATTGTTTTCCAATAGTATTCAAGTCAAGTCAAACAACCTATATGTATGTGACCCAAGACTTGCTGATTTCAGATCAATTTGAAATGTATGAGAAAATACTAAAAAACCATTGTCCAGAGAATACATGCTGTCAGATTTCCAGACACCTTGGAAATCAGTCAGTTGCTTATGGGAATATGCTACAAATTCAGCTGTCTGGTAATGTTATAATGCACTTTCCAGAACCTTTATTTTTCCTTAGGAATAACTTATTAAGTACCTTTAGCTACTAAATTCGCAATACGATTTTGTCCTCTTCTCTCAGTATAAATAACACATAGTTGCTAAGCAGCTGTTCTATGAATGTAGATTTTCGTTTTCTCCTGACAGACACTTGCATAAAGTAAATAGTACATGAGAACATGAGACAATAAATCTTTCTCGCATCTCTTGCTTTAAAACATGCATCCCCAGGGTTTAAGTGTTCTTCTAGCACTTGCCCTATATTGGCTTCTTCTTTTTCAGATCATGACATTTAAACATGTTGTTCACTATTCACTGAGAACAACAGTTTAACAGATGTTTCAAGACCCAACTCAAAAGAAAACAGAATGGCAACTCAACAGATTAGCTGCTGTGAAAAGGAGGACAGTTTCCTTGCTGTCTCCCATCTTTTCCCAGTAATGGAAATCCATTTCAAGGGAGGCTTAGTTAGTTTGGCCAGCCCCCCTCTCTTTCTCACTCTCCACACAACAATCAAATATCAAATTGACCATAAGAAGGAGCAAAACATGTCCAGAATGAAAACCACCGCCTGTGACATATATGCTATTTGTTTTATTGTATTTTATGGTTTTAGACTATAGTTTAATTGTTTTAACTTTTGTTATTATCTACCTTGAGCCCCTTCATGGGAAAGGGCAGAATACAAATGAACTAAAAGAAAATAAAGAAAAGAAAAGGAAGGGGGAGCCTTGAAGCAATAGGAACACACAAGTGAGGAAAATGAGAGTGTGGAGGAGCCCTTTCTCACTAAGACTCAAGTCAGATTACAGCATTCAGATGGAGAAAAAATGTAATGATACAGTATACGATATTCAATGAGCAATAGACTAAGGATTTATATTGGGGATTGTTGGTCATGTATTTTAAAATTATTGTGAGTGACTTTTAAAGTGACAATAGTGACATATATGTTTTTAAACCAACCAATAAATGGGAAACACTGCTCTTATCAGGGCTTTTTTTGAGCAGGAATGCACAGGAACTCGGTTCCAACTGGCTTGGTGTCGGGGGGGGGTGGCCTAATATGCAAATGAGTTTCTACTTGATTTTTTCCCCCAAAAAGCACTTCATAAAACAATGGTGACATCAGGGGATGTGGCCTAATATGTAAATGAGTTCCTGCTGGGATTTTTCTACCAAAAAAGCCCTGGTTCTTATTCTTATAAAATGTAGTGTCCTCATGTTTGTTATGCTTTAGTACTCCCACATTCCTTCTAATTAATATTTCAAGATTAAATTAGTACTTGATATCTGAATAAATTATAATCATGTTACAACAGACAAATCAGTTGTCCCTTTGTTCCTGACAACCTTCAACCAGTGGTTCAGTGGTCTTCAGTGCTTCCAGTCCTGGGACCCACTGAGCTCCAAGCATATGACAGGAATAGGCAGAGCCAAAGATATATAGGTCTGGTGTCAAGGTTAAGGCCAGGGGCAGCAGACCAAAAGAGCCGGGGACAGGAAACAAAAGAGCTGTACCATAGTGAGGAACATGCCACAAGTCAGAGTCACAGACAAATCTGCTCCACCACTTGAGGGTCATCGCCTTGCGCTGTACTCAGCATGTGTGCAAAGACGACTGGATAGCATAGCCTTCTTGAGCTCCTTGCAGTAGGTCTTTTCAAAAGAAAACAGAATGGCAACTCAACAACAGCTCACAATCCAGGGAGGTAGTCCAAAATCTACCACAGGATCCCATCCAATAGGGGCTGAAGACCATTCAACTGGACTCCAAATACTGATTGTTTTAGTGTAACTGATGTTGTATTCAAGCATTAAACCCTATTTGTGGCTAAAAACTGGAATTTGTTAACGTCTAACAAATGTATTTGACTTTGCTAAGAGCTATTCTGTTCTGTTTACTGTGTGCCTACGTGAGTCTTAAGTACACCATGTGCTGTTCAAAAAGCATTCCTGAAATGCACAAACATTTACCAACACGCTGTAGTCTCCCTAGATCTTGGATAAGAATTTTAGTCTGTAGTCCTAAATCACATATGTGGAAATGTTGCATCAAAATCTGTCTCATTTCCAAATAAACATATTGAAGGTTGGTTTTGCTGCCTATAAAATGTACTTGAAGGGTACAAACATGGATCCAACATTTTCCTTACTATCCCTGAAACAGTCTAGAACATTTATTGAAATTAAAAATCTAAATTTCAAATTCATACATTTCATGTGTTTAATTTTATATTTTGATGAATTTATAAGAATATTTTTAGTTCAGGCATGAAAAGCTGGTCTGAAATTTAAACAAAAGAAACCTGAAATTATCTTTTTAAGATAATACAAGTTTTGAGCATTCAGTTGTTTGAAACTATATCCTTTTCTGTATTGAGTCTGTGCAACTAGTGACCACTGCTCAAAGCTCAGAATAGCCTAATCAGCCTCATATGGCCAGGACTGGCGCCAGGGTTTTTGGAGCCATAGCCTTCCTACCCCCGTGCCTGCCTCACCACCCCTGCTCAGCCCCTTCCCCATCACCACCTGCCCACAGCACTCCTGGCCAAGTGGGTGATGGAGGGAGGGCAACTGTGAGTGCAGCAGCAGCAGGGCCATGTGGCAAGGGAGGGCAGGTTCTGAGCACCTCCGAGCACACGTGCCGCCCCACTGCCCCTGCTTAGCCTTGCTGGGTCTGTGCTTCCAGTGGAAGAATAGACTGAGTGGGGGAAGGCTGAGTGGGGGCGGCAACTGTTGTTGTTTATCTGAAAAAGAGGATGTGATGTATTGTAGCTTAAATCCAATTAGGAACCCTCTTTTCTTGAGACAGGAAGACAGGCAATTCACCTTGCATATGAGATCAAAGGAGTTTCACACACAAGGTGCCAACTGACCAACACAGTTTTTACATTTTTACTGGGTTTAGAAGAGAGAGTTCTAATTGGATTTAAGCTACAATACATCGCATCCTCTTTTTCAGATAAACAACAACAGTTAACTCTATAATGTCTGAAATTATACGCGCGGAGGGGGATTGTGATGCGAGGCGGGAAGTTAAAGGGATCAAGCTCAGGAAAGCTCTCGGGAGAAGGTTTTTGCAACGAGGCTGGTGCTTTGGGAAGGGACAGTGGCTCAGTGGTGGAGCATCTGCTTGGCAGGCAGAGGGTCCCAGGTTCAATCGCCGGCATCTCCAACTAAAAAGGGTCCAGGCAAGAAGGCGTGAAAAACATCAGCTTGAAAGCCTGGAGAGCCTTTGCCAATTGGGAGGGATAGTGGCTCGGTGGTAGAACATCTGCTTGGTAGGTGGAGGGTCCCAGTTTTGGTCCCCGGCATCGCCAACTAAAGGGGGTTCAGGCGAGTAGGCGCAGGGAACCTCAGCTTGAGACCCTGGAGAGCCGCTGCCAGTCCGAGTGGACCAAATGCTGACTTTGATGGACCCAGGATCTGATTCAGTAGAAGGCAGCTTCATATGAAATGTAATTAACTTGAATTCTGACATTCCCCTTCTCAAGTTATAACATTTCAGTCATTAGCAACTTCAATTAAGTTCATGCTTTCACGCAGTCATTCAAACTTCAATATGTCAAGTGGCTTGATCATGATGTCAGCAATCATTTCTTTAGTAGGGCAATAATGTAGTTCAATCAGCCCTTCTTTAATCATGTGTTGCACAAGTCAACATTTGATGACAGTAGTTTATTTATCATACCTGAATGCCGTTTCTCCAAAAGGTGTTCAAAGTGCTTCCCAAATGAAATCACATGGTATAATAACACCACCATAGCAACATATAACAGAAAAAGTAACATTGCAAAATTAACATCACACAAGCATAATAAACAGCTGGCACAAAATAAACCAGCATAAATTAAAACCAGCAGCAAAAAAATTCAGAAAAGACACATATTTTTATGATGTAAGGCAAGTCCCCTCCACGTATAAACAAAACAAAACAAAGAACCCTAATATACGATAACTTTTTAAAACAAACACCTGCAGGAAAATTGAGACTTGCACCAAGAGGCAAACAAACGGTGCAGAGTTAGATGGAGAGCATTCCACAGATATCGAATACTTAACAGACCACCATCTATGACTGGTAGCTGTATTTGAGTGGCAAGGTATGTAAACTTCTATATGGAAGGGTCTATATTGACACCCTAGCATAGATTTCCAGGAATTTGCTCTACTTTATTGTGATTTCTGTGGTGCCAATGCTTATGAACCTAGAGGAATATAGTGAGGCACATTATGACGCACCTCATCTTTACCACAACCACTGGGTAGATCCAGGTGGGCAGCCGTGTCGATCTGAAGGAGTAGAACAAAGCAGGAGTCAAGTATCACCTTTAAGACCAACTGAATAAAAGGTCGGTCTAAAAGGTGCTACTTGACTCCTGCTTTGTTCTACAGCCACTGTGTAGTTTTTCATTCTCTCCTCTCTATTTTGCAATACAGGATATTTTTAAAAAAATAGCAATGCTTCTTGGTACCCTACTTGTTTTTGTATTTTTAAACAACTTTCCAAAACAGACATAACAGACAACAATGGTGCTGGAACCCTTTCAGACATCTTCATTCCATCCTTAGAATGGAAAGTAGCCTGCCCTCTACCTTGACCTAAAACAACTATTGTTAAACAACTAAATAAGCAAAACTTCTTGTACAAATTAATTTTTCAGCATTAACTTAAAGGGATGTGGGAGTGCCAATGAATAACAGGCATAGGGGCGGTAGATTTTGCTTTAAGTGGAATAATATTTCCCTTAGTGACAAGTTATGACACATTTGGCTTTTTTAATCTGATCTTTCCTTTACATGATGCTTTGAAAGTGATACACCAACAAGCTCATAAATTAAAAGCCTGGGAAACAAAACATAGCAAAAACAATTCCATTAATAGAAAAAGACCAGATAATTATTTGGACCTCCTCTGTGACAGCACACTTTGTTTTCATATCATTAAAGGGTAACATTTATGAGCTTTCAAAAGAGAAACAACAAATTTAGCCCATCAATCATTATATGGTTTTTAAAAGGAGAAACTGTTCAGGAAAATAAGTCTAAAACTTAGACTAGGATTCAGCAAAATCCTTAGCTATCCTTACAGTCTGACCAGAATCTAAAATGTGTGAAAAATCTATATTCCTAAATGGGTGCATATGCCCTTTTTACAAAGTCTGGTGGGCCTGGATTTTTTTACTTTAACCACAGGTATCTGCTCTCCTTGCTAGTACGAAGGTGAGAATTTTTTGGAGCCTCAGCTCTGAGCCTCCCTCCATGTTTTAAAGGATGCTTTTTAAAAAGTAGCTGTGTATAAGGCTCATAGGCAAGACAAGTCCTTGATACTGTTCGTTTACATTTGGGCTGCACACACATTAAATAATGCACTTTCAATCCACTTCCA
Organism: Heteronotia binoei; assembly: GCF_032191835.1. NCBI lineage: Eukaryota > Metazoa > Chordata > Lepidosauria > Squamata > Gekkonidae > Heteronotia > Heteronotia binoei. The sequence continues at coordinate 74,814,261 of NC_083223.1, forward strand.
ATGCACTTCGCAACTGGATTTTACTGTGCAAACTGACAGAATCCAGTTGGAAAGTGCATTGAAAGTGCATTATGTAGTGTGTGTGATAGCAGCCTTGGTGTCAAACTTTGCTGAAACCATTGAATTTGACAAATTGGAGGGGAGTGAAAAGTGGAGTGCCTCAAGGATCTGTCCTGGGACCTGTTCTGTTTAATATCTTTATAAATGATTTGGATGAAGGAATAGAGGGAATGCTTATTAAATTTGCAGATGATACTAAACTGGGAGGGGTAGCAAATACAGTAGAAGGAAAACTTTTAGTTAGTTCCCAATCCATATATCTTTATCACTGTTAGAAATGTCTACCTAAGAGCTGAACTCCTTCATTTTCTTTGTACTAGTAAGATAACCTGAGGCGACTAAAGGCCCACTCCAAGACAATGGAAAAACTTATCCGAGAGCTACTGTTTGCTGATGATGCTGCACTTGTCTCCCACTCGGTATCAGCTCTGCAGCATATGACGTCCTGCTTTGCAGAGGCTGCCAAGCTATTCGGCCTAGAAGTTAGTCTGAAGAAGACAGAAGTTCTCCACCAGCCTGCACCCCAGGAAGATTATCACCCTCCTTGCATCACTGTGGGTGAATCAGTTTTGAAGACAGTCCAGCAGTTCAGCTACCTGGGGTGCATCATCTCCTCAGACACCAAGATCGACAAGGAGATTGATAATAGACTGGCAAAGGCAAACCGTGCATTTGGCCGACTGCATAAAAGAGTGTGGAGCAACAAGCATCTGAAAAAAGGCACAAAGATCAATGTTTACAAAGCGGTTGTGATGACAACCCTCATCTACGGCTCTGAATCGTGGGTTTTATACCGTCATCACCTGCGACTCCTTGAGCGCTTCCATCAGCACTGCCTTCGCACCATCCTCAACATCCACTGGAGTGACTTTGTGACCAACACTGAAGTCCTCAAGCGGGTGGAGGTTACAAGCATCGAGGCATTGTTGTTGAAGACGCAGCTGCACTGGGCAGGGCATATCTCCAGGATGGAAAACCACTGCCTTCCCAAAATTGCCCTGTATGGCGAACTTTCCACCGGCCATCGAAATAGAGGGGCACCAAAGAAGAGGTACAAGGACTCCTTGAAGAAATCCCTTGTTACCTGTTGCATTAACCATCACCAGTGGTCTGTCCTAGCCTCAGATTGCAAAGCATGGAGGCACACCATCCACCAGGCTGTCTCTTCCTTTGAGAACGCACGCATAGCTGGTCTTGAGGATAAAAGGAGATTGAGGAAAAATCGTACTGCTACAGCACCAATCCCAAATCAGACTTTTCCCTGCAGCCACTGTGGCCGGACCTGTCTGTGCCACATTGGTCTTGTCAGCCACCAGCGAGCCTGCAGCAGACGTGGACTACTGCACCTTTCTTAAATCTTCGTTTGCGAAGTCAAGCCGAGAGAGAGAGTAAGATAAGCGCTAAAGGTAGTTTGAAGTTAGTAATGAAATCCATTGTTTCCTCACAACCTTATTGATTACTTTGTAACTGTAATGTATTTTATTTTATTCTGTTATTCAATAAAGAGTTTGATGTGGGGGAGGGAAAATACAGTAGAAGACAGGTGGGCAGCCATGTTGGTCTGAAGCAATAGAACAAAGTGGGAGTCCAGTAGCACCTTTAAGACCAATTAAGTTTTACACATAAAATGACTTTTAATGGGGATTAGTGAAAAGTTCTGCATTTAGGTAAGAAAAATCAAGTGCATAATTATAGGATGGAGGAGATTTGTCTTGGCAGTAACATGTGCAAAAAGGATCTATGGGTCTTAGTGAACCATACACTGAACATGAGTCAGCAACGTGATGTGGTAACTAAAAAGCCAAATGCCATTTGGGGCTGTATCAACAGAAGCATAGTGTCCAGATCACATGAAGTGATGATATCGCTTTACTCTGCTCTGGTTCGACCTCATCTAGAGCAGGGGTGGCCAATGGTAGCTCTCCAGATATTTTTTGCCTACAACTCCCAGCAGCCCCAGTCATTGGCCATGTTGGCTGGGGCTGATGGGAGTTGTAGGCAAAAACATCTGGAGAGCTACCATTGGCCACCCCTGATCTAGAGTATTGTGCTCAGTTTGGGGCACCACAATTTAAGATGAATATAGACAAGCTGGAACATGTCCACAGGAGGGCAGTAAAATGATGAGGTGTCTGAGGACTAAGTTCTATGAAGAAAGGCTAAAGGAGCTGAGTATGTTTAGCCTGGAGAGGAGACAACTGAGAGAGGAGTTGTTTTCTGTTGCCCTAGAAGGTCAGACCAGAACCAATGGGTTGAAATTAAATCAAAAGAGTTGTTGGCTAAACATTAGGAAGAACTTCCTAACAGTTATAGCAGTTCCTCAGAACAATGGGCTTCCATGGGAGGTGGTGGGCTCTCCTTCTTTGGAGGTTTTTAAACAAAGGCTAGATGGCCATTTGACAGCAATGCTGATTCCGTAAACTTAAGCACATTATGAGATGGAAGGCAGGAAGGGCTACATCAGTGCTTAGTTCTCAGGGCCCCTTCTTACATGCCCAGGGAAATGCTGTTCACCACTTTGGAGACAGGCAATTTTTCCCCAGGCCAGTTTTGCCAGGGATCCTGGAGGTGTTTTTTTGTTTTTGTTTTGCCATCTTCTGGTCTTGGAGCAGGTGTCACTGGAGGGTTTGTGTAGGGAAACGGTATTTCTGAGTTCCCTGCATTATGCAGGGGGTTGAATTAGATGACCCTGGAGGTCCCTTCCAACTCAATGATTCTAAGAACTTGACAAGTTAAAGGTCTCTGCTTACATGCAAACTGCTGAAACTCCTTCAGTAATATATGTCTTTATTGAATATATTTCTTTTAAATGATTATATCCTACTTTCTCTCTCTCAACAAGACCCAAGAAAGATGAGGGAGACGCCAGGCATCCTTTCATTGTGCCTGGACAGAGACCTCACTGACTCGGTATTTTGAGAAATTTGCATTGGCAGCTATTTTTGTTTGTTAAAAAAAATGTGTGATATAATATTAAGCAAACAAAGTACATCTAGAGCAGTTTCTAAACAGAGGAAATCCTGCATCAAAAGCCTAACTTCAGATTAACCTAGATCATGTCTTTTGGAAAGACATTAGCACCGCAGTGATTCCTACAAGATGAATCCAAACAATATTTTACAGTTTGTCCTACGCATGGCATTTTAAGCAGAAAAGATGGAGAACATGATAAAAGTAGGCATGTTCATGCAATAGTCAAGTTTTCCAATGAGCACAGATCAGTAAGATATTTTTATCATGTATTTCCATTTAAAAATACACAGCCGCAGATAACACAAGATATGCTTCACTCTTTCCATTATAAACTTCTGTTTCTGGTGCTTTAATTCTCTGTGGTGGTAAGCAGGGAGGAGAGAGAATCAAAGCCCAACTCAACTTGACAGGGAACCACTGAATTTTAAACAAAAATGACTTTGTTTATTGTTTTTCATTTAACAAAGGTTTTGATCTCCCCAAAGCTATGTAAGGACTACTGGGACATGAATTCTCTGAATAGGCAGTGTTGGGCAGAGTAGGAGCATTCCTAATTTCTTCAGGAATAATTCCTTAACTGATTGGCTTAAAATTAATGTTTGTATTGGAATATATGATGGGGTAGATCCAGCGGCAGATTTCCAGTAACAGATATTTGATGAATCCCTCCTTCCACTACAGATTCACTCCTCGTGCTGATACAGGGCGAGCCCTGTCTCCCAGGAGCAACATTTAGGGAACGCTTTGAGCTGTAGCAAGATGGGGGATGTGAAGAACACCCATTCCACTTAATTGATCCACTGGATCCAACCCAACATTTCTAACCTATATTGGCCATGATTGGACATTTTTAACATTGCTAACTTCTAAAGTCCACGATTTCAGTGAAGAAGGCAGCCAAACCAATATTATGAATACTTTATTTTCTCAGTTTAATCTGTTTTCCCCACACACATACACACATTGGCTTGGTTCAGATACAACAACAACCCTATAGTTTGGTGAACAGGACTGGAAGGATCTCCAGACTCCCTTGAATGATCCCTCGTTCTTGCCTGTGCCTTCACATGGTGTGAGCTAATTATTTCTTAATTGTGGCAAGCCATATACTTACATCCAACATGGCAGGCAGTGGTTTGCACTTACCCAGAAAACCAGGATAACAAATTGAGAACAAGCCATGTTTTTCTTTCATGGTATGTCAGGCAAGTGTAAACTATAGTTAGAAAATTAAGGTTTGACACACCTGGAAATAAATAATTAGCTAGTAGTGCATGAATGACAGCTGGATTTCATGAATGAAACCAAAGTTGCTTGTAGGCTCATTCATGTAGGTCCAAGACCATGGTCTGACCAAGGGCATGGCTTGTAACACGTATTGAGCAAGTGTGTATACTGCCCATAAAGAATATTGTTTCTTTCTATGAGGTTCCTTTGATCTCTTTCAAGGCACTCAAGGAGGCCTGATCTAGACTGATACATTAAAGACAGGTATTTTCATTCCACTTGCCAAACAACCATCAGTACAAATCCCAGTATAACTACACAAATATCTGAACACATAACAAAATACCATACATTGTACACAGACAAGGTAGCATAGCATCTGCTACCTAGAAGACAGTACATTTTAAAGAATCAGGCATGAAGAAGGAAATACTTCAGGTTAGAAAAAGCTGAACTCTTTGCCCTAACAATTCCCACCTTTGATTTAAACAAATCACATCTTGATAAGAAACATTTACATCAGCATATCTGCCTGGAGTAACCTAGATATATATCATGGTTTAAAGTGTGTGGCCTCATGCAAGTATAAATTAGTCATAATTAAGTCTGATCTTGTTGTTTGCAGTAGGGTTTGGTTATGACTGTTACCAGATTGTATCCTATAACTTATCCATTTATTATACATATCTTACCCATCTTTAATATAGCTCAATTTGGTGGTATTCCATTTTACCATTCTCCACAACAACTTGAAAATCAGTGTGCAGTGATTAGAATGTTAGATTTTGATTACTTGATTCAAATCTTCACTCTACTATAATGCTCACCTGGAGGCCTTGAGTCAGTCACTGTCAGTATGACCTACTTTAAAAGGTTGTTGTGAGATTAAAGTAGGGGAAACAGGGAAAAGCCACCCTGAGCTCCTGGAGGAACGTGGGGGAGAAATGTGAAATACATAGGTTATGCTGAAGATGATTTGGCAAAGGTTATAAAGTGAGCTTCATGGCTGAGCTGGAATTCCACATTGCTGTTTAAAGGCTCCACCTGCATCTCCTGCTACCCAAAGTGTGGTTACTGCAGGGATGGCCTGCGCACTCCCAGGAACTAGCAGTCTAACAACCAAATTTCCCTTCCCTTGACCCTTGGTGCCCACAGATACCATTTTCAGTGATGGATGTCTGTAGTATGGAGAGCAACTACCAGCGTTAAAAATAGGAAACGACTTACTGAAAAAGAAAAGTTCGCAACAAACTGAGCAAGGAATAAAAAGAAAAGATGAAAATGCTTGATCCTCTACCCTGTGCCTTACATATGCCCTGGCTAGTTTTGCTATAAGGCAAACTCTTTAAACTTGAAAGTCAGCATGTTCTAAAGCCCTTCCATTTCCTGGGAGACTTTGTATGGGCTGCCTGGCCTTTGTTAGTTCCATGTAGCAATGATGGCCATCAAGATGGAGTCCACGAGTGAAAGCACCTTCCTGCAGATGATATTAGACAAAATGGAACCTGCTCCCTTTTTGTCAGGGTAATTTATCTCCTTTGTCTGCCCATTTTCCTGTGGGTCAAATCTTTCCTTCCTGTTGCCTTTAGAAAGGTACACTCTAGCCTTCTGCATCACAAATCTCCACAGCATGAAGCAGTTCTTGTTTTTCGAGAGAATGGGTTAGATCTAAAGTACTGCAAACAGACCTCAGATGACAATTCAGGGCTTTCCTGGTTCCACTCCAGCCTAATGAGCCATCCAAAATTCTGCTCCAGGGGATTTAGCAGAACCTCACAGTATGGGGGTGGGGCTATGGGAGGGGTTCTGCAATGGGAAATTGAAACTGGCCAAACAAAAAAATTCTCTACCAACAGAAGTTCCATTCCATTGGCTATTTAGGGTTACCAGCCTCCAGGTGGGATTTGGAGATTTCTCAGAATTACAATTGTTCTCCAGATTACATAAATCAATCTCCATGAATAAAATGGCTGCTTTGGAGAGTGGACTCTATGGCATTATAGCTTGCTGAGGTCCTGGGAGATTTCTTTCTCTCCCCAAATCCTACAAATGTGAGTTACCCGGTAAAACTGATCAGCAGTAGATTCAGGATCAGAAAGTACTTTTTCAGACAATGAACATTACAGTTATGGAACCCAGTTGTGACAACAGTTTTACAAGAAGATGAAATGCATTCATGGATAATAGCTTAATCAGCAACAATACCTAAATAGTACTTTTGTGTTCACAGCATCTTTTAACTGGCTAGCTGCAGTGTGGATAATGAAAGTCACACAATGGGCCCACTCAAACAAGTCAGGGATCTCTTTCTACTCAGGGAACTGTATAGATTTTTAGGAAAAAACATTAATCTGTAAGAGAGAGAATCCTAAAGGGGGCTATTTGGGAGCTTCTAAATTGTCATCCATCAGATAATTCCTTGCAGGCCCTCATCTTATGACCATCATACTGGTTACTACAGTGGACAAACAATGGAGAGGGCTGTGATGGAGAGTTGCAAGAAAGAAGCAATGTTATGAAATCTAGTAAGTACCTGGCTAGTAACTGTTGGACCATATGCTGGTGTGTCTCTGTAGGGTGGTTCTTAGGTTCTTAAAGCAAATAATTTTTTTCAGACATCTTTTATTGTTTACTCTGGATGTTTTTACCCCATCCTTTCCACAAAGGGTTCAGGGCAGCTTCCATCATCCCCAATTCTATTGTGTCCTCTGAACAATGAGATAGGCTAGTCTGAGATAGATTGATGAGGCCCAAGGTCACTCAGCAAGCTTCATGGCAGAGTGAGGATTTGAACCTGTTTCTCCCAGATCGTCCTGTTCTGACATTCTAACTATTGCATTGCTCTGGCTCTCAATGTTTTGAAGTACTTCATGTTCAGCTAAAAATAAAAAAAAAATCAGAAGATCTATGTGAAAGGAAAGCAACCACCTTGAGAACTTGTAGGAAATCAAAGAGACTTTGCAGGCATACACATGAAAGGATGGATAACACAGAACAGACTGCCACTGAGTCACAAAGAAGTCTCATGCAACTATTATTTATGTTCTGTCTGCTTTTACTGCCAGCAATGTGTGTGCACAGTGCTAGGTATCTGACTCACTGGGACAGTTGAATAAGCTGACATCCCTTTCTCTTATGTATGTCATAACTGATGGGAAATATTAACAGAATGATAAAAGCAACTGGAAAGTACAAGAATGCACCCTACCTTTTCTCAGTTAGTTGTCATAATGATTGCCTAACTCCATAGTTTATTTGGCATACTCTCATTGCAAAATCAAGGAGGACCCTTGTCACTCTAGTTCCATAGCTTTCACTAAAATGGTTTTACTTAGAATTTCACTGATACAAAACTCAATAGTGACATCGTGTGGCAATATTTTAAAAGTTTTTAAGGTGGCGCCATGCTCCAGTTAGCTCTATCCTGTTCATGATGTAATAACAGAATTTGTTAATTTTAGTATTCTGCTATTGGATTTTAACTTTGCACCACTTGGCATTCCAAACCCCACCAGCTATATGTGGCTCTGCTTACTGTACCTCATTCCTCGTCTGAAGAAGTGTGCATGCACACGAAAGCTTACGTTCTGAATAAAACTAAATTGGTCGAAAAGGTGCAATCGACTCCTATTTTGTTCTACTACTTCAGACCAACACTGCTGCCTACCTGGATCTTGACTTCATAAATGCAACCCAGTTTCTGAAGAAAGACTAATCTGAACTATATATGTTAGAAATCCATAACCATAGCCCTCAAACAAGACTTAGCCTTTAAAAAACAGCCCATAGGATGCAAACTGAGCTGGATCAAGGCTACAGTCCAGAGGAAAAGATGTTTAGTCCTTTCCCTCCACATAGGGTTGCCAATCCCCAGGTGGGGGCAGGGGATCCCTCAGTTTGGAGGCTCTCCCCCCACTTCAGGGTAATCAGAAAGCGGGGGGAGCAGAGGGGAATGTCTGCTGGGTACTCATGATTCCCTATGGAGACTTATTCCCATAGAAAATAATGGAGAATTTATCCACGGGTATCTGGGGCTCTGTTTTTTAAGGTAGAGGCACCAAATTTTCAGTATAGTGGCTCTCCCCAAAATACTCCCTAAGTTTCAAAAAGATTGGACTAGGGGGTCCAATTCTATGAGCCTCCAAAGAAGGTGCCTCTATCCTTCATTATTTCCTATGGAAGGAAGGCATTTAAAAGATGTGCAGTCCCTTGAAATGTGATGGCCAAAACTCCCTTTGGAGTTCAATGATGCTTGTTACACCCTTGCTCCTGGCTCCACCCCAATGTCTCCTGGCTCCACCCCCAAAGTCCCCAGATATTTTTGGAATTGGACTTGGCAACCCTACCTCCACACCATGATCCAAATAGACCCCTCCAAGATTCTACTGGGGGAAAGTGAGATTTTCTTCAAGGACAGCAGTGTACACAGTGGTGTTCCCTATGCATTCATGCTTACATTCACTACAACAGGGAGGCTGCAAAGATGGGAGACATGGTGCATGTCAGCCTTTGGGGTGGCATAGCTGGTGCTGATGCTGCTCTTCTCTCCAAAGTTCTTGCTGCTGCCAAGGCTTGTAAGTGTCCTTACAATTTGCCAAACGGTTTTTAGTTGGTTTTCACCAGATGTTTCTGGCTGTTTCTCAATTTCTTATCAGCCACTCTTCAGCTGTTTCAGTTCTTCTTTTTCCAAACATTGTTCAATCATACTCTAGAGGTCATGTTGACCTTAAGTAACATCAGCATTTCAATGTTCTTTGAACAACCAAAAACTATTTTATTTAATCTCATTTAATATACAGAAAAGCATCTAATTCCTGACTTATTCTGTGTCACAGGTTGAGGGAGATTTTAACCTCCCTTTCCCAAGCACTAAAGTTCATAGTGAGGGATCAGATTATAAATGCTTAATTTGGCCTTAACTTGTCTAATTATTAGAGTTTTTAGGAATTTAGACAATTATTAGAAACAATGCAGTGGAACCAATGATTCCCTGGTGATGGCCCCAAGGCCCTAAATCCCTGAGGACTCTCATTTTTATCATGGTTTGTTCCCACTTTGGTACACATGTTGCCTTAGAGGCCTAGAATTTATAGAAGCAACCTGAATTAAACTTATATCAAAAGGCCAAAGGAGGAAAGAAATGCAGAGCAGCTCTTCTTTATCAGTCTAAAAAAACCCACCCTAAGAGGGATTCAGTTGAGGGCCATTTCCCCCAGTGGCCAAATAATTCGATCTCAACTAATTAACTAGATTTCCAAAACAATAAGCAATAAGCTGATTTCAACAATTTATTTATCTAAAAGACCAGACGGGAAGTCTCTTGCCCTTCCTCAGTCATGACAAGTACCTGGCCATAGATCTAACTTTCCAATCTCCCCAAGGAAACATTTTTTTATGTTTCCCATGCATAAAATGAAAAAATTCCCTTTATCACATAGATTTATTTTCAGGCTGGCTCATCCTTGAACAATCACATTTTCCTTATATCCACATTTCGCTACCAAAACCACTTCCCCTCCTCATCTCAGGCAAAAAGGTATAAAGCTGCCCCTTCAGTCCTTGTGTGTTAGCTGGTTTTGTACTTCTCCTGTTATCCCAGCCTTACAATCTTTCTGATCTCAACTCTTTGCTCCACGGACCTGCTGCTTTGCTTCTCTCACCCACTTGGTCAGTTGCAGTTCCCAAAACAGCTTCTTCACTGAGGACAACTCCTCTTCTTCTCCCGCTTCTTTGAGAACAGAGAATACTTTTCTTTGTCTTATTATTACTTGGAATAAGAGACTCTGGGCGAGTGTCCCCCCCACCCTTGATGTCTTCCCACCCACCCACCAAAGTGAAGGCATTCACTCCCCCACACCACCTTTGGTGTCTTCCCACTCCCATCCCCTCCAACTGCCCCCTAACCACTTCCTCTCAACTTCTACACCCTTGGCACTCCACTACTTCCCCCACCCAGGACATTCACTCACCCCCCCACCCTTCCTGTCTTCCCACCCACTCCACAGCTGAGACAGAAGCTGGCTTTCTTAACCTCCCCCCCCCCCCCCCGCATGTGCGTGCATGTGTCCCTGTGTCTGTGGTGGCTCAAAGCCCTGAAAGAGGTCTGGAATGGTGATAAGGAAGAATAATTATGGGGTGTAGGGGGCATGATGACAGTCACAGATGCTGAAGTTCAGCATCCCTTTTGCTTGCAGTGCATTATTGCCACCTTTTTCTGTCATATTCAGCCTTACAGCATTTAGCATCACCGTGAGCTTGTGGTGTGATCTGTGTTTTTTGACCTAGCATGGTTGTGTGATGCTACACCATAGAGTATGTGCCTCAAGGTGGATGTTTTCTGTAGGGGAAATGATCTGACTTCAGCTTCCCATTTCCTTCCCGCTCCCTGTAGCCTCTACCTAGAGAAAGTAGTCTTTCTCCACAGTGGAGACCAAAGCAAGAGGGAAGCAACCTGGGTATGACACAGTGTCCACCCTGCAAAGCAGCCATTTTCTCCAGGGGAGGTGATCTCTGCCATCTGGACAGCAGTTGTAATCTGAGTGATCTCCAGCCCTCACCTGGAGATTGGCAACAGTGGTTCCTCAGAAGGAAACTCTGTAGATCAAAAATATGTAGATCCAGTCCTGCCTAAAGGTCATATTGCAAATTCACATTGATTACTGGAGCATGTAAGAGAATTTCAGAAGAAAATCAGCTTGTGTTTCATAGATGACAGCACATCTTTTGACTATATGGGTCATAAAATGCTAGGGTTGGTTTTAAAAAACCTGGTGTGCCACAGCATCTAATTGTTTTGATGAATAACCTGTATTCTGGACAAGAGGTTACTGTTAGGATGGAACATTGAAGAACAGAATGGTTTCCAATTGGCAAAGGTGTCAGACAAGGACATATTCTATCTCCCTGTCTTTTCAGTCTATATGCATAACATATTATAAATAAACTGGATTAGATTTAGATGAAGGTGGAATGAAAACTAGTGGAAGGAATATTAACAATTTGAGATAAGCAGATGACACCACATCAATGCTCCCTCTAAGCTGCAGAGTCTTGTGAGCAAAAATTCTACATTGTGAGCTACTGGCATTAAAGTTGTGAGCTACTGCATAAATTAGTGTTCTGTAGTCATCCTTCCTGAGCTAAGACAAAAATGAGTGAGCTGGAGGCTTAAAATCTGTGAGCTAGCTCACACTAATTCAGCTTAGAGGGATGTTGAGATTTTGCAGTCATGCATGTAAAATATACACAGCCATTGTAAAATGTTCTCTCACTGGATATGGCCACACCCTTCTGAACATTCATTCCTTACATCTCCCATTAAAGCAGAGGTGTTAAAGGTTCAGCTGTGGACCAGAAGCAGCTCACCCAGGGCTTTAATCAGGCCTGTGGAGCTCTTTTCTCTCCCGTGCCCTCCCAAGCTCCCAGCTCTTTCTTCCTCGTCCTTGCAGGCTAAAGCAAGAAGCAATTATGGGCTTGCAAAGCTGCAAAGAAAATGTGGAATAGACGTTCTATTAAGGTCTCTGTGCACAGACAGACTACTCTGGGAGTCATCTATCTGGGGACAAAGACTTTAATGGAAAATCCATTCGTTTTCCTTCCAGCTTTGCCTGTGCTGCAATCTATCTTCTTCTTTTTTTTTTTGCTGCAATCTTAATGGAGTGGTCAGATTCACTTTTCAGCGTTTATATGGCCAGTTAGAAGCTGTTCCTTTACGGAGTTGTGTGATCTTGCAAATAAAGGGTTGATGCTTTGAGCCAGCATCTCTGCTGAGTGGATTTTAGAACTGGTGCCTATACTTTAACCTGGGAACCCACAGCCAAAGGGGGATATTACACTGAAGAGCCATTGCTAATCTGAGTAGACCTGGGGGGCAAACAGAGAAGCTTTCAATTTTATGTTTTCCTAAACCCAGAGCATTTTATATTTTTGGTTTATATTTTTAATTTCTGCTGCAACCCTTGTGCTTTTTCTTGATGTTTTATTTTTAAAATTACCACTATTCCCCCACCTTTGCATTTTAAACAAAACATCATAAGAGTTTTAAGCATGCTTGTATTTTAAGTTTAAAAATAATCTCTTTGTGTTTCTCTGTATCCTTTATAAAGTTTATATCTCCACTATCTGGCATTACATTTTATGATACACATAACCTGACCCCACAAAGTCCCATTTATGTAAGTTCCACCTCTCGTAACAGTTTGACACCCCTGCATTAAAGGGTACTCGTTATGTTCTTATAGAATGACACATAACATGCCTACAAATTAAAGTCTTGTTTGAGGCTCAAAAGTCTTTCAAAAATATACCGCATGGTATGCCAATATTAGCAGAAATGCAGCAATAATTGATAAGCCAACATTTATAGAAAGTGCCCAAACCGTTCAGTTTCTACACCCGTTACCAACTATATGCAAGTAGATCCAGCAATGGATTTTGTTGTGTTAATTTGTGTATCAGTAACCAGTTGAGACAGCACATTCTAATATTTCATGTACACACCATACTCTAGATTGCAGAATTTCTGAAAAAATGCAAGAATCCCGTTTTTTGCCCCCCCCAAGCATGTGTGCAAAGTATTAAAATGTTCAAAATGTAACAGTTGTAGTAATTCGTTATATGTTCATCAGCTTCAAGAAAAATCATCTCCATAATCTAAACAATTATATTCTTAAAATTTCCTGTCAAAACACCTCTTAAAAAGCAGAACCATTGCCAGGAAGATTATAACGGACAACAACAATAAAGTGCATAACAATGTGTAGCTTTTACAGCACTGCATTAGGCTTATTCTGTGAATTATCCAACCAAAAACTGGAACAATGAAACTCAGCTTATCATAGCAACCCACATGAGACATTTTGTAAATACTCTTGGAGATACGATAATGAGAGATTGATGACCAGTTTTATTCCCAAATAAATGTTACAATACTGGATAGACCCAGAAAAATGAAAAAGAGTGATGGTTACATTTGACCTATACATTTTAAGTGGAAAAACCATTTCCAACTGCACAGCTGTGGCACTTTCTCAAAACTATGTTGGTAAGACTAACCAGAAATCCCAACAACGGTAACATATATTGAAGTCTTAAATAAAATCTATTTTAAAATAGACTTTGTCTTAGCAAGTTTAAAACTACCATTAGCACAAGGACAGTTAGTAGTTGTTTTATGCACAATTATTGGAAAGATTTAAAATGGATAAAAGGTTGCGTAGTTTTGACCAATCTATATCCATATTTAAAATAGAAGTGTGTAAGAATAGGTTATGTATTTGTAGTACAGGGGAGATTGAAATGACAGAACATGCATTATTTTGTTGCCCCTTTTATCAGGTTCATATTTTGTTTTCCCCTTACTTAACAGGTATCCTAGAGGAAAACCCATGAAGTTCTTCACAGCAGTTTATAAAATTCATCAGTTAATTAAGATTTAAATATTTTATCATTTGAAGAATGCTATAGTATTTTTAAAACATCATACTTAATATGGGAACTAATTTTAAGTCTTTTTAACTTTTGAGCATTCATATTCTGTTACATTTTGAGTTGGTCAAGGACCATTTTAATAAAGATTAAGTGGAACAATGATTAAAATGGAACAATGGAAAAATCTTCAGTTGAAAGGGCTTAAATTTTCTAATTTAAAAGAGAATTTTTATAAAATGATGTGCCAGTGGTATATGACTCGACAAATTAGCTAAAATGTATAAGAATGTTGGGAATAAATGCTGGAAATGTGAACACGAAAGGCCATTTTCTCATATGTGGTGGATGTGTAATAAAGCCAAAAATACTGGATACAAATACATTCAATCATACAGAACATTTTAAAGATTAATATACAATTGAAACCAGAAGATTTTTTTGTTGGGACTAATGTATAAACAACTTGAAAATATAAATGGAACTTTATTCACGTACATGACCGCCCTGAGCCACTTGTTGGGAAGGGCGGGATAGAAGTCATTAAATAAATAAATAAATAAATGACAATGGCAGCAAGACTTTTATACACTCAAAACTGGAAATCTACATCATTACCTACAAAATAGGAATGGCTAGTCAGGATAATAGAGCTTGCGGAGATGACCAAACTTACCTCTTTGATAAAAGACAAGACTAAATTTATACCTACAAAGCCTTTATGGATTTAGTTTATAAAAAGAAAAAAATGAACTGATTGCATGGCTTTGAAGACTAAAAGGGTACTGTGGTAATGAGTAAATAAATTCCTGTGGCAGAGAAGATTAGATACTGCCTTTTCCCTGTTTTTGTTACTGTCTTTTTTTCTTGTGTAATTCTATTTTACTTTTTTTCTCTCTTCTTTTTTTACTACGTATTAAAACCTTAATAAAACGTACTTTAAAAAATAAAACTACCATTATTGTAGAATTAACACCTCCCCAATAAAGAAACTGTAAAATACTGTTCTAGGTTAAATAATAATTATATGTGGCTATCAGAAATGGTTGTTATAAACCCAGAGTTTTCTCAGGAAGGTGCAAATAGCACTGTTTGTCTATAAAATCTGCACACAGCCTTGGGACCCTAACTAAAGATGCCATTATTTGCTTGTCAGAATAAATATAAAAACTGGCAAAATAATTTATAATATTTACTCTAATGGACAAGATTGGGTTAAAAAAAACACAGGTATGCCATCAAAAACCTAGGGGGTCATCCTACATTCAGATACAAGTTACAGTTATATCCATGAAAAGAAAAAGGTTTTGCTATATAACGGTAAGATGGGGTCATCTTATATTCAGGGCCATCTTCCTTTCAAATAAACACAGTACTATGAATCCAGGGAGACGAAAAGATGTGAAATAGAATTCTTCAACTCATTTAGAATTGTTGTGTTGGGACGCAAATACATACTTCCACTGCAGCCCACTACATCCTGTGAAACTAATGAGGGGATTCCTACATATAATGTTGGGTGTGGTTTGCTGGCTGACAAAGGGAGGGTAGAAAGAACTGTCGCTCTGTTGGCAGAAAGGAAGCTTTGCCTTCAACCTACTGAAGGTGTGTTAATGCCATTTTGAGACAAGGAAGAGAAAAAGGTTCACCTGTACTGAATTATGCGTTCACCTTTACTGAAGACTCACCTATACTGACTTATGGGTTCACCTATACTGAGGACTTCTTGGAATGAAACAGCAGTTCCCAGTAAATATTTAAATAGAAACTCTTTTAAATAGAAGATTCAAACATATTCAGTATATTGCCAGACCAACTCGAGCCACGTAAAACTGCTTTATTGATTGAGGCTTTCAATAGTACAACTCAATAAATATTGATCCCAGACACAGTCATATAGGACAAGGACAAAGAAGGTCCCTGAAGAATGTTATGGAATGGGAGAGAGCAAAGTTACTCCAAGGAGCACTCTGTTAACTGGAGTCATTTTTATTTCTTGGGCATAGAAGCCACATAGAGGAGATACAAGAGGTAGCCTGTTCCTGAAGAAAAGAGAGATAACATTAGGACAGATTTTAAGGAGGTACTTTCTTTGATTGTAAATTCTTTGTAACATGATCTTTTCTGAAAAAGCTATACACACGGTCTTTAAACTTCTTTTCATGTGACAGATTTCAGAAATTATAAACTTCCTTCAGCTTAAAAACACTTAAAGAGAAGCCTTTTAACACCACCCCTCTCATTAGCAGACTGAGACCAGAAAATTCATATGGTAAAAAACTGAATTCAAATACAAAGCCTAATAATGCAGTTAGCTTCAATGCAGACATTAAGAATCTCACAGCATTTGAAAAAGGTTGGTATTTAAAGAGCTTCAAGTATACTATTCTAGAATCCCAATTTTTACTTCATTCTAGAGTGTCTGCTCAAGGTTCCAAATTTTTAAAAACATATTCAGTAAATAATTTTTAATGCTAAGCTCTCTCAAACCTTTGAGATATTTACTTAAATATTTAAATGAAACAGGTATAGCAGCAACAAGTTACAGCAAACCAACTGAAAACCTGGAAGAATTGCATTAATTTTTAAGCAACTTAATTAGATGGAACCTTGAGCATCTTTAGATTGAGTTGCATCCACCCAAAGGCTGGTATGAGAAATAAGTAATATGGGACAGGTGTCATGTATTTCTGTACAACAGACCAGTCTTCACCATTACTTTCTGTAGATCTCCAACAGCTTTTTGAAGAACAGTGTTAGAAGAATTAGTTAATGGGCATGCTCATAAGATTACAAATAGAGCAAGCCAATGAAGTACAGCTGATTAAAAATGCTACCAATAAGCAGAACTAAGTAAGTATTTTAAGATATCAAAAATTAATACAATATAAACGCTGTCAAGAATCAAGTTAATGACAAGAGCATCCTACAAACAAGCATGTTCACAGAACTTTCCTGCGCTCTTAATTCCTCCAAATGTGTCCCACCCCCCCACCCCTGATGTTGGAAGTCGGAGGACTTCTTTGGACAAAAAGACAATGCACTCAGAAGGCTGCAATGGCAGGTGGGAACTGGTTCACGTTGCCCCCCTTTTTCCCTTCTATTGGTAATGCTTCTATTGGCACCACTGGTGCTAAAGCAAGATGAGGCGTTTTGACCAAGCTTCTACTCATTATGGCACCTCCCAGCCATGCAGGTTCTGCAGCCACAAGCAGCAGCTTTTCTGAGGTTGCTGGGGGAAGCATAAAAGATCTGCTTCATCAAGTGACTTCTGTTAGCACTCTGTTGGAGCCAATCATATTTTTTACAGATGAGTTCCCGACCCCCACAAAAAAAGCAGCCAGCAGAGAATATCCAAGTTCTTGTCTGAGATGTATGCAGCTGAGCAGGTGCTTCATCTGTTAAAAATATGAAGTGAAATACCAGAGAAGAATGAAACAGCTCAACTCCTGCACATTGTCAAAGCTTACCAAAAACAGAAAGACTCATAGTTAATCGATACAGCAGTGCATCTGTTATTCCACCTTTGAGGTACACTGGAAGGCCATTATCTTCCTACCAACAAGAGGAACATAGAAAACATGCATTAGTTTGTCTCATCTATAGATATGTTAGTGCCAGTCCCTATAATTGAAGAAATAATTCCAACCAATTTAGCTGCAGTATTACAAGATCCAAATCCGATCCACCTTCTAAAGATTATCTGCCCTTTGGAAAGTAACTTGCATGTTCAGGAATTCTAAGACCAAAATGCCAGGACTTTTAACTAAAAAGCTAACAAATCTACATGGTCCACATATCCTCAAACCAGCATAATCTTTTACAGGGGTTGGCAACGGTAGCTCTCCAGATGTTTATGCCTACAACTCCCATCAGCCCCAGCCAGCATGGCCAATGGCTGGGGCTGGTGGGAATTGTAGGCAAAAAAAACATCTGGAGAGCTACCTTTGGCCACCCCTGATCTTTTAGAGATAAGAGCCCCCTAATGGCCACAAATTATACTCTACAAAGTTTCTGGAAGAAGCTAGACTCTGCAGACATCTATAAAATGATTCTGTAAGCATAATGGTTAATCATCTTCTTTGTTTTAAATATGTAACCCATTTTGGACTGTTTTTTGGACTGGCCATTGCCTGTCCTATGTTTCATGCCTACAACATCAGAGACAGGTTACAGCTGATCATGTGCATCATATGCCCCTAATTGGGAAATGTTGTTTTAATGGAGATCTTTCCGCTTCTAAGAGTGGGACTGCAACATGTTAAACCAAACAAGAGATTAGCTATCAAGGGGGGGAAATTGAAGCATCTTAAAATAATAATGTCAGACTTAACTGGGTCATTTGCTGCCTCAATCATTTAGCAACATAATGTTCTTTCATTATTCAGTATACTGGTTCATAATAGTCTAAAATGGTTAAGTTCTAAACTATTACTAAACAAGTTCAATTATAAGCAATTTTATATCCAGTTTCCCACAGAGTAGAACTGGTAAGGTACACCGTTAAGAGCAGGTAAGTGTTTAAACTGTCTTTTACTATTGCTGTATGTTTCATAAGAAAATTTCATAGCATAAGTAAGCCTTTGAGAAATAATTTATATTAAAAACACTGTATTCAATTTTTGCCTGCTTAATAAGTCCAGAGTAAGAAACACTGCCACCTAGCAGGAGGCAATTTCTGAAGAGGTTTTGTGAAGGACTGCCTGGCAACAAAACAAAAAAAGGGCAGATTAACTCTAACAGAGGAAGAAGAAAGGCAAGGTGTTTTTATGCAGTGGTGCTCAATTTTTCCTGTAGAAGAACAGTTATTCCAGAGAAGGAAACAGCCTGGGAACTGGTTGAGAATCCGGCTGCCAGAAAAGTGGCCCTATTGTTCCTGTCCTCATTTAGGACTTCTGCTTTGAGCCTTTAAAAAATGAAGACTTCTCTGAGTGGCCTGCCTCAGTACAGACTCTGTTAAGAACATAAGAGAAGCCATGTTGGATCAGGCCAATGGCCCATCCAGTCCAACATTCTGTGTCACACAGTGGCCAAATACACACACACACAGTGGCTAATAGCCACTGATAGATCTCTGCTACATATTTTTATCTAACCCCCTCTTGAAGCTGTCTATGCTTGTAGCCATCACCACCTCCTGTGACAGTGAATTCCACATGTTAATCACCCTTTGGGTGAAGAAGTACTTCCTTTTATCCGTTTTAACCTGACAGCTCAGCAATTTCATTGAATGCCCACGAGTTCTTGTATTGTGAGAAAGAGAGAAAAGTACTTCTTTCTCTACTTTCTCCATCCCATGTATTATCTTGTAAACCTCTATCATGTCACCCCGCAGTCGACATTTCTCCAAGCTAAAGAGCCCCCAAACGTTTTAAGCTTTCTTCATAGGGAAAGTGTTCCAACCCTTTAATCATTCTAGTTGCCCTTTTCTGGACTTTTTCCAATTCTATAATATCCTTTTTGAGGTGCGGTGACCAGAATTGCACACAGTATTCCAAATGAGACCGCACCATCGATTTATACAGGGGCATTATGATACTGGCTGATTTGTTTTCAATTCCCTTCCTAATAATTCCCAGCATGGCGTTGGCCTTTTTTATTGCAATCGCACACTGTCTTGACATTTTCAGTGAGTTATCTACCATGACCCCAAGATCTCTCTCTTGGTCAGTCTCTGCCAGTTCATACCCCATCAACTTGTATTTGTAGCTGGGATTCTTGGCCCCAATGTGCATTACTTTGCACTTGACCACATTGAACCTCATCTGCCACGCTGACGCCCACTCACCCAGCCTCAACAGTTCCCTTTGGAGTGCCTCACAATTCTCTCTGGTTCTCACCACCCTGAACAATTTTGTGTCATCTGCAAACTTGGCCACTTCACTGCTCACTCCCAACTCCAAATCATTTATGAACAAGTTAAAGAGCATGGGATCCAGTACTGAGCCCTGCGGCACCCCACTGCTTACCGTCCTCCACTGCGAAGACTGCCCATTTATACTCACTCTCTGCTTCCTATTAATTAGCCAGTTTTTGATCCACAAGAGGACCTGTCCTTTTACTCCATGACTCTCGAGCTTACTAAGGAGCCTTTGATGAGGAACTTTATCAAAAGCTTTCTGGAAGTCAAGGTAAACAACATCTATTGGGTCTCCTTTGTCCACATGTTTGTTCCTGCCCTCATTCAGGAAAAAAAAATCAGGCCTTTAAGGAGTTTGTGAGAACTCCAGAGACTAAGAATACTTGCTTCTTTCCTCAGAATAAATCCATCTGGGACAATTTAGCATATTAGTTTATTATATTTAACATTTTTTGCCAGAACTTCTAGCCCTTTCAATAAGTTATCTTTTAAGTGTCAGCAAATAGGGCAACAACTGATCTATGACCCACTAAAGCAACTTAGTCCTTTTAAAATATATATATAAAGACTAAATTATATATATAGGTAACTAAATTTAAGAACTTTTATCACTGCTGATCAAACAAGCAGCCATCATTTAGCAATCAGGCAATACAGCATTAAAGCATAAAGTCAAGACCATTACCATCAGATCAGTAAGCTGCAGTAAACATCTTCACACTCCAAAGTCCTTACCATCATCAACTCATGCTTTTTTTAAAAAAGGAAGCAAATGTAAAACAAATACAAAAGTCAAGAGAGAATATACAGTCGTGTAATCTGAAGGCAGGCATACAATCAATACCTGGAAAAGTTTCTGGTATTCTGGAACCTTATTTTGAATCTGCCTGCGTGAGGCAGTACTTATGGTTCGCTGGGAAATACTTCGAAGAGCCTACAACAAGAACACAAGTATTTAATTTTTTTAAAAAACTGTGGACATCTACTTGAAAATACATTAAGTACTATGGCTGGAGCTAATTTATTTTTTATTTTTTAAATTTATTTTAATTAATTTCTATTCCGTCCATTTCCCGCAGGGCTCAGGGCAGAGTACAACATATAATGTTGGTCCCAGGCCACATAAGCACTAGAATCCTGAAGCGGATCTGGTACTCGATGGGCAACCAGTGCTGACTGTGGAGCGCCAGCCGAATGCCCACCCGTAAAGCTGGTGCAGTCCGCAGGCGAGCCGCCGCATTCTGCACCCACTGCAGTTTCTGGATCAGTCTCAAGGGTAAGCCAGCGTAGAGCGAGTCACAGTAGTCTAGTCTGGAAGTGACCATTGCATGGATCACTGTAGCCAGGTCCTGGGGGGATAGATATGGTGCTAGCTGCCTGATCTGCCGAAGTTAACAAAAGGCAGACCTGGCAACCATCGTGATCTGGGCCTCCGTGGAAAGGGAGGCATCCAAGGTCACTCCCAAGCTCCTCACCTTTTGGGCTGGCACCAATGTGACACCATCCAAAGCTGGGAGCTCGATACCCATATCCATCCCACCCCGACAGGTACAAGACCTCCGTCTTAGCTGGATTCAGCTTCAGTCAGCTCTGTTGTAACCACCCAGCCACGGCTCCCAATGCCTCGGACAACTGGTCAATTATAAAGAAAATTCCAATAAAGATGTACAATGAAGACAATGTTATCTGTGCACTAGATCCCAATATGAACCAGGGTGTTTGATGATAAAACCTGAAGCCACAATCATAATCTTTTTCAAAGCATTACTAGCACCCCTGGACTGCATCAGTTTATGCACAGAATCTGCCATTTGATTAGATGCAATGATCCAAAAGGAAATCTATAAAATTTCAGAAGCATGTATGCATGTGTTTTTCTGAAGACTCTTCCCCCCATTTTCCCAACAAGACAAAAAGAATAAGTATGCAGGAGCACTGAAGAAAGCTCTAATGGTCTGTTCTCTTTTGAATAAATTAAATGCTCTCTAAAGACATTTAATCTGGTCAAAAATATATACCATTTAGAGATGTAAAACTTCCAGACATTTTGAAGCCATGAAGCAAAGCTGTTCTTGTTTTATTTCCAGGGAAAAATTGAAGTATATACAATATTTACTTTCTTGTGAAACCTAAACCTTACTGATTTAACAACAAAATGTATCACCAACAACTTAGAACACAAAATTATCCAATTTGGTATATTTATGAAATTCAACAGTACAAATACCTTCACTTTCTATAAAGAAAACTGCAACTATAGTTTACAAAGAAAAGGGGATCTCCGCTTAGAAAAATTAAGGCACCTCTTAAGAACCTGTAATCAGGAAAAGATACAACTGAATTGTACTTGTCTGCTTGAACAGTTGTTACAAATAGGGATGTGCACAGACCAGACCATGGACCAACGGTCCAGTCTGTGGTCCATTTGCTGGTTTGTGCATTCACATTTTTGGAAGACTGCCATGGGCCTTGTGGAGGTGGAAGTTCATTTGGTCCATGGGAATGGTCCGTGGGCCAGACAACCTAGCACTGAGGCATTAAGTGTCAAGGCAACCAGGGGGGATGGACTTCTACAGCCCTGGAAATACCAATACCAGTTCCCCAAAGTTTGGCAGGCAGTTCTGGCTGCTGATATGAGAGTTCCCATTCTGCTCTGCAGAGCAGACTGTATATAGAGATGAGCTGTACTCCAAAATCAATTTGCACACAACTTGGAGAGCAGGTAGAGGGGCATCCTGTGGAGGTCTGCTGCAAGTTTGATACTTCTAGCTTGCCAGGGGGACCTGTTTGACACATTCCTCTCTCCTTTGCCCACTGGACACTAGGGATTGTTTTCCCCCTCCCCAAAGCCAAACTGCACATAACTTGAAGGGAAGGTAGAGGGGCATCCTAGGGAAGTAATTTTTGAGTTTGATGCCTCTAGCTTTAAAAGGACCCATTTGACACACTCCTGAACCTGCAGCTGCAATTTCCCCAGAGAGCACCTTCCTGGGGCATCTGCTAAATCCAATCTTCACCATATGTGGAGGGCAGGTAGAGGAGAATCAGCTGGGGACTCACTGCACAAGCGTGGCATTTCTAGTCTGCAGGTGAGGGGTATTCTACCACATTCTGAATTCACAAACCACAAACTGATTTGTTAAATGGAAAGGTCCATGGAAGTTCCTGAAACTCACAAATCATAAACCTATACAAACCTCCATTTATTAAGTCCATGCCAATCCCTAGTTATAAGCAGCACAGGCTCCCCAAGACTTCACTACCAGATTGCTGAACAAGACAAAAGATTGTGTTTACCTCTTAGGAGGCAGCTTTTGGCCTACAGCATGGCACTGCCTTGGTACAAAACATGCTGCTCCATTCGCTATTTACAGGATTGCAGAATGGTAATGTTAGGATCATAATGCAGCCTTATTTAAACTATACTACTCTGCTGATGATACTTTGTCAGTTGCGTTGTCAGTCAGAAATATAAGAACAACCCTGCTGGATCAGACAGTTATCAGCCATCCACTTAGCCCAAGCTCCTGTCTCAGACAGCTGCCAACCAGTTACTTTACAGGACCAACAACAGGACATGGGGCCACAACCTTCCCCTAATGTTGCTTCCTGGTACTAGTATTCATTGTGAATGTGGAGGATCTCTTTAGTCGCCATAAGAAACAGCTACTGATAAACTATCCTCCATGAATCTGTTGAATTCTATTTTAAAGCTAACAGGCATTGTATGTAGTATTGCCAGGAGATCCTAAGAGTGTCTGGCAGCTTTAAGTTCTGGCTCTTTTAGTGTTATGCACCACTAGGTGGTGAACTAGACTTAGGGGGGAGGGCTGGAAGAGCTTTAAGAGAGATGTGACTAACCCAAGGTCATACAGCTAATTTCATGGGGAGGAGTGCAGAATCAAATCCAGTTCTCCATAACAGAGTTGGTTGATCTTAACTACTATATCATGCTGGCTCTCTACTTTTAAAACTATCGATGTGTGCAGCCATCACTACATCCTGCGGCAGTGAACTATTTTCTTTCATCCACCTTGAATCTACTGCCCGTCAACTTAATTGGATGTATTCTAGTTCTAGTATTTTGGGAGATGGAGAAATTTCTCTGTCCACTCTCTCTGGCCCATGCATAATTTTATAAAAATATATTACATCCCCCCTTAGTAATCTCATTTTCTTGACAGAAAAGTCCCAGACTTGTTGGAACTCAGTCCTAAAATGGCTGACTGACTCCATCTTAGTAATAGTAATGTTGTTTCTGCAATGTCATGCTGAGTCATGCTGCATCATGATCCAGCTGTTACCTGTTACTGAGGTAAGGTGGGATGACCTCACCTGTAATTAGGCTTTGTGCTGACTCACAGAGCTGATGCAACCCTGATGATTGGTACGTGTACTTAGGGAAGCTCAGTGAGCCTGCTCAGTCTGCCTGTAAGGATTGTGGGTTCTGTGAGACCCGCTATCTGGGTGGCAGCGATCACTGCTGGTGTTGGATCCTATGCTACTGTGCTTGGATCGTGCTGTGTATACTTACTGCTGTATACTGTTATCTACTGAAGTGTGTACTGATTACTGTGTATGACCTTGGCCTGGCAACGACTCTGAATATTGGATACTTTCCTGGTAAATATATCTACCATTGAATACAGCTGTTTCTCTTGTCTATTAATTCCTGTGTTTTGCCTGTCCCTCTCCTTCAGCTCTTCTGCTGCGTGCAAAATACTCTAACAAGACTTATCAGCCTTTCCTGAGAGAAAAGTTCCTCCACCCTCCTAATCATCTTGGTTACCCTCTTCTGTACTTTTTCCATCTGTGCATGTATGGATTAATAGTTCATCAATGTTACATGGGCTTTCCCTAAGAACTCTTAGGAGCATTCTATCAAGACCTGGAAAGTTATCTGTTTTTTTAATTGCCATAATACATCTACACCACTTATCACATCAATCTGATTTAGTTCTTCAGACTCCCCTTCCTGAAAATAACGGCTGTTGCATGGGTGACAGAACCACAAGCAAAAAAATATCACTGCCTTCCTCCCAGACCACAAGGAGTTCGGAAACATCATTTCTACTGAAAAGTAAAACAATCAAAAGATGCAGATATATATGGGAAGAGAAGCTACTACAGTGGTCCAAAGTAAATCCAAAAAGAATAGTTACATAACACAAAACCCAACCAAAATAAAACAGCATGCAATTATTCAAATTCCCATCAAGGTCGGGGTGGGGGATGGGGCAAGGATAAAGAAAACAATCGGATGCTTCAGGTTCCGACGTTTGCAAAAGTTATTGCTAAAAAAGAAACGAATGAGAGTCTTGCATGCAGTCTCTTCTAGTAGCTCTCTGGAAAGGCGACATATTCTCTATATATAAAACACTGCCGTCCCTTAAAACAAACAAAAAAAAGGCTCTATCGCACCCTTCTTCCCAGATCATTTTCAGCCTCCTCACAGCTTTCCCCCTCCGTTGACCCGACAGCGCCCCACCTGGCTATTCCTCCCCAAGACGGCGATAATTTACAGCCCAACCGTCGACTCTGCAGACACGCATATGAGGCTTCTAAAGCACTGGGCTGCGAGTGTCCCCGGCTCTCGGGGAGCCGCACAAGGGCGACGCAGGATCACCTGCGCTTTCAAAATGCCGCCGTCGCCACTCCCTCCTCGCATCCTTCCCGACCGTTTCCAATAGCTGGATCCCTCTACTTTGCCCCTCCCCTCACGAGCTGGAGTTTTTGCTTTCTTCTTCCCTCCGTTCAAATATCTGAAGCCGAATCAACCCACCAAAACCTTGCGAAGCATCTTGGAGATCTTTTCACCTCAGACCTCTTCCTCCTGCTCCTTTTTTCTTCAAACGCAATCCCAAGGGCACCGGAAAAAGGAAGTAATTGTTCTCTCGTGGCCACGTGATGCACCATAGAGGAAGCTTCGTGAGTGTCATAGATTCGCTAGCCGGAAGGAAAGCCTGTGGGGTGGTTGATGGACTTAAACAAGCCGTTCGGTCGGCTTCCTGAGTGCGCTCAGCGGCGCCTGAAGTTCTCTTGTACGCCACTATCTAGCGACATCTAGTGGCGTGTCACTAAACCGTAAGCCGGGGAGCTTTAACTCTTTCTTGCCCTTTCTCTCGAAAACCTACAGAGAGAGGGAACGACGCTAATAAAACCAGATGACAATAACACAAAACTGAAATCTGCCGCCTCAAAACTCCTGGCAAGAAATTGGGTTTATTGTAACCTGTTTTCCTTATTCCCTAGTAAGTCCCCGTCTGTTCAATAGGATTTACGCGAACGTAAGGCTGCGAATTCTAAGTATGGTTACTAGGGAGCAAATCAAAGTTTATTCTAATATGCAGCTGAGAGAAGCATTATATATGAAACAAATGTGTGTGTACTCTTGCGTGTGAGGTTTCCTTCTTAAACATAAGTAAATGGAGCGTTCTCCTTTCTGTCGCTTTGGGGGGGGGGGGTGGATTCTGATGTACACGCGAAGAGGTGATAAAGGAAAGCTTTTTACAAATCCTACATCAAGTCCCAAGAAATTCGGTGTGGCTGGTGAGTCCAAATGTTTGAAAAGTACATTGCCCTAATATGCCACCATCGCCATGAGAATCAGGCCCCCAACTTACACAGACATTTAAGTTCTTCACAGGATTTCAGAGGCGTTTCAAAGCAAAACGAACACACGTCTACTTTTGCACCTACCCTCCTCCTCTCTCCCTTGGCTCGGGTAAAAAAATCACAGGGGGTAATGCAATGTATTCAAAGGGTATTGGAGATGAGGCTGAAGTTGATTCTGATTTCCTTATTCACAAGTCCAGCTACAAATACTGGAAATTCAAAAGCTCTGCATTGCAAAATGACGTTTGAGCCACTGTATACTTGTGATGGACAGGCTGGGTTCTGCCTTTCTTTTAAGAGCAACTAGTTAAAGAGGATGGAATGTTGAGAAAAGGAAACCTGAAGAAAGAGCATTAAAGATGTGAGCTACTGCATAAATTATTGTGCTCTGGGTCATCCTTCCTGAGCTAAGACAAAAATGTGAGCTGGTGGCTAAAAATCTGAGCTAGCTCACACAAACTCAGCTTAGAGGGAACACTGCCCAGGACATGCAGATGAAAAAACTGGGAGGGGCATATTCCAAAATAATCATATATCCCCACATGCAAAAACTTGTCCCTTAAAAGAGAACTTGCACTAGTGCATCATCAAGAAACGAAAATTGGGAAGGTTTTAATAAGTGGAAACTTTCCACCACTTCTCACCATCATTATAAAAAAGTTTATTATTGTTCTGTGCAAAGCCCTTTGAATCATACATTTACAGGTCAGCCTTTCATTTTTCACTACTTTCATACATATTTTTGAGATCAGTGTAATGTACAGTGTTGAACTTGTGTGGTATACAACATGGTTAGCAATCCCCAATCACCAGTTTACTTCTCCTTGAATGGTGCCTAGACTGCTGCCAGTCCTGGTTACAAGACAATACTACCTTTTCTGTTCCCATCACTAAACTATATATGATGTGCACTTAGAAAATGGGAGGATCTTAGGGCTAGTGCTTGGAGCAGTCATAGTCTCCAGAGTGCAGGGTGGCTCATCTAATAACATAACAGAGGAGACAAAACACAGCACAACAAATCACTCTATCGGAAGGGAAAAGGTACCAAGTTACCTCTACACTTGAGAGAAGATGGAGCTTGACATAGGGATCAGAGGATTACTCTTAACACGCCATAATTAATACATCACACATTTATTTTGCCCGTTTTCTCACAGAATTGAATCTAAACAATAACCTTGTAAACTTTCCTTGTTATTCTTGTTTGCATCTGTTAAAATATTTCGTTATATCATATACTTGCATACCAATTTGCTGTTCAACCTCTGTCTTATATGGACTGGTAAGTTTCATTTCATTCTGACAAAGTGTGTGCGTGCACAAAAGCTCACACCCTCACATCTTCCATTTCCCAAGAGAAATAATACTGAACCCAGATCAGGTGAAGAAAGCAGAATACCAAACTGCTTTCCACAAGTTCAGAGCTAATAGCATCTGAAGTTGTGGTAATGGCACTTGATTGTAACCACAGATCCTTCTAACATTGGTCTGGGAACAGTATTAGTCAGTGTGGGCTTCATGGACACACATCTGGTGTTCTTCCCAACAAGAGAGTTCCTGGCCCAGAAACACCTTTCAGCCATGAAGGAGGGGGTGGCTACTGTGCAGGGCCCAGGAAAGCTAAGGCCTTATGTGCAGGGATGAAAGTTTATTCTACACAAAGATCTTTTTCCAGTGTCCTGATTTGGTGTAATGGTCATGTGTGCGGATTCTAATCTGGGAGAACCAGGTTTGTTGCCCCACTTCTCCACATGCACCTGCTGAGTGATCCTGAGTCAGTCACAGTTCTTGAAAGAGCTGCTCTTTCAGGAGCAGTTCTCAAAAGAGCTCTCTCAGCCCCACCTACCTCACTGTGTCTGTTGTGGGGAAAGGAAGGGAAAGGAGATTGTAAACCACTTTAAGACTCTGAGTGAAGGGCAATCTCCTCCTCTTCTGTGCTGGTCCCACAACACTAAGGGCAATAATGGCCAATTGTTCTGGTCGTGTTTGCTTTCACAATACTTTTTGACATCATTCATGTCCATGAGCATGAAATGTAGTAATTCACACTTTATCCAAAAGGATGGAAGCCCAAAGGTGTTTGTACTAAAAGCAAATAATGGTTTGCTTTTATTTTATTTATTTATTTACCTTAAATTTCTATCCCGCCCTCTCCACAAGCGGACTCAGGGCGGATAACAGCATTTCTATTTACAATTTAAAAACCAATAAAATACAGTTACAATTTTAAAACCACTATGTGGTGCTGTACCATGTCAATATAAGCGAGTTCTTTTCTGATGGTGATCATGCAGTATCGTAGCTTTATAATGATGTGGGGCGGCAGTCCTCTCCCGGTTAGATGTTAAAGGCTTGTTGGAACAGTTCAGTTTTGCATGCCCTGCGGAAAGTAGAAAGATCCTGCAGGGTCCTTATGGGCTCCAGGAGATCATTGCACATTTCTGGTGCTGCCGTTGAGAAGGCTCTAGCCCGTGTAGAGCATAGCTTAACCTCCTTTGGTCCAGGGACGGATAGTAGATTTTGTGTCCCTGAACACAGTGCTCTCTGGGGAACATATGGAGAAAGATGGTCCTGTAGACAGGCAGGCCCCTGACCATAAAGGGCTTTAAAGGTCAATACCACCACCTTGAAACGGACTCGGAACACAATAGGTAGCCAGTGCAGCTCTTTCAGCACTGGCTGAATGTGTTCCCATCAAAGGAGTCCCATTAACAGCCATGCCGCAGCGTTCTGCACTAGCTGTAGTTTCCGAGTCAGGGTCAAGGGTAGCCCCATGTAGAGGGCATTACAATGATATATTCTCGAGGTCACAGTAGCATGGATCACCATTGCTAAGTCGTCATGCTCCAAGAAAGGGGCCAACTGCCACACCTGCTGAAGATGAAAAAAGGCAGATCTAGTAGTGGCTGCTACCTGCACCTCCATTGTAAGAGAGGACTCCAGGAGCACACCTAAGCTCTTGATCTTAGGGGCCGGTACTAGCGGCACCCCGTCAAGAGCCGGCAGAGGGATCTCCCCCCTCAGACCACCCTGGCTCAGATAAGAGAACCTCCGTCTTCGTCGGATTCAGCTTCAACCGACTCAGCCTGATCCAAGATGCTACGGCTTGAAGAGCCAGGTCTAGATTTTCCGGGGTACAGTCGGACTGGCGACCCATCGATAGAGCTGGGTGTCGTCTGCATATTGGTGACATTCCCAGCCCTTACCTCCTGACAATCTGGGCAAGGGGGCGCATATAGATGTTAAATAACATCGGGGACAGAACCGCACCGTGGCACACTGCATATAAGTGGGTGCCTTTGGGATGATTCCTCACCTATCACTACCCTTTGTCCTCGACCTTGGAGAAAGGAGGCCAACTACTGTAAGGCAGTCCCCTGAATCCCCATGTCGGCAAGGAAGCTAGTCAGTAGCTGATGGTCAACCGTATCAAATGCGGCTGACAGATCTAATAACAACAGCACTGCTGAGCCGCCCCAATCCAGATGTCGCATGGGGTCATCTATGAGGATGACCAGAACCATCTCCGTCCCGTGACATGGTTGAAAGCCAGACTGGAATGAATTCAGTGCAGAAGTGTCATCCAGGAATCTCTGTAGCTGAGTTGCCACTGCGCGCTCTATAACCTTATCCAGAAAGGGAAGGTTTGATACCGGCCGGATCTGCAGATGGTTTTTTCAAGAAGGGACAGACCACAGCCTCTTTAAGAGGTGTGGGAAAGATCCCTTCTACGAGGGATCTGTTGACAATATCCTGTAGTGGCTCATGTAGCGACGCCTGGCTAGCTTTTATAGTGTCACTGTACCATTGTACTATCAAAGTGTCATTGTACCATTATTTTCTTATTCAGTTTCTGTAAACCAATGTTTATATTGTTTGTTAATGTTACTGTGATATAATTAAGTATAAGTATGCCTCTGTGATGTGACAACGAAAAGGGGAAATAGCCCTGACCTGGATGGCCCAGGCAAACCCAATCTCAGCAGCTAAGCAGGGTCAACTCTGGCAAGAACTTGGATGGGAGACCTCCTTAGGGAAGGGCAGGCTTTATTCAGCCACCTCTTTGAATATCCTCCATGCCCCCAGTAGGGGTCAGTCACCATAACTTCCAGGTGTATATATACACACACTCAGTAAAAATACAAAAATACCCCCCCCCCCAAAAAAGGGAAAAACAAACTATCTGCTGATCTCATCCCTGAACCTATGGGAGTGCTGCTTCCTACATCTGATCACCATTCAGAGGGGAGATGGAATGTTGGAGGGGAACAGAGAAGGTGTCATTTTTTAGTATGCCTCAGAAAAAAGAGTAGACAGTTTGAAGGGCAGAGTAGTTTAGCTCTGCCTCTGGAAGAGGTACCCCATTGTGAGGCTCATCTCTGGTGGTGAGCAGACCTTGACCATTTAGTCTGACTCTTGGGAAAGGGCAGGCTGGTGTGGGTGGAATCCTGTGTGTGAAAGGGTCCAACACAGTGGCTAGTTCGTGAATACCTGTTTATACCTGACAGCATTAAAGAGAATTCAGATCGCACTCCGAAGCCATAAGCAGCTTAAACTTCCGTACCTCAGCCAGATTTCTCCTTTGATTGGAGCAGGGATGGGGATGAACCTAAAAAGGTGGTTTAGTCCAGGGCAGCCGTTAAAACAAACCCTGAACTGAACTGGCCCACCTGAACCAAACCAGCAAGTTTGGTTCCCTCTTTCTCCCAGCCACAGCGAGCCCTGGAAGGGACTTCCTTCCCACCTTTTTTTCTGGCCATAGTGAACTGCAGCTGGAAGAAGGGGGGGGGGGGATGCTTGGGGAAAGATTTCATTTACCCCTTTGGTTTTCCTCCCCACTGCTTTGGAGGGAGAGGGGAAGCAAAGCCGAAGAGTTTTGCTGC
Organism: Heteronotia binoei; assembly: GCF_032191835.1. Taxonomy (NCBI): domain Eukaryota; kingdom Metazoa; phylum Chordata; class Lepidosauria; order Squamata; family Gekkonidae; genus Heteronotia; species Heteronotia binoei. The sequence continues at coordinate 74,845,308 of NC_083223.1, forward strand.
CAGCCATTTAAGCCTATCAGTTGAGCAGCAGACATCCCACCCACCCCAGCTGCTCAGAAGTTAGGTTTAAATGGCTGGCCTTAAAAACAGCTGAACCAGTCAGAAGTCCAGTAAATGTCTGAGAAATGCACATTCACCAAACATCAGTTTCTGAGCTGGGATCAGGCCCAAGTTCAGCCTGAATTTTGCCTCATGAGCTGGTTCATGCCCATCCCTAATCTGGAGACATGTGCTGCTGATCTATTCTTTCCAATCATCTTGTAAATAGATACATTTATTAGTTACATACAACTTCCTGCCTCAGTGATCTCCATGTTCTTGCTCACCACAAAACTCACAGCAGTGAGTCCAAAGCCTTTATACTCTCTGCCCTAATAACATCTTGTAACTCAAGGAAAAGTTTACAGTTTAAAACAAACCTGGCTCCCCAAAATCATAAGAGGCCCTGTGGGTCCCTTCAGTTGGTAGAAAAGGCCTGTCACACAAGGCTTCAGTGGATTATAGTTTGTCTGGAGGTCTTTTACACAGTCCCTCTGCAAGTGTAGTCTTCTCAGTTTCCACCACAAACAGAGCTGCTTTAGAAGACACATTTTTGCTAATGATCAACTTTCATAAACAAATGGCAGCATTTATTCAATAGTTAATATTCATATTAACAAACCAATTTCATGTATAATAACTTCATATACAGAGCTATGCAATATGAATAATTTAAAACCACTGGGATGGGTTCTTACAATCGACACAGGCATGACAAAATGTGCAGGATGTGAAAATCCCCATTTATACTATCATGGCAATTTTAAGCTTACTTTCATGGCAGACCTTCATTTCATGACCTCATGTATCTGATGAAAGAAAAGAAAATATCTTCCGGGGTAGATACAATATTTTCATCCAGTTACGAATATGCGGATGGTTGTGATGAATTCTTAATAGCACAGCTTTTAACCTGAGGAAACGAAGCTTCTGTATTGACACACACTGTCATTCCTGACTTAGGAACAGAACCTCTTCATCTCTTCTGGAGGCATGCTAAGAGGCTCAGACCACGTAAAGTGCATAAGACAGAACTGTATGTAGACTCCAAAGCAAAAGCTTTAAATGTTGCAATTAATTCAATTTTTTTTAAAGGTAAACAAATATGTTTTTGTCAAATTTGTTTACATGCCGGACATATTTGCTGGAACACAATGGAAGTTTTGAAAGCAGAAAAAAGTTCAGATCAATACAGAGTGAACTGTACAAGATGAATATAGTAACATTTCAGCAGGGAACATAAAAGCCCATGCACATAATGCATTGTGTGAGAGAACGCTAGACAGGTCCCCTTGCCTTCAAGCAACACCAGCACACTCTACCTCCTCAAAATACTAACAAGTTACTTCATACTAAACACACTCTCTCCGCACAGCCTATACACAGTATTGACATATTACAAAGCACACAACAAGCAGCAGATCCAATAGGTGAAGAAAGACTATATATGCATCATGGCACCTGTCCAGCAAGAGGCAAACTTCCAAAATCATCTGTAATCAGCACAGTTTTCTACAGCTAATTTTTATACCCGTTATCTTCAAGTTAATCCACTGTAAGGGAAACAAAGGCTTAAGAAATACTTGTGTTCTCTGTCAGAAGCAACATTTAACCAGGGATAAAGCTTTCAAAAGCTATATCCACTCTGGACTGGCCTTGATGCACATGCAGTACAAATGACTTGGAAGGGTGGGATTAATTGGGAATATCTGCACTATTGTTCCGATTTCCATATTTGTGATGAATGATTAGCAGCACAACTCCAAGAAAAAAGCAAATGGAGCCAACAGTTATATATGCAATTCCCAGAAATGGATTCTTGCCGCCCATCCATGAAATGGTGCTCAAGATCATCCGTTTTCGTCCATCAAAGCTATGCACAGGATAATCTGATTCAGATATAGGAAAAACATTTAGCAGCTATCATAATAATGTAAACACCTGTTCATCCCACTGGCCCAATCTCTGGGGGGGAAACTGTTGACTGTTTTATGTTTATTCGTGATAGGCTTGAACATGGCTTATCTGCACATGTGTGCACTCCCTTCCCTCATGTACAAAGCTTTCTAGTTGGGGACTCCTTCAATTAAATTCCAGTTTGCCATGACATACACATGCAGAGACCTGAACAGATTCAAGTCTGTTTCTTCCCCACAAACCAGGATGGTTTAGAATTGCAGCTTGTGTGAAGGAAGCAGCTTGAATATATCCAATGCTTGGAAATCAGGGCAAAGTGGAGTTTGAGCAAAAGTAAGGCAAAGGTAGATTTGCACCCCATCAAGCAAAAAGGTACATAGTGGCATATAAACTCAATTTACATTTTTATAGCAGCACTTTGTACTAGGCATAAATATAACATGGTTATAGCTAAAGACAGTGTCAGCATTATTCCAAACTAATGTCTCACCAAGGATTTTGGAAAACAATTACTTCAAGCCAAGCCTACCGGCTACAGAAATTACAAGAAAAACAGAAAAGCAACTGGCAGAAGTGACTTCTGTTATGCTGCCAAAATTAAATGGCAGATCTCACACGTTTTTTGTGTGGTAATGTAAACTTTTTTAAAACTTTGAGATTTAAGTTCTATTGAGTTTGGAAGGCAAACAGCAAAGACCACAGCTATAATTTTTCACACACAGCCCCACATACTGTTTGTGATGTGGGAGGGAGCCCAGTACAAGGCTCAGGAATTAGCTTCGAAAATGCTCCTCAACACCTGACCCTAAAGTGTTCTTCTTCCACATCCAGCCTCCCAAAACCTGAGTACACCTCCACAGCTCCCATCTCCCCACATACCACTGCTAATCATCTAAAAACTTATCACATAAGGGGAGGGGGAGTTGCTTTTTACCACCTGTCCTGTGTCCCTAAAGAGTTGTGTTATCTAACCTTTCTTTTCCATTAACCAAAAGTTTCCATCTCTCCTTTCACATGCTTCCCCTTGGGCTGATAATATTACAAAAACTGCTGAGTTCACATTCTCCAGCTTGTCAAAACCTGCACAACAAACACAAGGGAAAGCATACTGAGGCATAGCTAACCCCTTTAAGGGGCTCCACTTTCTAGCAAGACAGTTCAATAACATGTGTGGAGTGTGACATGTCACTGCTAGCAGCATTATTAGACTACGTTGAAAACCCTAACATGCCCAGATGTTGTGATTGACAGCCCTGATAAGAAAGAGCCATGGCTAGTATCCCATGCATATTAATATAAAATCTTTGGCCCTGGTGCTCTATGAAGCTTCATGGTAGCTTTTGAAAATTTGCTTTTGTCCTAAATGTTTAAAGGCAGTTCATTAATTTTTCTGACTGGCATATCCTGCTACACAGCTACTTGTTGCCCATTTAATGACTTTAAAGTGTATGAAAAGAAGTTCTTCCTGGTGGCATACTTCCTACAACATTCAGTAAAGGATACTATATGTTATTTCTAAGGAGTACTTTCCAGCAGGTAGAGTAGGAAGCAAGCTGTCTTTCCTCTCTATGAGGCGATATAGCTTACGAAATGTAGGTAAAGCTGCAGTTCGCATCCACACAATGAAGTCTTCATTGATGAACCCATTGTTGTCTGGGTCTGAATCCAACATGTACACAGGTTTGGGCCAATTGAGAGGCTTTGCGGTGCCTTAAAAGCAAAACAAAAACTGTGTAAACACAGCTGTAAGTCACTATACTGTTTCCTACTTTACACATTTGTCGTAAGTTCTAGTTAAAATGAATAGAGCTTAAACAAGCTTTTTAAGCAGCTATCGTTTCCTGACCCGCTTAGACCTTAAGATTCATCTTACTCATTCAGCTTGAGTAATTTCAATTTCCTTGCAGCCAACAAAAAGGCATAACTGCTATGCAATAATCCGGTAGCAGAGAATAAAATAGTTAGACAACTGAATCTGTGGGCACTGAGAGAAGAGTCAGATAACAGTCTGACTAGGGATTAAAGTATCAGAAAGAGACAAAACTGAGTAAAGCTCAATCTGTATACAAGCTTGCATGTAAGAGTATCTATCTAATCTTTGTTTACAATTTTCTACCAACACCTATTGTTTTCTTCAAAATGCACTGAGTTTTTTAAAGCAGAAAACAAACTTTGTGCAGGTTGTAGCTACCAAAATGCCTTTAAGTGAGATGAGTATCAAAAGGGAAGGATAAATATAATATTTATCCTATGTATTCCCTAGCAATATAATACAGCCTGGACTAGAGCTGGGCAGAAGCCTAAATTCATCATGAAAATCGCGTGGTTTGTGAGCCGAGGGTCATACACTCGCATCTGCAATGAACTTCCCATAACTTCCATGATTTTCATGGAGGTTCGTGGTGGTAGTTCATGCAGCAGATACGCTGGTGCTGATTAATTAATCATCAAAGCAATGGGGGTGGGGTGGACTTCTGCAGCCCTGGAAACACCAATAGTGGCCTCCAAAGTTCAACAGGCAGTGCTGGCTGTCAACAAGAAAGTTTCTATTCCGCTATATGGGAGCAGAATGGATATATAACCCTAGCTCACACACACCAGTTTTTACTTCGCAGCAGGCAGTCAGGCAGAGAGAGAGAGTTAGAGGAAGAGAAGAAAGGGAACTGGAAGTCATTCCTCCGTGTGAAAACAATGGGGTTGGTGGTGTTTGGTGCTTACTCAGGGCTCTGAGGTATCTGTCCTTCTGCTCAAGCCAAGCACAGGAGTTCAGCTCAGCTGAGGACCCACATTCCCTTCAATTTATCCCCTCCCCCTTTACACTGGACCCTCAACTTCCACCCTTCTGGACACACCCACCTCTTGGCTTAGCATCATCAGCTGCCCTTGCTGCACATTCCTTTCTTAGTTTTCCAACTCTCTACCCCCTCCTACACTAGACCTCCTGTTAAGATTCCCCCATTTTGCACTTTAGACCCTAGGATCCTCAACTTCTTGCTGCAAGTTTGGCATCTCTAGCCTGCAGGGGGGCCATTCTACTGCATCATGAACCTCACAAAACAAATTGGTTTGGTAAATGGGAAGGTTTGTTAAGGTTCTCATGAGACCCCATGAACTAGAACAAACCTCCATTTTCCCAGTTCATGCCCATCCCTAACTTGGACAACCAGAGTAATGATCTTACCATGAAAAAGTGCTGTCAAGTTATTATTGTCTCCAACAGGATTCCTAAACTTTACATATTTGTCAGTCCACCAAGCAATACCCTTTTTATTCAAAGGAATAGGATGTGTTCCATTTTGATCAATACGATTTAATGTAAATGTATCTACAAGGAGAAACAAAAGTTAGTCACTTCCAAGTTTTTGGGTTCTATGAAATCAATCTAAAGTAAAGTTTTGGGATGTATCTATTCCCTATTGCCAAACTCAGGGTATGCACTTGGATGCTCTTTTAAGGTGCTCACTGTGACAGTAGAGATAGGAGGCATCAAAGCATAGAATGAAGATTAACCAAAAACTGTAGTGGAATTAGTTTCTCAAGATAATCACATTAACTGTACAAATGAAGACACACAGAGAAAGACTGACAGTTACTTTGAAGTTCTCACGCTCTTCACAGGTGGGCTGGGAGTTTCTGGACATCAGAGTCCTGGATGCAACAGTAGCCAAAACTCATGCTAGTTTACTTAAATTAGCCTACCAACACCCTACATTGTGTGTAAGAAGAAATAGTACTTTACCTCAGTATATGTGTAAAAATTTACAGTGCTGCAAGGTAAAGTTTGAATTTGCAGTTTATGAAAACTCAGAGGTGAAACTAAAATGATCTTGCTAGTTGGCAAGAAGCTGCTGATCAAGTTTTTCTATCTAGCTTCCAGGATGTCAGTGCACATATTGCTGGAGACAGATAGAAGAACAAAGACTCTTTCCTGGAGCACCGGGAACTGCAGGTAATCAATGAAGGATGTGGGAGACCTTTTGGAACTCCGCTGATAAATTTCCACTAGAGAGGATAAGACAGTCCTAAGGAGCTGCAGATTCTCTGTCCATCATGGAATTTGTTTTGAGGAGGAGCTGAGTCAAACCCCAAGGAAGAAAGAAAACTGCAGATTTATACCCCACCCTTCTCTCTGAATCAGAAACTCAGAGCAGCTTACAATCTCCTATATCTTCTCCCCCGACAACAGACACCCTGTGAGGTGGGTGAGGCTGAGAGGGCTCTCACAGCAGCTGCCCTTTCAAGGACAACTCTTGAGATAGCTATGGCTAACCCAAGGCCCTTCCAGCAGCTGTAAGTGGAGGAGGGGGGAATCAAACATGGTTCTCCCAGAGAAGAGTTTGCACACTTCACCACTACACCAAACTGGCTCTCACAAAGAAGAGAAGGACTCCTGAACAGAAACTGGGGAAGTAAGATCTGGTCTTAATCCACAATCATGGCGGATAGGTTTTACACACAAGCTTATTACTCATTTTATTCCTCTTCGCTAAGCAACTGGTCATCAATTTTTTTGCTCAATGCTGTATTCTTTTTCATTGTGGTAACCAGTGAAGGCTTGAGCGCTTCACTTTGCTGTGAAAAATTTCCTATTTCTAAACATTTTCTTTCATAAAATGGACAAAAATAAATGGGTACTGTTGTCAATGTGCTTTTAGGCAGTTTGAGAGTTGTAATTAACATATTTCATGTGACTGTCCGAGGAACTGTCTGAGATGGTACATGTATGTTTTGTTGCTTTGCAAAACAGGAATTGATGGAACACACCTCTCCTCTGTGTCTATGTTAAATCCTGCACAGCCAAATCTAAAATTCTTATTTCTCTTTCCTCTCCTATGGTGTAAGGAAATACTATAAACAAACCAATATAGAGCTAACAAGTAATATTCCTGAGAGTGCCAGTCAGACTGAGGTGCCCCATAACTTCCCTGGAAAAGAACATAAGAGAAGACATGTTGGATCAGGCCGATGGCTCAGCCAGTCCAACACTCTGTTATAGTGTCCATTCACCCAGGTGTCATCAAGAGGTCCAGAAATAATTAAATTCTGTTGAAATTGATACATGGCATTAGTCCATGGCATATGATGTGCAGGTTTTAGGGGTGTGCTAAAATTAGCATATCAAAAGCTTTCAATTCCTTTACATTTTCCTTCATTTGGGCTTTCCTTTCTAAAATCTAAACTATGTGAGGAAAGCCAATGCTATATTGTCAAATTTTACAGGCGTTATTCAAGTGAAAGTAATTTGCATATTAATCTCTGAATTTTTAAAACTAGGTTTGATTTTTTTTCTGATATCTCAAACCTCAAACATCTGACATTTATTCTATGTGGCTCTTACATTAACCAAGTTTGGCCACCCCTGCTATAATACATATAGTTTGGCCTCCCCTTCTTCCCTCCTCCCCCTCTCCTTTCTAACAGATTTTAAGGTAGTCCTCCCCCAGATCTTACACTACTGAATAGTTTTAAAATGTTACTGTGTTTTATCTTATTGTATGAGGAACAGATATATATATCTATATCTATATAGATATATAGATATAGATATATAGATATATATATGTACTATTTGTACAGTATGTTTTTATATATGATGTTACCCATCCTGAGCTCTGTTCGCAGAGAAGGGCAGACTATAAATTGAATAAATAAATACATTTAGAAATCCTACCATTGAACATGCTGTTGGCAATAGCCCCACAAGGAGCAATGGGCTTATTGTCCACACTGCGGTAAGGCTCACATTCCTTACTGGGGGCCTAATTGGTATAAAGAGAACAAGTCAGTTTGACCTCACAAAAACAAAGAGGATAATCAAAACACAGAACACCCAGGGTTGGATCCAAAGTACTGCAAGTGGAGTGGGACTCAAACATCTCCCTCTCCTCTAGCTGCAGAACATTGAGTACCCCCAACCAGTTCCTGGGGCTCAGGAGTCTCGGCAATAAGTGTTCTGCTCCTCTAACAATAGAACCTTTGGATCCAATCCTGCTTGTTTCATAAAAGATATTATAACAACAATTTCTCCTATGTTCCTGATCTCTCAATTATTTGAGAAATGTATCACAATACAGTAGTTGTCAGCATCTAACTGCAATTAATGCCACTCTATGATTTAAGTGAAGTTACAAGAGAGAACAGTAACATGCTCGCCCTTGTTCATAGATCAGGGGTAATCTGGAACAAAAACTGGACATACTGGCAAGGTAAGCTTTCTAGTTATACAGCAAGCATCTGCACATATGTACATTGGAATGTGAAACACTGGCTATGCTGATCCTCTTGGAATCTCACAATATCTGCACTTGGCTGTTTAATCATCCCTAGTCAGAGAAGGAGATGACAGTAGGCATTTGACTAACATATTATTTTCATTTGAGACAGATTGACAGAAGTTCTACATAACCAGAGTGGAGATCATTTCTTAGTCACAAGAGATGTCCTCACTTTGATCATGTACACTGCAGAGACAGTATTATTGTTCAGTTCTTTGGTTTCATTTACCCCTACAAAATGAAATTACAAAAATACATTGTACGTCTTTTTACTAATCTTTTGATTCATAGTTAATCCCACCCAGTTCCTGCTCTCATATTTCCAAAATATGTACAATATATCCTAGTAAAAGAATTTTTGCACTAAATTCCCACAGCTGCAGGAACCCACCATTAAATGAAGAGGTGAATCTAAACATCACAAAAACAGAACCACACCCAATGAGCAATCTACACAGAATGCAGAGAGTTTAAGCAGTGCTTTCCCTCATTCAACTGTAAACTGAATGTTAGGCTTAATACGCTACCATAAAAATACATTCTGTCCCACTGATATCTTTAGCTATTGTTATAGACTACTAGATACTTTATGGCTAGATAACTGGTTCTTTAAAAGCTGTTCCTATAAATTTGTCATCAATTTATAAGGAAAAACAGCCGAGATGTTAGCTAGGGAGGGATTACACCAATATTCTTTTCATAAAAATGCAAAAGGAAATGAGCATCTAAAGTGGCACTAGGTGATGTTTAAGAGTACTTTCAGGTACTCATAATTAAATGCTTACTTAATAAGTAGTTGACAACAGAGCCAGCTTGCTCTGATGAATATATCACGAAGTATTTTTATGTAGTTTCAACATACAAAGTAGAACATAATAGGCGGCCTACTGAAAATGCCTGCCAGCAAGCAACAACACTGCTCAACAAAATAATCTACCTGGATTTGGCACTTTAGTTCTCTCATTAAACCTAGCTGAAAATGAATTGAAGTTCATTTATGTTTGTGACTGAACACAGAGCAATGAGATGGAGAAGATCAAAAAGGAGAAACAAATTATATATAAATAACAGCTCATTAACTAATTTTGATAATATATAAAGGTATTATCTCATTTTCCCCTGAATATATGAAAAGTCATCTTGATTTATGTATCAGAAGCCAGACATGCTTGGTGAAGACAGAGAATTTACTTACAAATAAAGAATTATTATTGCCATTTAGCTGGCTATCATCCCGAGACTTCACATAGCGGCGATGGTTCTGATAGAAGTTTGACAGTCCGTAATACATAAAGACATTGCTCTGCAATACACAAGTGATCAACACTTCTGAAATGTGCACAGTAATTCATACATTAAACAGCTTCAGATATAAGTGATACTTAGAATCAGGTACAACACCGGAAAACAAACAATAAGGAGTAAAAATGGATCGATCTAGCTGACTTATGAGAAGCTTACATCTCAGCATCCCATAGCATGCATTAACACAAAAAATATCATTTATTTATTTGTTTGTTAGATTTGTATCCTGTTCTCCTAGCAAGCAGGCTTAGGGTGGGTAACAATAAACCAAACTAGTCCCTAAAATCCAAACTGGCTTACACCTTGGAATACTAGACTTTTAAAACAAAAAACTAAATAAAAAACTAAATCTCTGACTTGAATCTCGTTACACATTTCAAAGACACAAGGATTTTTGCTCACAGTACAATTTCTCAGCCTTTTCCATCCTGCAGCAGCCCCAATTATTCCCTAAAATCCTTCTCATGGAGGAGAGGGGATGAGACCACAAACTCCCACGGGAAAGGGAAGGCTGGAAAACTGTGTTCAATAAGTAAAAATCCTTGCACCCATTAAAATGGCAGTCATACCAATCTTTAGTTTAATAAAAATACCACAATTGGGTTTGTTTTTTATTTAAAAAATCAGGATTGGTTTTAAAATGGGAAGGAAGACTTAAACACATACCTTTACTATCAAACTATGCTACAAAGCTAGAGCAAGCTATTACATAATACACAGAGTCACTTTTATTATTTAAAAACCTCCCAAAGTCAGGACTTCAATCATTTAAAAACTCCGCTATGCATCAATATCATTGTTAGTTTCCATTCAATCTTTACATTTTACAAGAGAACCAAGAGCATGAGCCAAGTTCACTTAATAAAATTACATTTCTGAAGAAATTGCAAAATAAATGCTGTCAAATACATTATAAATAAATTGCCTGATTAGACAAAAGCACTGAAAATTTTAGCTTACTTCCCCATCTAATTTCCAATGGAACAGCTAGAGTAGAATAAGGGTTAGAGAACTGGAGTGTAATCAAAGAGTCTTGGGTTCAGTTTCCCAATCAGGCACAAAGATTAATGGGGAATCTTTGCCAGCCACTCTTACTCAGCCTAAAGCAGGAGTGGCCAAACTTGCTTAATGTAAGAGGCACATAGAATAAATGTCAGATGTTTGAGAGCTGCAAGGAAGGCAGGCACATAGATGGGGGGGAGAGGGAGAGATGTGGAAAGAAAGCAACTTTAAATGCATTCTCCAAGCTGTGGCTGCCTTGGCTTCAAGAAGTGATTTAAAGAGACAAATGACTTCTCCAAGCCAGTTGATGGGGTGGTGGGGGCTTCAAGAGCCACATGTGGCTCCCAAGCCACAGTTTGGCCACCCCTGGCCTAACGTACCTCACAGGTTTGTTGGAGGAGGACAGGACCATGTATGGTGGCCTGAACTCTTTAAAAAGACAGGATAAAAATGTGACCAGGAAGTACAAACTGGCAATATGCCAAAGGAGTATCATATTGTATTTCACACTTTTAGCTGCCTCCTATGTTGTGATTGTTTTTAAAACTTACTGCAGAGTTTCATTAGCATGAAACCTTGAATTTAATGACACCACTGCATGTATGGGCCTCAAAGCAAATGATGCAGGATTTGCGTCAAGCCTTGCTCTTTGTATGAAGAAACAAATACATAAAATGAAAATTCATCAGAAGGTGGCAAGTTTAAGTTAAGATATACATGAGCAGTCAAATCCATTTTCATATAGTTTAAGTTAATTATAAACACCCCCTCCCCCAAAAAAGCTAATTCAGAAGGACAAGTAGGACACACAACAGGAAAGAGAATAACTGCCAGTATGAAGGAGGCTCAAATCAAGAAATATACATGAGCAGTCAAAGCCATTTTCATATAGTTTAAATATGCAAAAGAAAACATACCTCAAAAGGTTGATCCAATGTGAAGTTAATGACGCAGTGGCAAGGAGTGCTGTTCCAGGACACATTCATGCATTTATTGCAAGGACTATTTGGTTCTGTTCCTGTATAATCAATCTACAAAATAATGAGTGGGGGGATAATAAGAGAAAAGGAGGTATATTGAATCAAGTGGAACATGGACATAGCTGAATCCATAGCTAACAATCCTGGTAATCAGTAAATAGGATTTCTAGCATCAATCATTTGTGAGGACTGGTAAGCACAACAGACATTTGATATCAGAACAATATCTAAGTGATGCAGTGCTACATCTTGCTACTTTGAGGTTTTACAAAAAGCTGGTTAAATGGTTTGTAAATAAATATAAATCAGCTACCCCAAAGTTCATATTCAGTTCATGCATTACACTTTTCCTCTGCCAGCAATCAGGTTCACAAATCAACTGATGACATTTTTAATTAATAAAAGCAAATAATCTTTACTCAGAAATGAAATTAGGCCCAAATAATGCAGACCAGGTATCGAGTTCGCAGAAACATTTATGAACTTTTTTTTAAATATACATACAAAATAATTCCTGTTTAATGCTGCAAAGAATTCACCCTAGTTGAAAAAAACACAAGACCTGTATCCAGCTACATTCTGAAGACTTCAAGGCATTTGAGCTTGCTTAAGTAGGGAAAATAATTTCTGTCTCTTCCCCCCCGCCCCTCCCCCCGCAGACCCCACTGTGCTGATCCTGAGAATCAACTGACATTTCAGGGGCTCAGTGAGGTAGAAAACTGATAGATGTTGCCACTTTTAAGAAAACCTAAAGCACTTAAGCTTTACTAACTGCATCACTGGATAAAGGCCAGAAGCTTCACTCAAGCAATGCATGAAAAACAAGGCTATTTCCAAGTTCAATAATGATCATCCAAACAGCTCTAGATTAGGGGGAAAGTTTTCAAATGGACTTGCCCAATACTGTCCTAATTCAATTGAACTCACATTGATAGACTTTGTTTAGGTGGCAGATATTATCTGTTGTCAATCTAAAACTGATAGTAAAATTCAGACCAAGAAACAGAGGACAAAAAGTTGAATTTGGTCAATACTAATTATTCAAAAATGTTCTTTCATAAAGCTTAGGGCAGCTTATATATAAGAAAGAATAAGGTTGCAAAGATCAATATTTATGTCATCTGCTTAGGGAAATATGTGCATCACTGGCAAATCAGTTTATTGTTATTGAGCATTTGCAAAGGGAGCAGTATCAAAACAGAGTCCACAACTAAAATCCACAAAGAATTTCAAAATGTTTCCTCACTTTGCAGCTCAAGTGAAACACACATTGCATGCACACCAAATCTGGAATCCAGAGGAATTTATGTATATGCACATCAATTTGTTCCTAACCAAAGTTTATTAGCCTGAAGACTACTGCTAAAATATGGCAAGCGAGAAATACAGATGTTCTGATACCTCTTATTTAAGTTCTCAAGACAGAAGACAGTTTAAGTTTTTAAGAAGCAATAGTTTCAGTCCACATGATTTCAGACAAACATCTGAACAGCAAAGATGTCTGATTTTGTCCTGAATCACAGGCAAGTTACCCACAACTGGCTTAAAGAATGCTTATTTCAAGATGTTGTTACCACTATAAAGTAGCCAACAGTTCATATGCACATATTCTAAACTACTGACAAGACTAGTCCATCAATTAGAATTAATGTTCAATTTTGTTCTTTTCATAAATAAAGCCTAGGTTTAGAGAATAAAAGACACTAGGTGAAAATAAACACCCCTACAAATTAAAGTTATAGAAAGTGAATTAAGAAAGTGTACATAAGTCAGTGTACACAACATTAAATCATTTTTTAAAATTTTATTTTATTAGATTTATATCCAATAATTCTGTCCTTAAACTCCAACTGATAATGGTACAATTTAGGAATCCTTATATTTTCAAATGATACGTATTCAAATCATTTGGCTTTACCTTAACATTCAGTTACATTTTGTTCCTAAAAAAATCTTCTAAACAAAAATGCTTCCTTTTAAGTAGCAGTATTGGAGCCAACAGTATCTCAGCATTGACAGACTGAGGTAAGTGCTTTGTGTCCTTAAGCCTGGAAACAAAGGTACTTATTTTTAGAAAGTGATTAACGGGACACTTCAGAAGAACATGAAGTGCATCTCAACCTTGTCTTGGATTTTTAAAGCAGCCCAGACTTGTTTAAAATTTAGAATGAGAGTCCCTTAATTTAAGACCATAACCAAAGTTTTTTCAATACTTAATTCTGGTCATCATTTCATACCCTGCTACCAAAGATGTCCCTAGAAACTCTGTTATTGTGCACAAGTGTTGGTTTATCAGAGTTCCCCTTCTGTCTATTACACAGAGACACTCTTGCATCAAAGAGAAAACATTTTGCAAATTTAATCCTCATGAAAAGTACAATATGCACAAGAAACCTTTGAGACAACAGTTCCAAGCCCTTACACAAAATACAAATGATTACTAGCTTGCAGTAAAATTTAAGTGTTTTTAATGTTCCGTGGAAGTAGGCATTAAGGGTTTGTTCATAGTAATTAATCTATTTTTGTGACTATTTGAATTAATAAGAATACATAAAATTCAGAAACAGAGAAGCTGAATCTGGTATGAACCAACACAACGTTAGAAAAAAATATTTATTCTTCCAATCATTTATATTAAAACGCAACAGTACATAATTAGAACCAGTATACAGAGAAAACACACCTAGTGCACAAATTAAAAACAAAATAACAAGAGAATGTACAAAGTCATTCTTTTCTTATACATTCTTTCTAACATCTTAAGGATTTTGAAAATAAAAACTCTGCCAATTGTTGTCAATTTTCTGACATCTAAAATATTCTTATAATTTTGATTTGCTATTAGTTTGACCATTGATAACAATATTCACATATTTAAGAACCACTCTAATTTGCCAGGCAACACTGTTTGTTTACAATAACAAGCAAATTCAATCTTTGAAGAAGTCCCAGCATAGAGCAGTACTTCTCTGGGATCTGTAGTTATGGTATTGACACAATTCAAGGTATAAATTTCAGGTTTCAAATTAAGGACCAATCCTGATATCTCAAAAATAGTATTTTGTAGTTTTTTTCTAATAAACTTGAGCCTTGAAGCCTAACTAAATTCAAATGATTATCAAGTCTTACCGATAATTGAGTCTTTTACCATAACTCAAACATATTCTAGTTTGAGATCTGGAACACAAGGGTGATTGACTGATTACAATATGACAACAGCTACATGACACACTCCTGCCCATATAAGTGTTTCATGTGGCCAGAACCACATATAAAGGCTACTGCCACATGCACTGATCAAAACATGTACAGCATTTGCACATAAGCAAACACTACACACACAGAAGACAATCCACTTTTAAGCATGAAATAGACCAGGGGTGTCAAACTCATTTGTTATGAGGGCCAGATCTGACATAAATGAGACCTTGTCGGGCTGGGCCATGTCAGGCTGGGCTGTGTGTGTTCCTATTTAAGATTAGGTAGCAGAGATATAAACTTTATAAAGGACACAGACAAGCACAATTCAAGATTTAAAAATAAAATAAAACATGCTTAAAGCATCACCACTCGTTGGTCTTAAAGGAGCTTTCTTTGTATTTCATATTTCTCCCATGGGATCCAGGGAACTGGGCAAAGGAAGCTCTGGCTCTTTCCTTCCTTCCCCAGGGGACCAGCAGGGAGAGGAACCTCAGTCAATAGAAGGAAGAGAGGCTTGGCTCAGTAGCTCTGCTGTACAATTGAGAGAGCCTGATGAAGCAAGCTTCTCGAGAAGCCTCAGCCAATGGAGAAAATAGAGACTTTGCTCTGTAGCTCCTGTGCGATTGAGCAAGCCTGGCAAAATAAGCTGTGAAGCAGAAGGGAGCAAAAGAGAGGGAGAAGGAAGCAGATGACAGTCAGCTTTTCAGAGGCCTAATTTGGCCCCCAGGTTGCATGTTTGACACCCCTGAAACAGACTGTGTAAAGTGTCTACAGGTTTTCATATGGCTGTCATACTTAAATAGCTTCAGAGGACAGCTGTAATGGTCTATATTAGAATAGCTAGATTTTAGCCCAGTAGCATCTCAGAAACCAACAATGTTGTTTTGGGGCATGGGATTTCTGTATCCAACAAAGGGAACTTTAATTTTCAAAATTCATAACTTAAAATACAAAACTGTACTCCTTGGGAATAAAGGTCAGTTTAAATCAGTTTCCGTTTAACAAAAGGTGTGTGTGTGGGGGGGCCAATCCTCATTACCAGCCTTTGAAAGTGCACTGCCATATTTCATAGATGCATGGAAAGCCAAAGCAAAGGTTATCACAACTCCATCATCAGTCCATGCATTTCTAGTTCACAAGGCCCAGGATTCATTCTCTACCATCTATTTTTCAAGTGACGTCCCATTTGGTTTTATAAAAGCCTCCCCCCCACACCCCAATTTTCTGAGGTTTTCCTGCATTTCAAGTCACCTTCGAATTCTAAAAATAATGTTGGCAAGACCATTTCCTTTAAGCTTTTGCACTGGCTCATCCCTCATTTGAGGCAAGATATATAAAACCCATAAACCAGTCAGTGGGAGGACAGGAGTCCTCCTTAGACTAATGTCTTGAAATACTGCTGTTCATTTGATGCTCTAGCAATTATAAAATCAGACTCTCAGATGGTTAATTAAAGTTACCAAATGTGGCCAGGAAAGCATGCCAATGCATTTTAAGTTGACTTTACTGCTCCAACAGGGATAATGTTATTAGCTATGAGCATAGACCGATACAAGAGCATATCAAGAAATGCAGATGATATATACCTACCTACTATACAAATATAGCCAGAACAACCACTTGTTTGAGAACTGCACATCTTTGAACATTTCTGTGCTCATATACATGTGAAAAGAATGCATGAATATTCTTCCCACAAAGATTTCTTGCCTCAAGAAAAGGAAAGCAGAATTATACTTCAGAGACATATATTTTAATGCAAATGGTCAAATGCTTGCTAACCTCACACATCTGACCAGAAGAAACCAAGCCAGATCTGGACCTTACAAAAAAAAGTATATCGGGGGGGTCTTCTCATACATACAGCTAATGTAATTAAGATAATGACTGAAATATCCTTTAATAGGTTTAAGCTGCAGTTCTGAATTTGAACAGCTTGCTACAGGAAGAAAATTCTATAAAATTATCGATTTACAAAACAGCAGTCCTGTTCAAATGAACCATAACTCTCATATTCATATCGGTAATCTGTCCTAAGCCTTCAGACTCCTCCAACCTGGTGATGAAAAGTACCATCAAGTCACAGCTCCAACCAGCTCTATTCCTAATGGCTTCATCTCAAACACTAAACAACTTTGCACTGTGTGATCTGCTCCCCCTACCCATTTCCTCAACCCCTCATATTATGGTTTCACCAGGACTCCATGCACTCCTAAACTCTCTCCTCAACTGACCAACTTATTTATTCCTTGGATTTATATCCTGCCGCCCTCGCCAAAGCAGGCTCAGGGCAGCTGAGTATCCATACCCTCTCATATTCTGACAATCAACTTCTCATTTTCACAGCTCCTTTTTTCTTTCTGATTTCTCTTCTTCCTCACACCAAGATGTAATATTTCCTGAAGGTTTAATCTCTATCACTGAACTTTCACCTATACAATGTCTTTCAAAAATCAGAACTTCAAAAATAAGAATGTTGAAACTGCAGGGTATTAAAGCCCAAGAATTACCAAAACACATAAACATCCTAAGAGCAACAGAACATCTGTACTGTGCATTTAAACCATACAGCTCTAGAATATAAAGGCAACTGCAGTAACAGCAATAGGAAGGAAAGGTCCCTTGTGCAAGCACCAGTCATTTCTGACTCTAGGGTGACGTTGCTTTCACAACATTTTCATGGTAGACTTTTTACAGGGTGGTTTGCCATTGCCTTCCCCAGTCATCTACACTTTCCCCCCAGCAAGGTGGGTACTCATTTTACCAACCTCGGAAGGATGGAAGGCTGAGTCAACCTGGAGCCGGCTACCTGAAAACCCAGCTTCCACTGGGGATCAAACTCAGGTCGTGAGCAGAGCTTAGGACTGCAGTACTGCAGCTTTAACACTCTGCGCCACAGGGATCCTTCTAGTCACCAGTCATTTTCGACTCTGGGGTGATGTTGCTGTCACAATGTTTTCATGGCAGGCTTTTTATGGGGTGGTTTGCCATTGCCTTCCCCAGTCATCTACACTTTCCCCCCAGCAAGCTGGGTACTCATTTTACCAGCCTCGGAAGGATGAAAGGCTGAGTCAACATGGAGCCGGCTACCTGAACCAGCTTTCTCTGGGATTGAACTCAGGTCGTGAGCAGAGGGCTCCAACTGCAGTACTGCAGATTTACCACTCTGCGCCGCAGAGCTAATGGCAGTAACCCACAGATAAAAGCTCAAATTGCCTCTTACTCTACTCTTTAACATGAACTTTGCCTATCTCATAACATTTACCCACACAAATAAAGCTTAAGACACATACATGTAGGTTGCTCAGAACTCAATACATGGTGAGTAGTCCAATTGTTCATGTTACGTAGAAAAAAAAATCCAACATAATACAAATATTGGCTCCAAGGGCACTGAAAGCTAGTGTGCTGTGTGATCACGAGTGGCAGGCTCTAATCTGGAGAACCAGGTTTGATTCCTCACTCCTCCACATGAAGCCTGCTGGGTGACCTTGGACTAGTCACAGTTCTCTTGGAGCTCTCTCAGCTCTACCTGCCTCACAAAGTGCCTGTTGTGGGGAGGAGAAGGGAATGTCATCATAAGTGCTTTGAGACTCTAAGTTACAAAAAAAGTGGGGTATAAAAACTTACTCTTCTTCTTCTTCGACTGGCCACACAGTGATAACAGTAACAAACACTGCCCAGTTCTGGACAGGACAGGCCAGTAACTTTTTTTCAACAAAACCAGTAAGAACACAAATGCTGTATTTAATACTGACATATCCTCCCAACAATAAATAAAGTGCTAGTATAGCTTGTTTCATCACGGTGCATTCCTCTGTAATTACAGCTCTCAAAAAAATAAATAAAACTTCCACTCTCACTTCACATCATTTCATCTGACATGGCCATTTTCCTACCAATAAAGGGAAAATGTAGGGGGGGAAAGCCTCAGGCCTAAAATGCAAAAATCAAACTCTAAAAGCTTTATTGTCATTCATAACTTCTCCATTTAATAGGGTATAGCAGATAAAAATGTCTATTGTTCATCCTACTGGTGTGTATTTTGGTAACCCTACCCACTCTCTTTTCATGATCCTCTACTAAGGAAATGCCTTTCTATCTTTTTGTTTTGAATTAACTAACTGCTACTATGTCCTGTGCAGGATCAGTATGAAATCAGTGAGAATCCGTCTAAAAGCTGCCATCACAATATGAAACCAATTCCAAACCCCTCAACTCCTACCACCCTCTGAAACTCTCTTCTGCTACACAGAAAGAGCTGAGAACTGCAGGCTGAGCACCACTGCACAACTCTCATTCTATGGACTACATTTTAGACCAGGGGTGGCCAAACTTGTTTAACCTAATAGCCACATAGGATAAACATCAGATGTTTGAGAGCTGCAAGAGATGTACGTCAGATGTCCGAGAGCCACAAGGAAGGTAGGAAGGCAAACAGATGGGGGGAGGGAGAGAATGGTGGAAAGAAAGTAACTTGAACTTTAAATGTAGTCTCTAAGTGCTGGGTAGCTTGGCTTGGAGAAGTGATTTAAAGCAGGGGTGTCAAACTCATCTGCTATGAGGGCCAGATCTTGACCTTGTCGGGCCAAGCCATGTGTGTCATAAAATGTAATAACAGGTCAGGGCACACACACATTCAGCCTAATCCATCCCACTGGCTTGCTGAGCCTCAACCAACAGAAGAGAGGCTTGGCTCACAGTAACTCTGCTGCGTAATTGAGAGAGCCTGGCAAAGCTAGCTCTCCTTCCCTCACTTTCTTCCCATGGGAGGAGCTTTGCTCTTTAGCTCCTGTGTGACTGAGCAAGCCTGAAAAAGTGGTGATGCAGAAGGAAATAAGAGAGGAAGAAGGAAGCTGATGACAGTGAGTTGCTCATGGGCCTGACAGGAGCCCTCCAGGGGCCTGATTCGGACTCCCGGCCACATGTTTGATGCCCTTGATTTAAAGAGAGAAATCCTTCCTCCAAGTTGGGGATGGAGCAATGAGGGCTTCGAAAACCACACAATAGGTTTGAAAGAGCCACAGTTTGGCCACCCCTGTTTTAGACTCTTGCTGTTAATTAATGAAGCTAAGAAACTCCACCCCACTCACACAGCTCCTGAGAATGAAACCACTGGGCAACAGAGCCGAAGGGGGGAAGGGACCAAAATGAAAGCGTCAGCCAGCCCTTCGTCCACAGGCACGATGTGCCTCTCTCTGAAACTCACCTGTCCTCCCACAGTCGACCTGTGCATCCTCCTTCCCCGTCACGTGTTATTACTTACCACACTGGTGCTTATTTCGCAAGGCGCTCAAGAGCGCTAGTGTTGTTTGTCCTCGCAACTCCCCTGTCAGGCTCGCCCAGCATTACACAACGGCTCCGCGGGCTCAGGAATGACCGAGCCTGCTCGTCGCGGGGGAGGGGAGAGCATCTGTGTTCCCACAACATCCCCCCCGCCCGCCCGCTTTTACCTCGTACTCTCGGATATTGTTGGAAGTGACGAAGATGCCGATGCCGATAGGGATGAAGATGAGGCCGATAACGAAGAAGGCGGGCAGGACGGTGCCGGCGGTGAGGATGGGCTGCCAGGCCGGCAGGCGCTGCTGCTTGAAGGCCGTATTGTCCGGCTTGCGGCTCTTGGTGGCGCCCCCGACCGCGCCGCTGCCCCCGGACACCCCGCTTGCCCCGCCGGGCCCGCTGCCGCTGCTCCCGGCTACCACCTGGTGCCCGTCCACCTCCTCCTTCGCGTTGTAGTTCATCGCCATGGAACCTCCGCCGGGAAGGGTCAGCGCGGAGGAAGAAGCGGCGGAGGCAAGAGCGCTCCCTTCCTACTCACCACAGCACCCACTGCGCTTGCGCAGCCGCTCTCACAACAAACCAAAAAATCCCGCCCACTAGTGACTCTTCCGAGGAAAGCGCACGCCCCCAAACCGTCGGGTTTCACGCATGCGCCAGGCAGCTCTTCCGTCCGGCGACCGATGGAAGAACAGTCATGAACGCAAATCCTATGTCAGAAAGGCGCATGTGTAACAAGCGAGAATGAAGCCGACGCATTTGCCCCTCTCTGAAGTAACGGGGCGGGGGAAATAAGGGGGATTTTTCCGCATGCGCTTTGCGGTACCACCACTTCCGGTAGCCTAGACCCCAGAGGTAGGAATAGAGTCATGTCTTACCGGCAATCTGTCATGACATCCGGTCATAAATTCAGCTCGGTTTCCATTCAGGCTTTTACAGATTTTCTCATAGTGTAACAAACATGTCGAGTGCAGACATTCTCTGTCGATGGAGTTTAATAGTATAGGACGTTTTTCAGTTTTTAACACAGATTGATTGTCTCAGGCTAGGCTTTTTCATTTCGATAGGTGTAGGTAGTCTGCCAGTGTTGCCAAATTCACACGCATGAGGCTGTCTTATACTCTCGGTCCATCACAGTCGGTGATTCTCCGGGGCCTCAGGGAGAGGTCTTTCAATCACCTGCCATATCCTTTAGCTAGACATGCCAGGGATTGTTGGTCTGCATGCCACAGCACCTCCCTTCCTTGTGGGTCCTGGATATCTGGAATTATAATTGATCTCCAGGCCACAGAGATCAGTTTTCCTAAAGAAAACAGTTCCCTTGGAGGTTGGACTTTATAGTACTGAAACTCCTTGCCTCCCCAAAAGCCACCATCCTCAGGCTCTACCCCCTGCCCCCAATATCTCCAGGTATTTCCCAATCCAGAGCTGGCAACCCTAATTATACCCCAGAGAGGACCCTCCAATCCCCAAACTCTGTCCTCCTCAAAATCTCCCAAGAAATTCCCAACCCAGTGTTGGCAACCCTAGCATTTGCCAAACCTTTGGCAGCATTTGCTTTTACCTGGTTGAAAATTTATTAATTTTGAATTTATTGGAAGAACAATAAATACCTGAGTAATATCATTCTCATTCTTGGATCCTGATGTTGTGCATGCTTTCAAGGAGCCAAGCCTAGGCAAGCATTCACACATACTTGGGAATTATTCCGATTGAACTGGGTGCTTGCCAGGATTGCCATCAAAAGCTGTCAACCTGTCTGCAAGGACAAACTACTGAGTCCAGTGGCACCTTTGAGACCAACAAAGTTTTATTCAAGGTGTGAGCTCATACCTTGAATAAAATTTGTTGGACTCAAAATTTGTTCTACTCCTTCAGACCAACACGGCTGCCCACCTGGATCTACCTATCTGTTAGGGTTACTGACAAGCCTGGAGAAAAATGTCCTGCTCCTTTAATAGAGGCTTAATGTGTGGAAATGAATTGCTGAAGCTTTTAATGTCTTGGAGGTGAATACCTGCATCCTATTAAGTCTCTGTTAAAAGGGCCATGGCATTTTTCTCCTAGCTGTTTCCAACCATACACCCACTGCCAGCATCTTCTTTCTCTAGTTAGGAGCTGAGGTTTCTGTGGTGAAAGGCAAAAAGACGAACCACACCTGTGTAAGCCAAGTGACAACAGAAGTAGGACAGAGTGGAAAACACAGCCCAAACCAACCCACTCCCTTCTCCACCCATTTCAGTCTCTCTTCCAGGTAGGGATGCCAATCTCCAGGTAGAACCTGGGGATCTCTTGGAATTACAGCTCATTTCCAGCTACAGAGATCAGTTCCCCTAGAGAAAATGGATGCTTTTGAGGGTGGATTCTATGGCATTGTATCCCTAAGAAGTCCTTGTCCTCTCCAGGATCCTTCTCCAAATCTCAAGGAGTTTCCCAGCCTGGATCTGCCAATCCAACCCCCACATCCCCTGCCAGTGGCCAGGAGGGACCTGGCAACCCTACTTCCAGGTCATCTGCAGATTAAGAACATAAGAGCTCTGCTAGTTCAGCTGAAGTTTCCATCTAGTTGAGTATTCTGTTTACAACAGTCAGCTAGATGCTTCTGGGAAGCTTACAAGAAAGGCTTGTTTTCTTTCCCCAGAGTTTGCTATTCAAAGATACTAGACACACTATTTCTACATGGAAGTTTGATTTTAGCTATCATGGCTAAAAGCCAGTGACAAACCTGTTCTCCATGAATTTATATCTTTCCCTTTCAACCTTCAAATCAATGGCCATCACATCATGTGACAGGTAATTTCATAAGTTAATAAATAGTACACTGGGTGACAAACTATTTTCTGAATCATCCGCCAGTTTCATTGTGTGTGATGTATATACGTGTGTGTAAAGTTGTTGTTATTGAAGCTCTCTCATTGGAAACATTTATCTCAGGCAGAAAAATTTCAGGGAATTTTCACTGGTAAAGCAGGGATATGGGAGAAGCTTTCCCTGTTTACTACTTTCCACTACAACTTCCCACCCACCTCCAGCCACTTTTCCTTCTGTGGGTTTTCTTTCAAGACTGATGTTTGGGACAACCTATATCCAAAGATGTCAGCCCTAATTTTTAACTTTTGGTGTGTCTGTTATAAACCCAACAACTTAATACTGGGGGTTTTGGAGGGTTGGGGGGGGGGAGAACATGGAGCAAAGAGAGTAGGGTACTTGTTTTCTATTATACTGGCATTTTAACCATGTCTGTTTATGCATAGAATCACCTTTCTTCAGGTTTAAGTCTCTGAAAGCACAGAGAGGTCTCACTATACTTGAGTATCAAAGCATACAATCCCTGGAAGAGCTTCACTTCCATATCCCCTAAGCTTGCTCTTCCTGTCCCACCCCACTTACACTCCCTGCTTCCAGCCTTTCTTTCACATACAGATTGCAAATAATGGCAATCTCTCGGCTTGGCTTCGCGAACGAAGATTTAAGAAGGGTGCAATAGTCCACGTTTGCTGCAGGCTCGCTGGTGGCTGACAAGACCAATGCGGGACAGGCAGGTCCGGCCACAGTGGCTGCAGGGAAAAGTCTGATTTGGGGTTGGTGCTGTAGCAGTGCGATTCTTCCTCAATCTCCTTTTGTCCTCAAGACCAGCTATGCGTGCGTTCTCAAAGGAAGAGACAGCCTGGTGGATGGTGTGCCTCCATGCTTTGCGATCTGAGGCTAGGTCAGACCACTGGTGATGGTTGATGTGACAGGTGCTAAGGGATTTCTTCAAGGAGTCCTTGTACCTCTTCTTTGGTGCCCCTCTATTTCGATGGCCGGTGGAGAGTTCGCCATACAGGGCAATCTTGGGAAGGCAGTGGTTTTCCATCCTAGAAATATGCCCTGCCCAGCGCAGCTGCGTCTTCAACAGCAGTGCCTCGATGCTGGTAACCTCTGCCCTCTTGAGGACTTCAGTGTTGGTCACAAAGTCACTCCAGTGGATGTTGAGGATGGTGCGAAGGCAGCGCTGATGAAAGCGCTCGAGGAGTCGCAGGTGATGACGGTATAAAACCCACGATTCGGAGCCGTAGATGAGGGTTGTCATCACAACCGCTTTGTAAACATTGATCTTTGTGCCTTTTTTCAGATGCTTGTTGCTCCACACTCTTTTGTGCAGTCGGCCAAAGGCACGGTTTGCCTTTGCCAGCCTGTTGTCAATCTCCTTGTCGATCTTGGCATCTGAGGAGATGATGCACCCCAGGTAGCTGAACTGCTGGACTGTCTTCAGAACTGATTCACCCACAGTGATGCAGGGAGGGTGATAATCTTCCTGGGGTGCAGGCTGGTGGAGAACTTCTGTCTTCTTCAGACTAACTTCTAGGCCGAATAGCTTGGCAGCCTCTGCAAAGCAGGACGTCATATGCTGCAGAGCTGATACCGAGTGGGAGACGAGTGCAGCATCATCAGCAAACAGTAGCTCTCGGATGAGTTTTTCCATTGTCTTGGAGTGTGCCTTTAGTCGCCTCAGGTTGAACAGGCTGCCATCGGTGCGATAGCGGATGTATACATTTATTTTAAAAAGACAGAATGAGTCTTTTAAATGAGTATTTTAAAATACTTTAGAATGAGTATTTTAAAATACATTTATTTTAAAAAGACAGAATGAGTCCAGAAGTTACAGTGGGTCTGGGATCAGAGCCAAGTGGGTTTTGGTGGTCCTGGATGCATGTTAAACTGCACCAGAAATCATCCAAAGGCTGAAAAGTTTTCTCCATATTCTTACAACAACTGGCCTGAAAGCAAATCCACCCCCCCCCCAAAAAAAATAAATAAATGTATCCCCAGCTAGCCCACTGTCATTGGTTTGGTTGACAGTCTTCAGCAGGAACAGATTCCTAAGCTTAGGAGGCATATCATGAAAGATGATCCTTCAGGTATGTGAACCACAGGGCTTGAAGGGGTTTAAGGGTAAGCACCAGCACTTTAGGAGCCCCATGGCGCAGACTGGTAAACTGCAGTACTGCTGCAGTCCAGTTTGGTGTAGTGGTGTAGTGCGAGGACTCTTATCTGGGAGAACAGGGTTTGATTCCCCACTCCTCCACTTGCACCTTCTGGAATGGCTTTGGGTCACCCATAGCTTTCATAGGAGTTGTCCTTGAAAGGGCAGCTGCTGTAAGAACTCTCTTAGCCCCACCTACCTCACAGGGTGTCTGTTGTGGGGGGAGGGGAAGGTAAAGGAGATTGTGCCCACTTTGAGATTCTGAGATTCAGAGTATAGGGTGGGATATAAATCCAATATATTCTTCCACTTTTGCTCACGACCTGAGTTCGATCTCGGTGGAAACTGGATTCAGGTAGCCAGTTTAAGGTTGACTCAGCCTTCCATTCTTCAGAGGTTGGCAAAATGAGTACCCAGCTTGCTGGGGTTAAGTGTAGATAACTGGGAAAGGCAATGGCAAACCACCCTGTAAAGTCTGCCAAGAAAACATCCTGATGTGACATCACCCCATGGGTCAGTAACAACCTGGTGCTTGCACATGGGATTATCTTTTACCTACCTTTACCAGCACTTTACATTCGACATGGAAGCTCAAAGGGACCCAGTGCAAAGAATGTATAATAGGAGTGATATGATCCCAACAACCCATTCCTGATAACAGACAGATGCCCACACTGCACTGCTTGCAGACTGGGTATGAGTGACTAGCCCAAGATCACCCAACTTTCATGGCAGAGTGGGGATTCAAACCTGGGTCTCCCAGATCCTCATCTGGAAATCTAGTCATTATGCATGTCACATTGTTAAAATATGCTTAGGACTTACAGCATCCACATGTAAACAGGAACATCAAATAGATGGGCGAGCTTAAACATGCCTGAAATTACTCCAAAACTTGGCTTTACCTTTACAAGTCTGGAAATGGACTACTTCACCATCTCTATGTGGAAATAAATTGCTTTTGACAATTGCTATTCTACTTGTTCTATTTTGCATATTTGCAGAGAGTACTGAGGGACAGCTTCACTATTTCCAGAGGGAGGATACATGAACTAAACAGTGAGTAATGATGACAAGAAACTGGAAGGAACAGGAAAACATGGTGGAATAGTAGTAGAGATTCCTGACTGAATCCAGAGATGTACTTGAAAATGATGGTAAAGTGCAACATGCACTGCTTAGACTTTTAATGTTCATTATTTTCAAAACAACAGATAATTACAAGTTATATTATGCAGAAACCTCTGTGTAAGTCAAGGGAGTTCCACTCCCTGAAGCCTGCACAAACTGTGAAGTAGAATTTTTAAGACTGATAGCTAGGTGGTTGTGTCCCTATATAAAACTCTGCCAGATTTATATGTTGTTTTCCTTACTGCCATGTCCTGTTCATGTTCCTCTGACATAAAGCCCTTTAAATGTCACGTGCATTTTATTTCCATATAAGCAGGGGGGGGCTTTCCCCAGGAACACAGTTCCAGCTGGCTTGGCATCAGGTGGTGTGGCCTAATATGTAAATGAGTTTCTGCTGGGCTTTTTTTTAATAAAAAAGTCCTGGATATGATATAAGTAGTATTTGTAGGACTACAGCCATGGGATTATTTCATGGATAAAATCTGAATGCCACAAACTCATATATCAGACATGTACATGAGGTAAAAAAACCTGTGTTGTTGAGTATGTGTATAGTGGCAAGCACAGCACAACTTTAGCTGTGTGCTGTGCCAAACAACCCTGAGTGGATTTGGGCATCTCTGAAGGAATGTCCCACCCATATTCTTTTACAAATTTATTCTGTGTTCATGTCTTGATATGCTGTAGTCTAGTAGGTGAGTCACTCTCTTCTCTCATCCTCAAACCTGAATTTTGTGTAAGGGAAACTATAAATAAAATCATTTTTACACTGTAAAAAACTATTTTATTTACAGCATCCTTTGCAGCTTGAAACACTGAAGCAGGAAGCGAAAAATGGTTAAATGCCTTAGGCAAACACAGGGTTTTTTTTAAAAAACAAAAACAAAACTTTGGACTGAATCTGAAATCACAGCTGTGAACAAAAAAAGCACAGGCTTGCTTGATCCCAGTGATTGGCTTTTAGAGCACAGCAATTTCAGAGTACATTTTAGAAAGCCGAGCAGGTTCATAGGATTAGGCTGCGAGCTATGAAGAGGTAGGCATGTCCAAGCCCATCAAGATCATAGGATTAGACCTGCATTCAAGGTCACAGTGTGGCATGTATGACTTTGAAGTCCCTGATCCAGGTAGTACTAAGATAAGTCTCAATGTTAACAAGCTTTTCTAACATTACTGTTAAAAGTTGGACACAGTACTGTTGCACACTTGTGAAAATTTATTTGTACAGTGTGATAAAAAGGAATCTTTTTGGTTCAGGCACATATAAAAAGCACACATTGTATGACCACAGTTTAATAGAAACCAGCATACAGCATTTAAAAGCTTTGGTTTTTTGGTATTCAGTTATGTTAAGCCACAGCACAGTGCAAAAAACCAATATAAACAACCCCATAATATTATCCCACAGAGCAGTCTTGAGGGCAGTTAATATCACAGTCATGTTATGGCAAGTACATTTTGCAGTAAATTTTCTTAAAAGGTGCCATTTTTGAGATTGAGTTGACACGTCTATAATTTCCAATAATAATAAAAAAATACAAACTGGCACATTGCAAATTTGACAGTGTATTCTACAAATAAATGTGCCACAGGAGTCAGAAGGTTTGGCAAAAAAAGGAAGAAAGAAATCCACACAACCCCTGAATTACAAAGTGTATTATAAAAATAAATTATGTAGGAACACCAAAACAAACAAAAAAATCAATCCTGTGTCATTGATTCAGAGCATTACAAAATTAAAAGACCATGGTTCTTTCTTTCCATTTAGTTTACAAAAAGTCAAACACATTATGGTTTATTCTTTTATAAAAACATTAAAATCTGCACAACCCCCCCCCCAAGATTTCCAATGGAAGCAGTAAAATACTTCCATAAGCGATCAGTAGCATGGAAGATCACAGTAATGGAGTTTCAGCAGTGACCCAACCAGATGATGTCAAGAAGTGCACACAAACATCTGGATTTTGCATGGCGACTCATCTGGAGTTCATGCGTAACTGATGAATGATGATACTCTCTAAATGGAAAAGAAACAGCAAAGCAATGTTTGTTACTATGGAAATACATGAAAAGCTATGAGGACCCATACTGCTAATTCTTTAATCCCATCAGTAGTCTCACTACATTACAGAAACTTCAAAAAGTCAGTGGTTCCAAGTGAAGCTTGACAGAATTACTCATATCTAGGCTGTCCAAAGAAGAGTTTAGAAGCAGGAATATAACCAAGAATGTAGTTCAACTGCATCACACCTGCCTGTATTTTATATACATGGCTCAATCCAATCTGCCAGGTGGTGGAGAATCTCTTTATAGCCCTGTTTTCCCCCATTTACTGTCAGTTCATATGCCACAGGGTAAGGGAGCCATGAGGATGAATGGGATGTCCATGCACACCTCCTGTATGCCTGGCTACTTGGAGTAAGTGCTCATGTTCGGGGTGGAGAGAGAGTAATGGATGTGCAAACAGACTTTCCATTCCCTCTCGCTGTGTGCTTTCTTCTTTGTTTGACAAATGACTGGAACTCTCCAACCTAGACTGAATTCAGGCCATGATCAGACATGCTTTAACATCTGACATAGCCATGGATGCATGTCAGATTTTAAGTGCACGTCCAGACAGCAACATCTGGGAATGGTGGGTGAGTTGTGGGCAACCCGTCCTGCCCCAACTCAGTTCCTGATTTATTTGACAGCGCATAAAGTCTGGTCCTAAACTCTTGAGGATGAGCCACAAATGGATTTCCCCTGTTTGATTGCTCCGTTGTTAGCAAGCCGTTGCAACTTGCATCCCCATCAATCCTGGATCGGCACCATTTTGTTTTTAATGTTAGCAATTTGCGTTTAACCGCATCATTGGTGAAAGGCAGCAGGGATCCACAGATGCCTCGAAGGCTGCAAGAGATGCATTCTGAGCAACCGCTAATGCTTTTTTAAAAGTTTACTTTTTAAAGTTGAGATTTGTAATGCAGTCATTGTTTAGTCTGCATGCACACAAAACTGACATTGTTTATGTGCATGAGCGAAGGCTTTTTTTTTTTAAAGAAAGAGAATGCACTAGGTGGGGCCATCAGATCAGTCAATAATGGGACAGGCACATGGCAAGGTGGATTACAGTTGGGATGTCTGATCAGGCAACTGCGTTTCAAATAAGGACGGACAAAAACAGGAGCACCTCACTGATGGGTTAAACGGTGCATCTGACCACAGCTTCAGATGGCCAATTTGGGTCAACACAGGAACTCACCACATTCGGATTAAAAAGGCGTGTTCAAACATGCACATCTGGGTCACGCCTCGGTCCTGCCTATACCTCATCATCCACCATCGCTCTGCCGCTTCAAAAATCTACCAGGTAATAAGTGGTAGCAAATCTTGGAAGTGCTTCCCTGAAGCCTTTCCTGCTGTCTGAATGGCCAGGGAGTGCCAGGGAAGCTTCTGCCATGCGCTTGAGTGGTGTGGTTGCTCCTCCAGGGTGCGCATAGCCCATCCCTGTTCTGGTAGCAGGCCACGCACTGTCTGACTGCCCCTGGGGTGCTTTCCTGCTGGTGCAAATCCAACCCTAGATAGTTCTCTGGATGTATTAAAACTCAACAACAACAATAATTTGTAAGCATTTTTTCCTTTGTCTTATTTGTTCCCCTTTGTCTCAACTTATTTGAAATCTTTGATCCTCTGGGAGCAACATGACAATTGTGCATATCAAGCTACTGTAACAGCACTGAGATGTTACCACAAATCTGTTTCTGCTTCTGACTAGCACGAACACAGCTTGCTTGTTGCACTTGTTCTGCTCAATCCCTTTACTCCATGCACACAGAACACCACTGAAAGCCTCCTGATTTTAGAAGCCTTCATTCAACCTCCAGTTTGCAGGGAGGAAACAACCTTCCATTTCCCCAGGCACCTGCATTTGGATGTCCTAGCAAATTGGTATTTGATTCAAGGGCTTCCACACCAGGAAATCTTTGGTCATCATGCTCCGCAGGAAGGGGTAGACTGTACACAAGCATGGCAAACAACCTTTGTTCCTGCCAATAATGAACTATTAACAGAAGTGTGTTATAATACATGATTGTGGCTTATTTTTTCTCCCTTTTTATGAATGCGTTAATTAAGAATTGTTTCTCAGTAACAAAATGCTGAATAAAAAGCCTTGCTTCCATTGAAACTACCTTGGGGCGGGTGGGGGGGGGAGGGAATGGAGAAAAGGTACAGAGTTTTAGCCTATTTATTGGTGCTTCTGCCCTGCAAGAAATTGATACAGTGGCTATAGCATGAACGTGGAAATCCAGACTTAGAAACTTCCTAAGTGACCTTGGATTAGACTTACCTCCTCCTCTTCCAGAATGCTATTCTCAGCCCTTTGGAGGATGGGTGGTACACAAGTGCCACAAATAAAAAAAGTATGTGATGTTTCCATAAGTTTATTTGATTTTTCTGCTTCGGCTGAGCTGCTGTGCATTCCTTAGATTTTTCTATAGCTGTCTGCAAGCAGCAAGCATTCTTTGGGTAACTTTATCCCACATATCTTATTTGTGAAATTGTACAGTGTTTGATTTTTAAAATGCTTAGTGAGGTTTTATTTTAAAATGTAATTATTCTAGCAGTTTACCACCAGATGGCACTACTTTAACTTGACTCAGAAAGCAAGGCCCACAATCCCTAATACATTTATTTGGAAGTGGGATCAGCTGTGTTCCCTTTAAGCTGAGTTAGCATGAGCTACCTCAGATTTTTAGCCTCCAGCACACACATTTCTGTCTTAGCTCAGGAAGGATGACCCCAGAGCACAATCATTTATGCAGTAGCTCACAACTTTAATGCCAGTAGCTCACAACTTTAATGCCAGCAGCTCACAAAGTAGAATTTTTGCTCACAAGACTCTGCAGCTTAGAGGGAACATTGATGATCAGCTGAAAAAAAATCAATGCATAAACCTCATAATTTATAAACATCTGTACCATTTATAATTGGTGCAACCACATATATCTGGCATGATGCTGTTTGCTACAGAATATTTTAAGCAGCATCCTTGATGCTCATACTGAATCCTTTATGTAAAGCTTAAATAGTGACTTACATATAACATAAAATGTTACACATAGCATTTTTGATATATTAAGTGTTTCTTTATCATTTAGATTAGTCCTTATTTGTATCTGTCCAAGGTGATTTGCTTAGTGGGACCCAGTGGTAAACAGAACATCCTTGGACACCAAGTTCCATTTTTAAAACAGCATTAAAACTTTGCCTTCTAAGAATCTTTATGGAATGTCTCATTTGTGTCTCTTACAAAAGATAACATTAAATCAAAGCACTTCTCTTTCACTTTATCATCCACTGCTGTCTTTTGTATAAAATAAATGCTCAAATCTGAACATTAGCAAGATGTTTTTACAATGAAGTCAACGTTTATAATAGCACAATATTTGCTCAAGTGCTTGCAACAAAACCTCAGTCAAGATTGAGAGAACTGCGCTGATTGAAGAAAAACATGATCGTAAATGAAAATAAGCCCAAAAAGATGATCTCACTGCCAGCAAATTACAGTTTCAGACAAGCCAAGCTCAGCAGCTGTGTGCAACAGAAGCATGGAAGAGATCTTTACAACCATCCTAACCATGGTCATCTGTGCTGTTAAAACATAGGAGAGTATTAGCCTGATCACCTTACACGGTGATAAAAATGACCCAAACCCCCATGTTAATCTTGAAAAGTTGCCTGAGTGAATATTAGATCCATCATGAATACCCATCTGGAAAGGCCAATGTTACTTTAGTGCCCCAGTGCAGGATATTATCAGCAGAGTCAGCCCATGATCTATTCTAGGCTAATGCAGCAACATACTCTATGCAGAATGTTCATAGGAATTCATTGGGTGATAGATAAATTTCTTAATCCCATAAATAAATGGCATCCAGAGAACAGATTTTCATTTCTAGCTTTTTCAGATTTGTCTTGCACATGAAAGCCAGTTCATAAAGCCGTGAAAAGGGGCAGGAAGCATATGTACTGTTTGTGCACACAGATAAGCCATCCTGTGATTTGATGATGATGATGACATTGAGCATGGAATCATACACTATCATGCAATCCTCACCCCACCAAAATAAAACAAGTAAACAAAAAACAACCCAGCCTTCTCCTCCCATTGTAGAGTATGTATGCTTGGAAATGGTAGTCAGTGACGTCACAGCAAAATGATATCCCATCATCCAAACATCCAGGGCTTTTTTTTTTGTGTGTGTGTGCAGGAATGCACAGAAATGCAGTTCTAGCTGGCTTGGCATCAGGGGGTGTGGCCTAATATGCAAATGAGTTCATGGTGGGCTTTTTCTACAAGAAAAGCCTTGCTAACATCAGTTAAAATGTCAATGTAAAAATAATGCATAATCTGGTACTCAATAAACTGGCCAAACAAAGTGAACCAAGAATGGGGCACTACAGTCATTGAGAGATAAAAAATAAGGCCAAATCCAATGGTACAATTAAAGGAAAAGATATATTTTATTACTCAGCTGAAAATTCCCTCTTATTCTTTCACAGTGCAACTGATCTTGTACTCTCCTTGAAGGAATACTGAAAGACTTCTTCCTCTGAAGAAGCCTGTTGGCAACATTTAATGCTCTCCTCTGCCCACCCTACAACTTGTGATCTGGACCCTTGCCCCTCCTGGCTTATTAAAGCTTGCCAGAGGGAGCTCAGATATCCTGTACAGGATATCGTGAATTGATCCCTTCCGAAAGGGCGTTTTCCAGCACCTCTTAAAGAGGCGGTGGTCCGCCCCCTCCTGAAAAAATCGACACTAGATCCGGCCAGATTGAATTTACCCTTTTTGGGTAAAATTATTGAGAGGGCAGTTGCGTTGCAGTTACAGAGTTTTCTGGAGGACGCTTCCGTTCTCGATCCCCACCAGTCCGGTTTTCGCTCAGGCCGTGGGACAGAGACAGTGCTGGTTGCCCTGGTGGATGATCTCCTGTGGCACCTGGATCGAGGCGGCTCGGTGGTACTGATGTTGTTAGACCTATCGGCAGCTTTCGATACGGTCAACCATCGGTTGCTGACTTGCTGTCTCCCTGACGCGGGGATTCAGGGGTTTGCCCTACAATGGCTTTCCTTGATGGTCGGGGACAAAGGGTGGTGATTGGGGGTGAACTGTCCCGGAGACACACGCTTGACTGCGGGGTGCCTCAGGGGGCGGTTGTTTCCCCAATGTTGTTCAACATCTACATGCGCCCTCTTGCCCAGATTGCCCGGAGGTATAGATTGGGTTGTCACCAGTATGCTGATGACACCCAGATCTACTGATGGACGGCCGGCCTGACTGTCCCAGAAAATCTGGACCTGGCGTTGCAAGCCATGGCTGGATGGCTCAGGCTGAGTAGATTGAAACTAAATCCAGCGAAGACAGAGGTCCTTTGCTTGGGTCGGCGTGGTCCGGGAAGGGAAATTCCCCTACCGGCCTTTGACGGTGCGCCACTGACAGTGGCACGCAGAGTCAGGAGCTTGGAGCCTGCCTTGACAATGGAGGCCCAGATAGCACTGCTAAGTCCGCTTTTTTTCATCTTAGGCGGGCGAGGCCCCTTTCCTGGAGCATGGCGACCTGGCGACAGTGATCCATGCAACGGTCACCTCAAGGTTGGACTACTGTAATGCCCTCTACATGGGGCTGCCCCTGTGCCGAACCCAGAAGTTGCAGCTAGTGCAGAACGCCGCTGCCTGGCTGTTATTAGGGCTTCCTAGGTGGGAGCACATTCAGCTGGGGCTCCGGGGACTGCACTGGCTGCCAATAATATACCGGGTTCATTACAAGGTGCTGGTTATTACCTTTAAAGCCCTATATGGCCTAGGACCTACCTACCTTAGGGACCGTCTCTCCCCACATGTTCCCCAGAGAGTACTCAGATGTGGTTCCCAAATCTACTAGTAATCCCCGGGCCAAAGGAGGCCCGTTTGAAGTCAACCAGGAATAGGGCCTTCTCAATTACAGCCCCCTGCTGGTGGAACCAGCTACCGGAGGAGGTGAGGGCCTTGCGAAGCCTTGGGCAGTTCCGCAAGGCTTGTAAGACGGTCCTCTTCCGGTTGGCATATAACTAACTGGTATTAAAAACTGCAAAGGAAGGCTGTGAGAATAGCACCAAACTGTCAGACTGTTTGTTTCTTGTTTCACTGTTTTAATTATTGTAAATTATTGTATATACCTTTTAATATTTATTAATTTTATTGTTTTAGATTTTATGTTGTAAACCGCCCTGAGCCTGTCTCGGTGGGGAGGGCGGGGTATAAATCAAATAAATAAATAAATAAACATTTGTAAGGAGTTTTTAGATGAGTAATATTTTTTTTTCCTTTACTTGCACCCATGGCCATATTTTTATCTTGAAGTACAGATAGGAGCATGCTTCATTTTCAATAGCTAGAAACAGATTTAGCCACTGTCATAATAGTGTTACTGAATGAACTCTTTGGCTTTCTCTCATGTCAGTTAATGGCCACCACTTAGACCCATGGGAAAAAATAAAGCACTGAACTCTGAGTTACTGTTGCACTAAGGGCAAAACCTCATCCTCTATCCCGGTACTGGATAATCCAGCCACCCACTGAATAGATCCTGTATGGGCCTAGAGGAGAAAGTGGATATGGACTGCAGTCCCCCCAGCATCTTCCAGTATACAAGTTTTGCATACATCAAAATGATGGCCATATTGCTAAGGACATTTTATTATTATTATAGTTGCACAAGTGTAGGACCCACAAGAACTTGTGAGAGGTATCTCATTTCCCCTGTATCTCCTGTCCCACTATTCCCTCTTTCCTTTTCCTAGCAGATCCCATAGTCTCCTCCCATCTTCTGCTTCCTCCTCTCCTTCCCACCCACACTACCTCTAGTTCCTGTCTTCAGTTTCTCCTCCTTCCCTTCCCCTGGCAGCCTGTCTCTGGGAAAAGCCAGACCCAGCTGCGCAAGTAGTGAATCTTTGTTAGCCCCACCAGGCCAATTCTCAGTGTGTGTGTGTGTTTATGTAGAGGAGACTATGGAGATAGGAACAAGCCGCTACCGCTCCTTTTGATGGAGAAGGATTGTCACTGATCAGACATATACCACAATACTCAAGTCACACATTGCAACGAGGCATAAGGCATTATTCTCCAGGATCCTCTCCACATGAAGGCACCAGTTTGCTTTCCTGAGGAGAGAAACAGCTGCTGCATTGGCTAGTTCTGCTACAGTTTTACTGACAAAGGAGCAAGGGAGAAAAGATGTGAAGCTGTGAAGGGGAAAAAGAGAACTAGAGCACACTCCTACATACTACAGTAGCAAGAGAGAGAGAGGGAGGGACAGGGTAGTTCAGTGGGTTATTGTGTGCAATGAGGCAGGAGAGAGCCAAGGATATTAATATGACCCTTATTAACTGGCCTGATTTTAGCAGTTTTTTCTTCTGAACATTCTCTAGTGCTGATATTGTTGAACTACTTTATTTGGAAAGGTGTGCTTATTGTAAACAGTTCTACATGTTTAAACCCAAACAACTGTATCAATCCACATGAATTTGGGGCTGTCATTTTACTGCTATAAATTATTCTGTTTTTCAGCGGTCAGTACGAACTAAACTTGGAGTGTTCCGTAAGTGTTTTCTTGGGACTTGTGATAAAACAACTAAATTGGTTCATTTTCTAGATTTGAACTGCTGATGAAATTAACCATTAATAGTTACTGGAATCTAATCTGGAAGAAATATAGACCTTAACTGCCATTGATGCTTAATCTTCTATAGAAACCGCAATTTATGCTTATTTCATTAGAAAGTTAATAGGGGACTGTCCACTAATTTTTGCTAAACCTAATAATTTAGTGGACTTGCAGCTAACCATGTGTGATGAATTAAAATGTCAGTGAAATATTTCAACCCATAAATACAATAGTAAAGGGTGGGGAAAATGTTTCCCATTCACTAGTTTTTCCGTTTTAAATATCTGTTATCTTTGACAGAATGGCAGACTAATATATCATTTAGGCTTCCATTTCATTCACAGTTCATTGCTCCTTCACATATCATCTAAAACTATCAGTAGCTGGCCATCTTCCCTTCACAGATTCCTCCCTCAAACTACTTCTAAATTACATAAATTAAATGAAGAAATCTCATTGCTGCAGATTCTTAGGATACTTTCCTAATGGATAATTTCCATCCATAGTGTTTTAGCCACTTAATTGGCTGTATCTAGAGTCTTATTTTCTTTCCCTATTTCATGACACCATGAAGGAATTTGTTACTGAAGTTTCAGCAAGCAGTGCAACTTTTTAAAAAGGATTCACTCTTTTCCTCTTGAACAAATGGAAAAGGTGGGATATAAAAGATCAAAGAAATAAATAAAACTCTGACAAAGAATAAGTCACCTCAGTTGGAGGTTGTTGGATACTTCTGTGGACAATTTTCCTCAATGAAACAGTTCATAACAGTTGTGGTTCAGACTAACACAGTTATAATGGCAGTCAATCAAGCATATTCACACTCATTTCCATTTTTCAAACATGCTTTCAAAAATAAAAGCAAGTCACTTCAGGTGGCCATCAGGAATGGCTAGGAATCAGTGACACAGCACATGCTTTGCATGCAGAAGGTCCCAGGTTCAGTCCCTGGTATCTCAGGTAGCAAGTGTTGGGAAAGATCCTGGAGAGCCATGCCTACTAAGGTTGACATTGATTGGGTATAAGGTAGCTGCATATGTTCATATGACTCTAGTACAATAAGGTCTAGAGAAACTCTAGTAGAAATTTATATGTGCAAATGTTGAAAAATGCACATCTCCAGAATTCACTGCTACTACAATTCTCTCCATGTAGCAAGCAAATCTCCTTTTACATTACTACTCCCTTTTTGTTTATAGTCCAGTGAGTATTTGGGATAACCTTTCTAATACCAAAAGGTACAAAACACTAGCAAATTCTAATTGCTTATTTCACTATTGCTCATTGAAATTAATGAAAAACTTTCAACTGATTTTAGCAAGTTCTTGAGTCAGGTTCTATTTGAGCAATAAGAAAACACTGGTTTGGTCAAAATTAGATCTTCTGAGAACCCACAATGAATTCGCTCGTGATATTTAAAGAGATGTTTCCATACGACCAGTTTCTTCCTTAGAAACATCAGATGAAATAACAGTGTGGCTATTTAAAGGATCTATAATTCAGTGCTCGCCCTCACTATTTCTCTAGCAAACCACTGATTTAGTTGTCTCAGTACTGGTTGAATGATTATGCAAGGCAAAAAAAAGAAGTAGTGTGCTTGATT
This sequence comes from Heteronotia binoei, assembly GCF_032191835.1. Lineage (NCBI taxonomy): Eukaryota > Metazoa > Chordata > Lepidosauria > Squamata > Gekkonidae > Heteronotia > Heteronotia binoei. The sequence continues at coordinate 74,882,692 of NC_083223.1, forward strand.
TTTAAGAAAATGGGATAGGGAGAACAGTTTCTTGACAAAGTCCTCTAAGCAGCAGCCTCAAATTAGAAATTGCTGAACAAGGTCTACTTGAAAAGAGATTTTAACCCAACAGAGAAGGAAGAAGGGGGGGTTATTACATTCAATAGGTAAGACACACACTTATTAGTAAGAGTGACAGCTTCAGCAGACCTAATTAGTATGTGCAAAAATTAAACAGACAGGGGGCTTATTTCCATGGTAGCAGTAAAATCTGCACAACATACCCCCTTAGCCACTGCCCTCAGGCCTTCCCTCCACCAAGGGAGGGAGAGCTACTGGCTGAAGACTTCTTCAGTTCTATTTTCATAGACTGAGTCTCGGCACGAGGCTCAAATTTGGTCTGATTTCCTGTTCCCGAGGCTGTCACTACTGGCTTTCCGGCTTTCATACCTTTAGACACAGGGATTCGGGTGGGTGTAGGTCTCTGGTATGACCCATCCTGTCCTGTCTGCAAGACAATGAACAACAGAGAAATGTCATGAAGTATTAAGGATTTCTTCTCGTAGCTTAGTAGTCCATCTGTGATGCCTTCTCGAATGGAAGGACTTGGTCTTCTCAAAGCATCGCTGCATCTAACAGCAAAGTGGATATCCCCCATCCCCTAATGAAAGCAGCAAGAGTAGGCCATAGACAAGGTAGAGGCATCTTTGCATTTAAAGAACCAGGTATGCAGGAAACTAAGACTGTATCCCACAACCTTTCCCAAAACAGCCTGAGAACTGATAATCCTCCAGAAGGGATGGGATGTAAAGTACACTAGCACCTCAGTTAAAGAGGGAAAGGAGCAGGAAAAATCAGCTTACACAATCCACTGAGAGTTTGTACAATTCTGTGGGGGAGAGTTTGATGTGTGGATTTTCAAGCTGTTCCCACATTCTACAGTTCCTCACAGATGCCCCCCCAGCACATATTTAAATTAAACCATTGCCAATGACAGCTAGCAAAATAAAGCAATTTTTATATTCTGAAAAGTCTGACCAATACATGAGGCAGTCCCTTTTATTCTGCTGAAGTTCCTCACACATGACCCACCCAATGCAAGACTTGGCTGTAACTGGAAAGCTCCCAGTTTAAATCTTACCTCTACTATTAATTCAAAATGTAGTTGTTGTTTTTCTAGAGATGTGAAGGCCCAGGTGGGAAAACACAGAAACATTCAGGAAAACCATTACCTCCCTCCCCAGGACTTTGTCAGTTTTTACCACTGAAAAATAAGGAATGTGAAAGAGCAATGGGGAAAACCTCCTATGAAATATTTTCTCTTTGGGAATGCTTTCAGGGATGAGGTTTTACTCAAATGTATAGTATGAAGATTTTTATGTAAAATAATCTTATACCATTAGATGATAATTTTGGTGTATTCTGTAGACCAGGGGACAATCTTCTTGAAACTGTGGACACTTTTGAAATTTTGAGGACAGGTAGTGGGTGTAATTCCCCTAGAATTACATCTCATCTCCAGACTACAGAGATCAATTCCCCTGGAGAAAATGGATGCTTTGAAGGGTGGACTCTGTGGCACTGTACCCCACTGATGTTCCTGTCCTCCCCAGGCCCCACCCCAAAATTTCCAAGAGTCTCCCAACCTGGATCTGGCAACCCCTTGCCCCCACCTACTGCCAGTGGCCAGAGGAGACTTAGCAACCCTAAGAGGGTGCAACAAAAATGGCTGCTGGGGAGGGTTGTCAGGTCTGGCCACCAGCAGGAGATGGGGGCATAGGATTGCCAGATCCAGGTTGCAAAACTCATGGGGATTTGGGGGTTGATCCTGGGAAGGACAGGAACCTCAGTGGAAAATGTACTGTATGTCTACAGCAGTAATCCTCAATGTGGTGTTGGGGCGCAGGCCAATCGCAAAGGCTTGGGAGGTTCTACAAAATGTTAGGAGAGTCCAAGCCTAGCCTTCTCTTATGATGGAGACAGTTGTTTCTGTATAAGTGCTCCCTGCTGAAACCAAGATGGTGCCTCCTGAGGGCTGCCAAGTTCCTGCTGGGGGCAAAGGACCAACTGTTTTGGCAAGACCCAACCTGCTGGCAGGAAGGAGGCCACTGGGGAGAGCCCCACCTCCCAAAGAGTCCCATCACTGCAGTGTGTGTGGCACCCTGGCACCCGGATATGACATATTGCACTGGGCACATCGTGCAGGGATGCTCTAGGAATTCACAAGAAAACTCTATGGTTTTGCATGTGGATGCTCTAGCAATTTGGGGGGAAACTATGGTACCAGCAGCAGGGGAGTTGGCAACCCTACTCTTGAGTTCTTCCACAGCACATCCCCTACTCCAGTGAAGTTAAGGAAAGCCAAGATTGTTGTTGTTGTTGTTGCTGCTGCTGTTCTGAGAAAGAAGCAAGCAGGCAGCAAGAAACACATTGAACACCATGTTGGGGATTATTGCAATAGACATAAACAGTGTATTTTCCACGGGAAATATGTTTATTGCTGTTTTGTCCACAATTAAATATGCTATAATGTGTATGATACACACTGAAGAGTTCACAGTTTCACAGTTCTTAAGTTTAACAGTGTCCAAGTACACTGCTAGTCCTGTTGTGACTGTTTAAGACTACTTCTGTCCAAATAAAGCACTTTTGTTAACCACAACATTTGTTTTCCATTTTTCAGCATTTACGTCTCTTGCCCCTGAGATGGCAAAAGGTCAAGGATTATTCCACTCTCTCTCCCCCTAATAAATATTAAAGATGAAAACTGGGGGAGGGGAGGGTTGCCAGCCTCCAGGTGGCACCTGGAGATCTCCAGCTTTTACAATCAGCTCCCTGGAGAAAATGGCTGCTTTGAAGGTGTATCATGCTGGCGCCCCTCCCCACCCTCTCCCAGATCTATTCCCAAAGTCTCCAGGTATTTTCCAACACAGACCTGGCAACCTTAGGGAGGGGGGAACTGTTGGGGTTAAAGAAGCTATGGATATAAAAAGTAGCTGCATTTAAATAAAAGAATGTTAGGATAAACTGTTGTATTAACAGGCTGATGACTGGGTGCCTCATCTGTGCTAGGGTTACCAATTCTAGCTTGGGAAATCCCTGAAGATTTGGAGGTGGTGGCTACAGAGGGCAGAGTTTGGGGAGGGACAGAGCTTAGCATGGAAATTACATTACCCTACGTCTTAAAATTCTTCTAGACACTGTGATCTATATACTATATGGCCTGTGTGTTGAAGCTGCCATTTCCTCCTAGGGAGCTATCTCTGTAGCCTGAAGATCAATTATAATTCCAGGAGAACTCCAGGCCTCAGTTTGTTATTAATACCCTAATCTGGTAGCCAACAGCTAACTATATAAACACAAATTCCAGTTAAAAGATTTGCATCTGAGTTGACTTGTAGTTTTTGATGTGTTATAGATTATTCATATGTGTAAGTCATTAATGAATATGTATATGTAAATGAGCCCACTGAGCCTGTATAATAAAAAGATCTGTGTGGATGATATTGAAATGAACTAGTTAACACAAGAATAAAATCAGGTTCAGTTACCGATGTTTTTAAACAAATAGGGAAAAAAACCCATCTTATTTCCAATCCTAGGGAGATGGGAAATGAATGAACCCCAACAACTGAGAAATGTGAATGCTAACTACTTAGTGGAAAGATTTTAGTCCTATTTTTTTCAGCTGCCAGAAGAATTTACAATAATGTGGTAAGGCTAGCCTGTTCTTGGTTCCTTGATGTCAAAAGTAACAAGTGCCAAGAAGCTTTGTACTGTTGCAAAGCAGGTGCTCTCTATCACCACTAAATCAGTATCAACAGAATACCCAGCCAAAGTGACCAACATCCTGTACTTCCTGAAGACTTTTCAGAGTGCAAGTAAACATACATCAATTAAGTGGAGCAGCTGGAATCTCCGGCATTTTTAAAGTTTCGGTGACATGTTAATTATTCACTTTTGGTTGCAGCTCACCGCAGTTAACAGCTTTTAAAGCAAATAACCACCTAGTTCTATGTACTGCCACTACCTATGGAATGCTAGGCTTTCCGGCCGTGTCTAAATAGCAAATAAAGTTACCAGTCTCAAACTACAGAGATTAATTTCATGGAGGAAATGGCAACTTCAGAAAGTGGGCTCTATAGCATCGCATCCTCCTACAGCTTTCCAAATTCTGTCCTGCCCAGGCACTGTCCCCAGATCTCCAGGAATTTCCCAAACTACAGTAGGCAACTTTAATAGCAAACGGGGGCAGGGGGGAAGGGAGGAGTTCCTGGCCTATACCACTTCATAATGCAGATGGCAGGGAACACAGAAATGAATATTCCTCTAATAGCATTTCATTTATATAGAAAACCAGTTGTGAAGGAGTTTTCTAGCCTTGATTTTTCCCTGTTGTGCTTATTGGGGCTTGGATGTGTGTATAGATTTTTCACGGTGCAAGAGCTTTCCGTCATGAGTTGCTGAGAATGTTCTGGTAGAGAGCCCCATACAATACAGTTCCCCAGATTTCCTGGGAAAAGGGAATGACTGATAAATCCCTGCAGCATACCACCAGTTAGAAGAGTTGTTTGTTTGTTTTTAAATACTCTGCTTTTCTCTACCCTAAGTAGTCTCAAAACAGCTTACTACTGCCTTCCTTTCCTCTCCCCACAGCAGGTATCTTGCGAAGTAGGTGGGGCTGAGAAAGTTCTGTGAGAACTGTTACTGGCCCAAGGATACTCAGAAGGCTCATGTGCAGGAGTGGGGAATCAAACCCGATTTTAGTCCACCACTCTTACCCACTATACCACCATTATAGATGACTTGCAACATTGCAGATAGCTGGCAACAATTTGTAAATGTGTTAACATATTTTAAGAGGATCAGGTATAATAAATGGCCTACATCTAATGAGTATCCAGATCCCAAACATACCTGCCAAAATTAAAGTAAGTTATTTTCAAGGTGTATTTTGGGACTGATACATCTATTACACATCCCCAATGGTGACACAATTTTGGATTGGCACTTTCTAGGAAGTCAGACTAGTTTTTAATATGGTATTTTATATGTTGAAAGCTTTGTTGTAGCATTCATTGCTTTGGCATGTACTTATTACAAAATAATAAAATATTGACCAATTCCCCACTAGCCTTACCCCGCTCTCACTCTCCTCTTCTCCATGTGATGAGCTGTCAGTCCTGGCACATGAGGTTCTGGAGCTTGAGGCAGAACCCCAAAGTGCGCCCCTCCCCCCTGGGAGAAAACGAATTGCACGTGCACACAGTGTGATGACATCACCCATCATCGCACTGGACACCCAATTATGCAAAATTCCATTAAAAATTAACCAGAAGGCTTACTGTTTGGTGTTGAAGAATAAGATGTATGCTAGAAGCATGCAAAGATGGGAGCAGCTTTCACATACATGCTTTGGAGTTGTTTGGAGTTCGGAGCATGCTGGGCAGGGGAAGGCCAGTTCGTTCTGAGCTGTCAGGGATCGGGGGAGCTCCCCCGACTCCTGAAAGTCCAGAAAGAACACTCGCCACCTTCCCCTGCCCAGTGTGCTCCGAGTTCAGACACACTGGGCAAGGGAAGGCTGGTTTGTTTTGGGCTGATTCTCATTCTGGGCTTTCAGCTCCCCCGATCCTTGAAAGCCCAGAAACCTGACACCTTCCCCTGCCCAGTGCGCTTCGAGTTCGAAGCACGCTGGGCAGGAGAAGGCTGGTTCTTTCTGGGTTTTCAGGGATCGGGGGAGCTCCCCCGATTCCTGAAAGCCTAGAAAGAACACTCACCACCTACCACTGCCCAGCGCGCTCTGAGTTCTGAGCATGTTGGGCAGGGGAATACCAGTTCATTCTGGGCTGTCAGGGATCAGGGGAGCTCCCCCAATCCCTGAAAGCCCAGAGAGAACACCTGCCACCTACCACTGCCCAGCACACTCCAAGTTCGGAGCACGCTGGGCAGGGGAAGCCAAGTTCTTTCTCGGCTCTGAGCGATCTGGGGAGCTCCTCTGACCCCTCAGAACCAAGAAAGACTCAAGGATGGCATGAGTGGGGATGGGGAGGGGGCGCCTGTCCCCACCCTCGTTGCGAGCTAGCGCCCGAGGCTGTCTCTGTGAGCTGTTTATCAGATAGTTGTATACACTGCGATGGGAGAGTATACCCAGTGATATTTTTGTTTTGAATAAATATGCAAAGAATACAGATGATTAGGTAAATCTCACTTGGTTTTGTGCCTAATTATGGATACCTGAGTACAAAATGCATGTGCCTTGTCTTGTGAAGGATAAAGATGTATAAAGTTGGTCAAACAGCCCATTGGAAATATTGAGAAAAAGATCAGGCCCAGATTATTTTAAATATCTTCACGTTATATGCTAATTTGCTGTTCAGCCTGTTTATAAGTCTGAGCGATTTTCTTCCATTTCATTATAACTGAAGAAGTGAGAAGGAACATGAAAACTCATCTTATAGATATAAAAGCCCTTTTGTCTTGGCAAAACAGAACTTTCCCATTGGCTGATGCACTCCATCAACCTTTGGTCCGTCAAACCATCAATCCAGAGTATTTACGTGCCATTGGTTGAGTCTGTTTCAACCAAGTGACTGTTGCTAGCCAGCCAAGTTGATTTTGTCAGTAAAAAATAAATAAATAAATAATAATAATAATAATAATAATAATAATAATAATAATAATAATAATAATAAATTTATTTTTGTATCCCGCCCTCCCCCGCCAAAGGCAGGCTCAACCTTGGTTTTGGCAGTTTCTGGCTCTCCCTACTCTTCCATTGGCTCAGCCGCCTGTTGCACTGCTTCACAGAGGACAGAAATAAACCCTTCCCTCAAAGAAACCCTTCCCTTGATTGACTGAGGCCTCCTCCCTATCCTCCTCTGGAAGGGAAACAGCCAGAGACGGGGGTGGGGGGGTGGGATGGCATTCCATAGCAGCAGATTAGATACAGAGAGATAGGGAGGGAAAGCAAGAGACAGAGAGAGATTGAAGTCCTGTGCTTAAGACCAACAATGTTATCAGAGAGACAATATTGGTTTGAAAGGTATCGCTATAGACCCCGAGGGAGAACTCATTGGGGCCAGTCCTGACTAGGGATGCCAGTTCCAGGTTGGTAGGAAATTCTTGGCGATTTTGTGGTGTAGTTTAAGGAGGGCATAGGAGTTAGGGCTTCAGAGCGGGGTCTGCCAGACCCAGGTTCTTGCTGTGGAAGCTGACTGAGTGATTTCGGACCAGTCACAGACTTTCAGCTTAACCTACCTCACAGGGTTGTTGTGCAGATCAAAGGGGGGAAGAGAAGAATGGTGTAAGCTGCTTTGGTCCCTACCATTATGGAGAAAGACTGTCCTTTTCCTATGTAGAGGTTGCAGGGAGGTGTGAGGCAATAGAAAACTGAAGTCAGAGGGGTAGATAAAGGGAAGGAGATAGGTTTGCAAACTCCAGGTTAGGAAATCCCTGGAAATGTAAGGGGTGGAGCCTGGAGAGGGTGGGGTTTGAGGAGGGGTGAAACCTTCCACAGGTACAATGCCATACACTCCACCATCCAAACCAACCATTTCCTCCTGGAGAACCACTGTTGCCAGTCTCCAGGTGAAGGCTGGAGATCACTCAGAATTACAACTGTTCTCCGGATAACAGAGATCAGCTCCCCTTGAGGTGTGTGTGGGGGGTGAATGCCTTCACTTGGGTGGGTGGGAAGACAGCAAGAATGGGGGAGTACTCACCCAGAACCTCTTTCTAGAGCCCATTGTAATTTTCCTTCACAACAGGCCTTATTCCTAGTACCTTGGATAAAACTTTGTTGGTCTTAAAAGTACCACTGGACTCTAATTGTATTCTACTGCTTCAGACCAACATGGCTACCCACCTGAATCTATTTCCTATTCCTGTGTATAAATGGAAAGTTACAATCAGCTGCAGGCATAACACAGCAAACAATAATATTTTACAAGGTGTATTCTGGGACTGAGAGGCAGCCTTCCTTAAGCAGAGGTTACACTAGGGTTGAGATCCCCCCTAGGTCCAAGCTGTATATCTTTTATTGGAAAGGTAGATGATTTATTATTTTCCTTATGTTATAAATGTTATAAATGGGAGAGGGGTCAAAATATATTTAACAAATAAAGTCAATCTGTGTGTACTGGACAACCCTCATTCTCACTATCTACCTTGCTCCCAACCACCTAAGCATGTATACATATGTATTGCTTACCACTGATTGTGTTCCTCGTGTGGATGATGTAGTAACTGGAGTTATAGTGATGGTACTTGTAACTTTGCTTGCTGCAGGCCTTGAGGATGCATTACTCCTGGGAGAACGAAGGACAGTACCCGTCATCACCTCTTTCTCTGCTGCTACATTCATAGGTCTGACAGTTATCACAGGGCTTGCTCCATCTTGAGCTGTGCCAGGCGAGCGCTTAAACTGAGAACCTAAGTGGATGTGAATTTTGTTGTCCTCTGTTGTTATAATATTTGCATTGGCATTGTACTTCCGGACTGGAGTTGGTACATTTTGTTTCTCTGGTGTCACTTTAAACACAGCCCTCCCCATGGTCATGTCCTGCGATTCCGGGGTCACAGTAATTTCCGCAGGTGCAGCAGAGGTAGACACTGTCATTATCTGAATTGGGGACACGGGCCGTTCAATAAAGGGAGACCTAGTACTCTCTGAAGATTTCTCTCTTGAAAAAGTAGTTATAGTAACTGGGGACATAGCTCGTTCTGGGCTCACAGGGCTGTCTCCACTTTTTCCTTTTTGGGAAATGTTAGGAGAGGGAATGATAGTAATCCGTGGTTTCTGATTTCCCAAGGTGGGGATGACAGTAGTACTTGAGAAGAACTCTTCTGCTGTTGGACTAGTGATCTCTAAAGTAGCGGTACTATTCTCATGATCTGGTGTTACCCGAATATGAAGGGGCTGCCCCTGCTTTGGCGAAAGGACCACTTCCCCAGGATGTTCTGGATTGGTCTGTATTCGGGCTCCTTTCTCTTGAGTTGCTGGCGGACCATTCTCTCTTTTTTTCATCCATGGAATCCAGGATTTCCTCATTGCAAGCTCATTTGCTGCAGGAGGATATCTGTCAAGCACAGATGACCTTTCCATAGGCTTTTTAAGGCCCACCTGTCGAAGATTGCTCATGATGTGGTTCTCCTCCTGGAAGGATTTCCTAATGAACACAGCAGGCGTTTCTTCTTCTGCCATTTCACTGCTTACTGCATCAGTTTGTACTCCAGTGGAAGTAACAGGTACATCTACCATTCTTCTGCCATTCATACTGGGTCTCAAGGCACGGCTGTAGCGCTTGGACAGCTCAAGTTCCTTTGTTAAATTCAGCACCTCCTGCCCCATGGTTTTGTTTTTATTTTCTTCTTCCATATATCTTTGCTGAAGAACAGAGTAATCCACTTGGAGCTGAGAAAGTTGGTCTTCTTTGTTCATCAGCTCATGAATTTTCTCTTTGAGTGCCTGCACTTCAGCTTTCAAGTTGCTGCTCTTAGCTTCTTCCAGTCGAAACCTGTGCCTCAGCTCTGCTTCCTGACTCACTGCCTCACCCTTCTCGATGGCTTTATTTTTTGCAATCTGCAGCTTCATTTCTTCCAGTTGCTGAGAAAGGAAATTAGCTTTGTCCTGCTCAGTCCTAAATTTTTGCTCCAGCTGGTCATATTCATCCTCAGTCTTCATTAGGTCACCTTCAACCACTTCCAGTTGCTTGAGACGCTTTCTCAGTCTTTCAATTTCAGCTGTGAGTTCTTTAATCTTGTTATCCTCCTGGCCAGAGAGACCCTGTCCTTTTCTGACTCGACCTCTGGCTATTTCTCTTTCAACCTCCTCTATACCATCAATTCTTTTCTTTAACAGATCCACTGTGCAGCTCAGCTCAGCAGATTTTTCCTCCTCACTCTTCAGCTTACCAATTAACTCATCCCTTTCCTTTGTCAAACAGGTCACCTTTTCCTCCATTTCAGATTTCAGCTTCAAAAACTTTTTACTTTCATCTATGAGCTTTTCAGTCACTTCCATAACTTTGCCTTGCTCCACCTTAAAATTTTTATTCAGGCTTTCAACTTTTCTCTCTTCCTGCTTTATCTTATCCACCATGTTTTTTCTTTCATCAACCAACATGACTGTAAATGACTTCAGCTTGGTAAGGTCATCTTTCAAGAGGAGCTCAGCCTTTTCCAACTTACTTTCGGAAGACTCAAGATCTTTTACTCGTGTCTTTACCACTTCCAACTCATTGATCAAGTCCTTGGTGAAGTTCTTTTCTTTCTCCAGGTTCAAATGCAGCTGTGTGCACTCCGATTTGCTTCTGTTGAAAGCCTCCTCAAGCCTTTCAAGTTCAGACATTCTCTTCTGTAGTTTCTCCACTTCCAATTTGAGCTCCTTAGTATGGTGCTCCTCCTCTTGCAGTTTCTTTTGAAGCTCCTTACACTGGGACTCGGTTTTTGTGATCTCCTCATCTTTGCCTTCCATTTCAAGAACACGTTTGCGGAGGTTTTCTACTTCAGCCATCAAACTGGAGTTCCCACATTCCCCTTTGGCTATTTTGTCTCTCAACTCTTGAAGCTCTTCTTCAGTCTTCTGGAGATTTTTGTTGGTTTCTTCCAGTTCTTCAATTCTTCGGGTTAAGCCAGCTAGCTTAAGCCTGAGCTGCCTATTATGTGACTCCTGGCTAAGCAATTTAGCAGTCATCTCCTCATGTTCTTGAGCAAATGATGATGTCTTGTGTTCAAATTCTGCTTCTAACTTCATCAATTTCTGCCCATCCTCCTTTGCTTTGGAACTTACAGTTTTCAGCTTTTCTTCTTCTTCTTTTAATTTTTGGGTCAGATCTTGTATTTTCTGGGTTTGCTGATCAAGCTGCTCAATGTGAATCTGTCTTTCATCCACCAGCATAAGTGCAAATGACTTGAGTTTGACTAACTCTTCTCTTAGCTTGTTGAGCCTTTTGGCATGTTCCTTTTCTTTGCGGGCTTGGTAGATCTTTTCCTGTTCAAGAAGTTTCTTTAATCTGAAGGGGGGAACACACACACAAAATGTAATAGTGTACATGCTCTCTTTATTAAAAAAAAAACAGTTTGGTTCCCTTCGTTCAAAACTCTGTGTGTCTCTAAGTACTTATACAACATTGGCCCTTATCCACTCCAAAGTTTGCAGTGTGCTACTCTTTTTGTTGGTGAGGAAGGAATGAGCTGAACACTCTTTAAAAATAGATATAAGCTGTTTGATTTCCTTGGGTGTGCTGTCACCAATTGACTGGCCAACCATAAAGAAAACAACCCAGTCCTTTAAGCTTGTCCTTTCCCTACCACCACCTGTTTAGCTGTAGCAGAGATGAGTCTTCAAACCACCTTCCAACCCAGAACAACAGATGAAACGATAGCATTGGAACCAATGAAGATGTTCCACCATGCTGTCTTGCAAGACATGCACACAGCTGCACAGTACTGAAGGAAGGGCACAAGGCCTCCATTCATACCCATGATTCTACTGTGCTGTAGTGGAGGGCTCCAGGCACTGAGGAGGCTTGGTCTCTGATTAGTAGAACCTACCTTCCAGCATTCAGAAGCCCAGCTAAAGCTCAATAATAGCAAAAAAACTCAGGGGTTATAGATCTTTGTGTAGAAGAACACCAAGAATGGAAAGCCCCTAAAAACCTTGGTCAACTGCTTCTTCTTGATTATACTGTACTCTGACTTTCCATCTTTGAAAAAGCAGTCTGGAAGAAGAAGGTTGTTTTAAATTTCATGGCTAGTTTGAAAGTCCCCAACCTCCCATGATTCAGTGAAGCAAGAAGAAGAAAAGACAAGTTTATTTAATATATTCTACGTATATATCACCCACAACAACAAAAAATGGAATCTTACTGGGATTTAAAGAGTTTTAAACTTTAAAAGTGAAGTCTGTAAAAACGGGGACTTGTACAATCAAAAGAAACATCAACAGTAAATCAGGGCAAACTCTTTTTTTAAAAAAAAGAAAGAAAGAAAAAGAAAAGATAGCTAAGCCATTCAAGAAACTGCTACAAAAGGAATAGATGTTCATGCTGTTGAGTTCTTTATGGTCTGGGCCTTATGGTCTGGCCTAGTATCCTAACCTGGCCACCACACTTTCTGTACTGAGAAGTAGCAAGTGTGAAGGAAGATTTTCAAAGTACATTCTTCAAGGGACTGAAGTGTCAAAACTGACCAGTAGGCTGAGATTTATACAGTGATACAGCCTCAGGGCATTTCACTTTCACTACGAAGGGAAAATAGGGCTGTTTAGATTTGGTATTTTTGATCCCGTGAAACTGAAATAAAAAAGGCTAAGAACAAGTCTCAGTCATTGTGCTTGCAAATTTTTCAAGAGTGGAATTTGCTGAGTACTATGCAAGAACCCAAGGTTGCCCAAAACACAAGTTTGAATAGTTGTGAATTTAAGGTTTTAAAAAAAGTTTCCAGAATTCTCTGTCTCTTTAGGATCTTCACTTTGGGCAGGCAGGTTTCCCTCATGGCAATACAACCAAAGTGCTTGGGTATACAAGAACTAAGACCAGAGAGACAGACCACTAAAAGTTTTGGTTCTGTTTCAATTCAGGTTCATAAATATTGCTTTTTAACTCTGCAATTGATTCCAGTTCAGATACTAATTAATCCCCAGCCCTCCCTTCAATGGTTACCTCACAGCTAACCTAAAAGCATATCAAATTAAGTGCTCATGAAATGGCCCAGTTTATTGCCTTTTAAAGTAGTAGTGAATTTTCTCCATGAAACTGCTTAAAGTTGAAGTTCACATAATACTTGCATATTTCCAGTTACCAGAAATATTTTAAGATTTCCAGAAAATAATAAGATGTTTTTATAACCTACCTCTGATTTTATAACTTATAACCTAAGCAGTCTTGCACTCCAAAAAACTGACCCACATCTAAAGTATGCGTCAAATTATTGCACAAATAATTGGAGGCAACTCTTCATCTTGTATGCTATTAGAAATAATACAAAAAGCTTTATGTTACAAACTCCAATGTTAGTCAGCTGCAGCAAGACCAAAAAAGAGTCTTGTGACATCTTAAAAATGAACAGACTTATTGAACTCCAGACTTTGGTAGGCCGAAACCCACCTCATTACGACTTCAGATGGGCTCCAGTCCATGAAAACCTATGTGTCGGTAAATTTATTAGTCTTTAATGCATGACTCTTGCTTCGACATTACAAGGAATTTTCCTACATGGAAAGCACTTCCATGGAAGAAGACTGTGTGAAGCCCATGATGATCTATTCATAGGATCCATGCAACTTCCAGCATGCAAGTGTTTTCATGTAGTTTTCCTTAATGGAATGTGGGCACCATATTAGTCAGCCTTGGAGCTGCATGCACCTTCCCTGAGGAGCTATCCAGCATTTGTGCTTAAGACCTGGTATGCTAAATAACAGTTTCGGAAAATCATCATGTGAAGCTGCCTGATACCACTGGCTCAACAAGCCCAGTATTCTCTACTGTGACTGGCAACAGCTCTTTCTCAGACAGAGAAAGGCCTGTCCCAACAGCTGCTATCTGGGATCCTTCATGCAGAGATGCCAAGACTGAATCTGAGATGATCTATCAATGAGCCGTGACCACAGCCTGATAATGTGGATGGGATGTGCATTCAAACATGCATCAAATAAAAGTCAACGTAGTATAGACAAATTGGATCATGACCTGATGGCTTTGCATTTCAGTGGACATTTGAATGCACATTAGATTTATGCCCGCAGTTCCTGATCCAGCAATTGCTGTATGTCTAGAACAAGGGGAGGGGCCATGGCTCAATGGTAGAGCAACTGCTTTTAATGCAGAAGGTCTCAGGTTCAATCCAGTAAAACAGATCAGGTAGCAGGTGATGTGAAAGATCTCCTCCTGACACCATGGAGGATCCCTGCCAGTATGATGAGACAACACTGTCGTTTGATCGATTGATGGCCCAGTTCAATATAAGACAGCTTGAAGTGTTCACATACACGCAGAGGTCTCTTTCACTAGATTGGAGTAAAAGCATAAGATGAGATTTTTTTCAGCTCTGAAACCTTATTGCCCTGGTCTTTTCCAAGTTTTTGCTTAGCCCCCTTCCTACAGCCAAGTCTGCAAAGACTGCTTACTTACATTTGTTGAAAGTTTTCCCCATTAGCCAAATTAAGCAATTAAATGCACATAATTGTGATGATACACATATAGCTAATACTAAGACTTCAGTGCATCTTTTTATTACTTAGTTCCAAACAAAAGGAAGAGCTTTAGCTAAAGTTTTTCATACTTTGCTGAATCTTGTAGGGGCAGAGGAGAAGTTATATAAGAAAAGCAGTTTAGTAGTGCATTGCAGACTTTGAGACTGCATTGTTAATGTGTCAGTATTCAAGAACATCCAGTGTCACTTGTGAAAAAATGCATTTTTTTCTTTGGAGGTTTGAAATGAGCAAAACCTTTGCTCTGAGTTTTTAAAAGTTTTTTTTCCTTCTCTGAGCAAAGAACAGGCAAGAAGGAGGGAAGTCAGTTCATTAGCTTTCCAGATTTACCTCAGCCCACCTTCATATAAATGCTAATAGTTCTAGTCAATGGGATGGTCAAACCTCCCCACCCGCCCCCGCCTAAGCAGATATTTGGAGGTGTTAAATACTAGAGAGTCCAGGAAGGAAATTCTGGGGACTTCAGCAAAAATTTCCCTGACCTGGCCTGACCTGGGCAGTGAGTGGGGAAGAGACAAGTGATAAAACTCAGGGTAGCAAGGAGGAAGTTGTCTTTTGATTCTGGATCCATCAAAGTAGACAGAACTTGTAACTGAGGTCTGGTGGAGGAGGCCACTACCCAAGAGTTGGCCAAAAGAGCTGAAGGAAACTTCAAGGTAATTTAACTTCTGTAGAGATCTGTAACTTCCTAAACTAAGGAACCTGTCCTATATTTTAACATCTGCTAGGGCATGGATAGAGAGAGGGACAGCAGAATTGCGTTTTACCCATTTCTTTTTAATCCCTTGCTCATTCTAGCACTATTCTAAAAAATATGCTTGTGAACATTTTCTTTTTAATAAGTACTTTATAACTTCGATGCTGGTAATTATTCTCTGTACCAAATTGACAACCACCCTCTTGGACATACTATTGTAAAAGGAGCTCCAGCAGGAAGAAAGGCAGTTGGCAAGTGGTTATTCTTCCAGAGGCATGCAAGGCAGTAAATGGTCCACATGGTGACCAGGCACTGGGCAGTGAGAGACACAGAGATAAGGCCTCAGAACACAACGGAAAGGCCCCTTTGTCAGAAGGGAAGTTGGGAGTCTTGACCCTCCCAGCAGGCAATTCCTATAAAGTTCAGGCGGTGGCGGTGGGTTACTAGAAAGAGAGAAAAGTCTCTCCAGGTGTGGGGGAAAACCTCGGAGGGCAGGGTGGAACAGGGACTCCAGGCCAGAGCAATGCCATTGCACCACATCACTTACTGCATCCTTTTACTGAGCAATGCTGCAGAAATATATACACAGAAAACATTATATAAACGTAACATTTATATTATTTGAAATACATTTAAATATGTTATATACATTTATTTAATGGAGCAATCTCCTGCTTAAATCTCTCCTCATCCATGTATGTACTGGGTAAACTAGTATACCATTGTTCTGCCCAACTGAGCCCTGTGTCTTTAAAATGATGATACTGGCCTGCCTTATAGGGCTATTGTAATAAGTATGACATAAAGTTAGTTTGTGAAATACTTTGATGTAGAAAATGCTACCTCTAGTACTACTAACATGATTATAGAATATTGGAGCTCTTTAGAGAAAGGATAAAAAAATTTACTTAATAATAAACTAAAGCACAAGGGAGGGGAAAAGAATGCTAGTTTTTTGTTGTTCAGTTGCACTGTCGAGTCTGAGTCCAACTCTTTGCTGATTGCTGCCTTCTGTACAATGCAATGTAGAATGCTAGTTACCCTTCTATAAAAGAATATGCCAAAAGCAAACAATAATGCTAACCATAATGCCTCACCTCAGTGGAACTCTGTAACTTCGTAAGAATTAGGAGGACTGAACAGTAAGGGGGGGGGGGGGGAGAGACAATGATTAACAAAGAAGCAATCTACAGCTTTCACTAAGCTCATTTTAGGCTCAAATATCTTCTGCTGTTTGTGAATTCACAGCCCAACTACTTTTCCTGTTGTGGAACAATAAGGTGCTTTAACTTGTTTAGATAAACCACTGGCTTTCCAACTGCCTTTCTCTTGTATCACAGTCATTCCCAGCACAGAATGCATTCAGAAACCAAACCACTTCTCTATCCTTCCAAGCCACCTACAGATCCTTAGTACAGTTACAACACAGGTCAGTAAAGGGTACCAGAGGAAGAATCTGCATGTGTCAATGACAAACAGAGGATTCAAAGTTCAGGCAAGTCTCTTTCTGGCTGAAGTTATCCTTTCCTGAACAAACTCTGGGGTGGGGTGCAGGTTTGCATTGCATAACGAAGAAAACAACTGCTCTAAGGAAAGAGTTAATTCCAGAGCATCCATTAACAAAAATGGTCAAAGCATTCCATATGAATTACCTTGAAAACCTAGACGTGTTGCGAAGCAGTTTCCCCTCCTCAAGTCAGCTCCGCGCAGACTTGAGCTGCTAACTTCAAAAACCTGTAGTTATTTATCCCTCTGAGCACATGTCTGTTCTTCACACACAGTTATTTGCAGCAGCCCACTGCTGAATCTTCCTGCCAAGGAAATCCATTCGCACCCGCTGAAAAATGTGCATCTACCAGAAACAACTAACACTTGGGAAGCAAACAAACCCAAGGCAGAGAGCATGGCTTTCTAGTGAGAAGCCCTACTCCAACCCCCTCCCCTCCCCTCTTTGCTAGTCTGCAGGCCCCGCTTAGCCCCCTGCTCTCCAGGGAATTCGCCATCACATTCCAGCCATGTCATCAGAACAATGAAAGGTGAATGTTGTGCAAAACAGCTTGGGACCACTCACTGATGATGTCATCCCTCCCTTATATGGCTCATTATTGTGCAGATTTAACTTTGGGCAGTGCGGGGAGGGTGGTGGTGGTGGTGGAGGAGGAGGGAGCAGCCTTACTTCTTCAGGCAGCAAAGCAATGAGGAAGAGTTGGCCACAGAAAAAGCTAAGTTCTTAGCAAAAAAAAAACACTCACCCCAGAGCAGGGGTGTGTGTATGCTATTCTCCCTCTCTCCCATTTATCGGCTCTTTCCAACAAACTGAACTCCAGCCAGTTCTATTCAACATGTGTTAGCCACAATGGGCAATCCTCTATGAAACAGCAGAAGGAGCTGAAATCATAGAGTGTGAAAGGAAGGCAGGCAGGCAGGCAATCAGTTATAAAGGAATTAAAACACAGACTAAAATGAGAACCTAAACATCCATCCTCCAACATATTTTTTTGGAATAGCTTTCTCATTGAAACTACTTCTAACAGTAGCCCTAAAGGCAGCATCCTGAATACAGAACAAGTTAATCACCGTTGGCAGTTGCCTATCTGTAGTCTACTGATATGTTAGAGACAAAGTAGGGCTACATGCTTTATATAGAACTGCCAAGTTTTGAGTTTAGGCAATTTAAAAGGGCAACAGTTATATGTATGTAAGAGAGAGCTGCAATGTAACAGTTGTAACTGTTGCCCCTGCAAGACAACTCCTATGTGTGCTGGATCTTTCTACAGCAAATTCAGCCAACACCTTAGGACAGGGGTGTCGAACTCATTTGTTATGAGGCCCGGATCTGAGATAAATGAGACCTTGTTGGGCAAGGCTGTATTGGGTTGGACTGGGCCATGTCAAGTTGGGCTAGACCATGTGTGTACCCATTTAAGATTAGGTAGCAGAGATATAAACTTTGTAAAGGACACACAATTAAAAAAATATATATATATATATATATATATATATATATATATATTTAAAACTTAGAAGAAGAAGATATTGGATTTATATCTCGCCCTCCACTCCGAAGAGTCTCAGAGTGGCTCACAATCTCCTTTACTTTCCTCCCCCATAACAGACACCCTGTGAGGTGGGTGGGGCTGGAGAGGGCTCTCACAGCAGCTGCCCTTTCAAGGACAACCTCTCCCAGAGCTATGGCTGACCCAAGGCCATTTCAGCAGGTGCAAGTGGAGGAGTGGGGAATCAAACCCGGTTCTCCCAGATAAGAGTCCGCACACTTAACCACTACACCAAACAGGCTTAAAGCATTAGCACTAATTTTCTTAAAGGTGCTTTTTTTGTATTTCTTCCATGAGATCCAGGGAACTGCACAAAGGAAACTGGAGGGGAGGGAGCCTCAGCCAATAGAAGGAAGAGAGACTTGGCTCAGTAGCTCTGCTGTGTGATTAAGACAGCCTGGCAAAGCAAGCTCTCCCTCTCCCCTTCCTTCCCAAGGGAGGGGCCTCAGCCAATGGAGAAAATAGAGATTTTGCTCTGTAGCTTCTGTGCGATTGGGCAAGCTTTGCAAACTGTTATACAGAAGGAAGCAGGATATAGGGAGAAGGAAGCAGATGACAGCCAGTTGCTCAGTGGCCTGATAGGAGCTTGATCCAGTTCCTGTAGATCTGGGGGCAGGAACTGGGGAGGAGTTTAGGGAGGAAAGGCAGAGTTTAGGGAGGAGAAGGAGCTCAGCGGAGATGTGATGCTGTGGAGTCTGCCCTCTAAAGTTAGTGTCCTCAAGGGGAACTGATCTCTGTAGCCTGAAGATCAGTTGTGATTCTGGGAGAACTCCAGGTCCCACCTGGACAGTGGCACTCTGGAGTTCTCCCTGATCTGTTAGAGATTGACTATTTTCTCATGTGTTGATAGGGGTTATCCTAAGGCAGCAAATTTTTAAGCAAAACGGTACCTCTGAACTAAAAGTGACTTTGTACAGATTCACACAAACATCAAGTACATAACCAGATGCTTTCTTTCCAGACTGGAAAGCTAACCTGCTGTTTACATTACATTACATATAAACTGGTCTCTCTCCCTCCTTCTCCCCCGCCCTATGTCCCACCCATCCCCTTTCTGAAGCTTTGGAGTGGGACAACATAATGTCACCCAGAATGTCCCCCCCCCCCTTTCCTCCCTCTCACAGGCTTCTCGGGCTTCTGAACAGCTGTGTGAGTGGAGGAATTCATGAGGCTGACATTTCTCTCATCGCTGGAGCTCAGTGATGGCAAACTTTTCATCTGCTGAATTCATATCATGCACACTTTCCTCGTCTTTCTTAGCATTTGTTATGTTCCAGAATGCAGCCCTCTCTTCAAAGCAGGTTCTAGGCTAAGCCCTTCTTTGGCCAATCTCCTGTTCTGTGTCTCAGTGGAAGAACTGACATAACACAGCAAAGGTAATATCCACAGCCCTACCCAGATTCCAAACAAAGCCAGATGCTTCTGTTACAGAAAAACAAACAACCCTTCTCTTGGGCTTGTGTTTTCTGACTGCTTTGAAAGGGCACTTCATATGAACTGAAAGGCATCCTCCATAAAGAAACCATATTTCTTTAATTAAGCCCTTGACTTTCTTCTTGTGCTCAGAGTTGATACTTTTCGATCATTAGAATCATTAGCAACCCTGCCCAAGTTGCTCTTGGATGGTTGACAATGAGCTCCCAAATTCTACTGCTGGTGTAAGTAAAACTAAACTCAAGAAAGAAAGGGGAAAAAAATCTTCTTGTTTCCAATATACTTAAAAATATATTGCATTAGTCATATTGTGCCTCTTGGGGAAGTATTCAGTAAAGAGAAATATAACATATCCTTGGGAAAGAATGCTGCTGAGATGAGGGAGAACAGAAAGATTGGAAGGTGTACTGATTTCAGGCTACACATTTTATATTAGTTACATCATGTTTCCTTTAAAAAAAACCCTCCTCAGTTATAACTGGCCATAGTCATTGACCATTGTTCTTATTTAAAACAGGGTTGCTCCAGGCAGATGATATAAAACACTATATTTTTCTCCAAGGGGAGGTTCTGTCCTCCAGCCCAATTGATGGACTGAGGTTCTCCCCTTCCCTGATTTCACCGCATGAATTAGACTAAGCATTTAGTGCCTTATATAGTTTCATGAACTAAGTTGATTAGATACTGCTACCTTCTCCCCTTTTAATTCCTCCCCCTTTTTAGCTTAAGGGAACCTTGGCTTTTTAAAGAAACATATTACTATATGTGCCAAAAAGTCCCTTTGGGCTTGATTCTGTTTGCCTTTTAACTCTATTTCCTCCATCAAAGAATTCACTTGAATTGTGCAAAACATTATCCTACATAGTATAATTACATGCCTGACTTTGAACAAGCCCCAAATACCCTTGTTGTACATATGAGGTCTAAGCATTCTAGAGGTACAGAAGTTGGTTCTTAGGTTAGTTCTACTTGAGAATATTAATGGTATTGAAACCCTTTTGGCTGTAAAAATGCTAGTCATACATACATATTATGAAAGGCTGTATGAATCATTATGCTAAATATTTGTATACAAAAATATGCCTGCAGCTGCCCATACCCATGTATGCAGTAGACTGTACAACAACAGAGACTATTTACACCATTAACCAGTTAACATATTACACTCTTACAATGCAATCCCAAATGTGTTACTGACTTCTTGAAAAATGTGTGTAGGACTTGTGCCTAAATTATAGTACCTCTTTTAAGTCCTAAGGGAGGTAGTGTACCGTTTCCGTCAGCTGTTTCTTTAGGTGGATTTCTGGGTTTGTAATGGCTGCATGGCAGGCAGAACTATATAAATGAACAGATAGAGCTCCAACCACTGTTGAAGATTTACCCAGTGAATGTATGCCTGCCGTGCAGTTTTTAAAGGCACAACTAGAAACATGTAGCACCTTTGGGTAAGGACAGTTAGTTTTGGGAAAGTATATACCGTAAGTAGTACAACTTCACCAGGTAGTCTAGATTCCATATAAAATTTGAGCAAAGATGAGAAATGCCATATGGTCAGAGCTGAGGTGAAAATTTATTAGAATGGCTTATGTGCTTTTGAAGCTTCATATCCTTTATTTACCTCTTGGCTCTCCTTAAACATAGCAAAATTATTCCTCACTAGTTAGTCACAATATTCACTGTGCAAGATAAATCACCCATGTGGCATACAGCCAAAGGAAGACTAATACCACAGGTTTTAATAATATCTGACATAACCTGTCTCCATCATGTAAGAAGCAGACAGATGTAAGGCAGTGTGAAAATTCTCTCTTGGCATCGAAGATCTGTAACTTTTGTTTTGATTATACACTTGTCTGATAGGTCACACTCTCACACCACAGCTTTTAAAAATCTTTTTGGTTCTCATTGTTCTAGTGTGAGGAAGCAGAAGGTTAAGTATAAACCGATAAAGGAAGTAACAGTTGCAAGGTTTTTTTCAGAATGAATCCTGAAGTCATAAACCTGGAAGCAGACCTAGCCAACATCCTCAACAACCCAATTAGTTGTCAGTTCATTCAAAGAACTAATGTGAGATGCAGTATCAAAGGGCAAGTGAAGGAGCATTGACAAATGGCTAGGAAGCAAGGATCTGACCTGCCTTTCCCTGGTGTCTTTGACAGCAAGTTGGCACGCAGAAATCAGCAAGTGCAGGTTTTCTAGGCATGGAAATAAATATTAGCTCATGCTAATGTCTGCCTAGAAAGCTGTTGTGAAATGCACATGACAGAAACCAGTGACAAAAATTTGCAATCCAAATGTTCCTTGTTGCAGAATGCAGTCTCTCATAGTGAGCAGATTATTGTGGGCTGTCCTGATCAGATTAGACACATTTCTCCCCTCACCTCAGAACAGCACATTATTCAGCTATAATCAGTGTGGATGGACATATAGTTCTACGTTCCATGGCATCAGTTTGAAGTTTCTTCTGAATGCATCAAACCTCTCTCCAATTCTTGTGGTCTAAGCATGGTTTCCATACATATGACTGGCCACCTGGCCTGATCTGAATTTAGAAGCTGGCTGAAGACTGAGGTCTTGGAGCCACCCAACAAATTTCCATAGCAAAGTGGGGACTTAAACCTGGGTCCTAGTCCAACACTTTAATCACTACACAACACTGGCTGTCTTCACATGTCCTTGTGACTCCACAGGAGGCTGGTAACTGTGGGTAGATCTTCTCAATACATGTGTGGCTGCCATGTTGCCAGAAAGGGGCAATGTGTAGATTTTCAACTTAGGTACATGCTTCAACTTAGCTACATGTTTCACAGCTATGACGTACTGCGAAACAGATGCTATGTGCATGCCAAATCCAAGTGTGGCCCCTTTCAGATAACACAGCAACCACACACATCAGAAGGATCTGGGGTAGTGAATGCTCCTGATACTCACTGTTGGCAGGCTTCTGGTACATGAAATTATAAATTCTGTAAAGGGAACACTCTGATATTATTTTGGGGGACGGGGGGGGGGGGGGCGTGTTCCAGCCATGCATAAGCACAGGCATCTGTTCTCTAAAAATTAGATTCAAGGTGGGTTCTTTATGGTGAGAATGTGTAAAGTGCTGTGAAGTTGCAGCTGACCACACAGGATTTCCATGGCAAGAGGCATTCAGAGGTGATTTGCCACTGCCTTCCTTTGCATAGTAATCCTGGAATTCCTTGGTTGTCTCCCATCAAAAACTAACCAGAGTCAACCCTATTTAGATTCCGAGATCTGATGACATTGGGCTAGCATAGGCTATCCAGGTCAGTGCATTTGTATGGTACTCAATATTAATCAAGAAAATGTTTGGATAATACTGTTCAAATTATAACCCTTGCTGGTCCCCCCCGTTTTTCACAGAGTTTGCTACGTCATGGTGCGACCGAATTGTCCGGCGGTATAACCGGATGGGCAGGCTGGGCCCACCAACCTCGCCAGCCTAAGAGAAGGAAAACTCTAACATCAAACCCGGGCAGATAGAGCTCGTTAATGTAACACCTACCACCTGGAGGACTCGCTGCCGGCGTCCCGGCTTACTGGGCCATGGCAGATGACCCCCAGGTGAAAGGGTGGAGCCAGTACCGCGCACACTGGGCTTCACCTAAAAAATTCCTCTGCGCAGGCCTGAAGGGCATATCCACATACACAACCCACAACGCATCAAGTCCTGCAGCGATGGGCAAGGGGTGAAACGGCAGGTGGAAGGTGCCACTGGAAGCCGCAGTCCCAATCCTGCATGTAGGCGGTTCAGGGTATTGGTCGCCTGATGCTAACCCGGAGACGAAAGCATTTTTCGGCAGCACCCTGAACGACCAAGCAGCCTTATCTAGGGACAGCACTGCTTGCTCCACACGGAGAGGGGCCTAGAAAAGGTGGCCTAAACAAAGCTCGTCTCCTCCACCCCAGTTGGCTAGCCGCGGTCAACGGGCATCCTTACTTGCGGTCAAAAAATAACAACAAAGAAAAGGCATGCACCTGCCTCACAAAGTGTGCAAAGACTAAAGCTTGCATGTTGGAACATCAGAACCATGCTTGACACAGTAGACAGTGGTCGCCCTGAACGACGCTCTGCTCTAGTTGCCCACGAATTTCTCAGGTTGAATATCGACATAGCAGCGCTCAGTGAGGTCCGTTTCCCTGAGGAAGGTAGTCTTCAAGAACACGGTGCTGGCTATACCCTCTACTGGTCAGGTAAGTCAAAGGCTGAGAGCCGCCTTTCTGGCGTTGGCTTCATGGTCAGGAACTCCATTGCCTCCAAACTCGAAAACCTGCCAACAGGTCACTCAGATCGCATCATGTCCATGCGCCTCCCACTTCAAAACAAGCAGCATGCAACACTCTTCAGTGTGTATGCCCCAACCCTTCAAGCAGATCCTGCAGAAAAGAACAAGTTCTATGCTGATCTACACAACCTCGTACGGAAGACCCCTACAGAGGACAAGGTGATCATCCTTGGCGACTTCAATGCCAGAGTAGGTAAAGACTCGGAAGCCTGGAAAGGAGTACTTGGCAAACACGGCATTGGCAACTGCAATGACAACGGGCGCCTCCTGCTAGAATTCTGCATGGAGCACCAGCTCACCATCACCAACACTATCTTCCAGCAGAAGAACAGTCTGAAGACAACCTGGATGCACCCACGGTCCAAGCACTGGCACCTTATCGACTACATTCTGGTGCGCCAGAGAGACCTTCGAGATGTCTTACACACCCGAGTAATGCCCAGTGCAGAATGTCATACGGATCATCGTCTTGTACGCTGCAATCTCCGTCTTCACTTTAAACCCACACCCAGGAGAGGAGGTATCCCTCGGAGGAAGTTTCAGGTTGGCAGTCTCCAGTCAGCCGAAATTAAAGCTGCCTTCCAGGCAAAACTCCAGTCAAGAATTGAGGACCCCAGTTGCCCCACAGACCCTTCTCCAGAAGCACTCTGGGAACACCTAAAAACTACCGTCCTGCAGATCTCTGAAGAAGTCCTCGGGTTCTCCACAAGGAAGAACAAGGACTGGTTTGATGAGAACAATCAAGAGATCCAAGATTTACTGGCGAAAAAGAGATCTGCCTACCAAGCACATCTTGCTCAGCCCTCCTGTCCTGGGAAAAAAGCAACCTTTCGCGCTGTATGTAGCAACCTCCAGCGCAAGCTTCGAGACATTCAGAACGAGTGGTGGACCAAGCTTGCTGAGAGAACCCAGCTGTGTGCAGACACTGGTGATTTAAGAGGGTTCTACGAAGCCCTGAAGGCAGTATATGGTCCATCATATCAGACTCAGAGTCCCTTGCGTAGTGCAGATGGCCAAGTGCTCCTCACAGACAAGGCATCCATATTGAACCGGTGGTCGGAGTATTTTCAGGTTCTCTTCAGTGCCAACCGCGTAGTTCAAGATTCAGCAATCCACCTCACCCCACTTCAACCAGTGAAAACAGAGTTGGATGAGATCCCCACTCTAGAAGAGACTGTTAAAGCCATCAAGCAACTGAAAAGTGGCAAGGCAGCAGGAGTTGATGGAATTCCACCAGAGATCTGGAAGCATGGGGGCACAGTACTACATAGCTCACTTCACAAAGTACTTGTCACCTGCTGGGAACAAGGCAAATTACCACAGGACTTTCGTGATGCAATCATCATCACCCTATACAAGAACAAAGGGGAAAAGTCAGACTGCTCCAACTACCGGGGGATAACCCTGCTCTCCATCGCAGGCAAAATCCTTGCCAGAATACTCCTGAACAGACTGGTGCCCGCCATTGCAGAAGAACTCCTCCCAGAGAGCCAGTGCGGCTTCAGAGCTAACAGGAGCACCACCGACATGGTATTTGTTCTCAGGCAGCTCCAAGAGAAATGCAGGGAACAGAACAAGGGTCTATATGTGACTTTTGTCGACCTTACCAAAGCTTTCGATACCGTTAGCAGGAAAGGCCTGTGGCAAATCTTGGAACGTTTAGGATGTCCCCCAAGGTTCCTCAGCATGATCATCCAGCTACACGAAGACCAGCGAGGCCAAGTCAGACACTGCAACGACCTCTCAGAGGCCTTCCCAATAGGCACAGGTGTAAAGCAAGGCTGCGTTCTCGCGCCAACTCTCTTTACAATCTTCTTTAGCATGATGCTTCAAAGAGCCACAGTAGATCTAGATGATGACGATGGTGTCTACATCCGCTATCGCACCGATGGCAGCCTGTTCAACCTGAGGCGACTAAAGGCCCACTCCAAGACAATGGAAAAACTCATCTGAGAGCTACTGTTTGCTGATGATGCTGCACTCGTCTCCCACTCGGTATCAGCTCTGCAGCATATGACGTCCTGCTTTGCAGAGGCTGCCAAGCTATTCGGCCTAGAAGTTAGTCTGAAGAAGACAGAAGTTCTCCACCAGCCTGCACCCCAGGAAGATTATCACCCTCCCTGCATCACTGTGGGTGAATCAGTTCTGAAGACAGTCCAGCAGTTCAGCTACCTGGGGTGCATCATCTCCTCAGATGCCAAGATCGACAAGGAGATTGACAACAGGCTGGCAAAGGCAAACCATGGCTTTGGCCGACTGCACAAAAGAGTGTGGAGCAACAAGCATCTGAAAAAAGGCACAAAGATCAATGTTTACAAAGCGGTTGTGATGACAACCCTCATCTACGGCTCCGAATCGTGGGTTTTATACCATCATCACCTGCGACTCCTCGAGCGCTTTCATCAGCGCTGCCTTCGCACCATCCTCAACATCCACTGGAGTGACTTTGTGACCAACACTGAAGGTCTCAAGCGGGCGGAGGTTACCAGCATCGAGGCACTGCTGTTGAAGACGCAGCTGCGCTGGGCAGGGCATATTTCTAGGATGGAAAACCACCGCCTTCCCAAGATTGCCCTGTATGGCGAACTCTCCACCGGCCATCGAAATAGAGGGGCACCAAAGAAGAGGTACAAGGACTCCTTGAAGAAATCCCTTGGCACCTGTCGCATCAACCATCACCAGTGGTCTGACCTAGCCTCAGATCGCAAAGCATGGAGGCACACCATCCACCAGGCTGTCTCTTCTTTTGAGAACGCACGCATAGCTGGTCTTGAGGACAAAAGGAGATTGAGGAAGAATCGCACTGCTACAGCACCAACCCTAAATCAGACTTTTCCCTGCAGCCACTGTGGCCGGACCTGCCTGTCCCGCATTGGTCTTGTCAGCCACCAGCGAGCCTGCAGCAGACGTGGACTATTGCACCCTTCTTAAATCTTCGTTCGCGAAGCCAAGCCGAGAGATAACCCTTGCTAAATAGTTTGGAGACTGCAGTCTGATATCATTGCCCCCATCCTTATAATTTGGTTTCAATTATTTAGTTTTTGTCTCCTTAATGCAGACTGATACTTAATAGATACAGAAGCTGGAAACTGGTTATTGAGCTTAGTAGCTTTTATAAGTTACTATCTTTGAAGCCAGCTGGAACTAAGAACAGATAAATTTGAAGGGGTTTTTTGTTCATTTGCCAGTTCCTAAATGTTCATCAGAGTAATTCTATAATCTTTAAATTAAATTAATATACCCCTTCCAAGATAAAATTTGCTTTCATCACTCAAATTCTTATTTTTCTCTTCCAGGCAACTTTAAAATTATTTAGAAGAAATTCAGTATATTAATGATACCACTGAAAAGTAAACAAAAGTGAGCATTCCAAATCTGGTCTACTCAGAAGTAAATCAGAGACTGATTCCCTACTCGACTTGTTTCGGTGTCTCCCGCCCCCCGCCCCCACGCTTCTGTCTGATTTCACACAAGCTGCGTCAGGGCTGTGACTCGCTCTGCCTCTTTCCTGCAGAAAGCAGAAAACTGTTTTCAGAGGATCTTGCTTGCTGCGGGAAAGAGGTGGAGTGAATTGCAGCCCTGAGGCAGAGTGTACAAAATTGGACAGAAGCATGGGCCGGGGGGGGGGGGGGAGAGCTCCAACATCAGAACAAGCCTAGTGGGGAATCGGTCCCATTATATTCAATAGAACTAACTCCCAGGAAAGTGTTCTTAGGATTGGCGCCAAAATCTAATTCACTGATACAGTTCTGCCACTAATGTAAACCAGTGTGTTTTGCCAGAACTCTCAGAATGCTATACTGCAGAGGTGTCGAATTCATTTGTTATGAGGGCCACATCTGACATAAATGTCACTTTGCTGGGCCAGGCCATGCATGCCATAAAATGAAACATGAGGTACTGGAGATACAAACTTTAAAAAGGTGATTTCAGATGCTGAATGGCAATAGCAGGCTTGATTGGATTAGGTGTGATATCGGAGGGGTAGTAGATGTGGAGATACCAGTGTTGGTAATGAGACAGGAAAACTAGGTCTCAATTCCATCCAGGTGGGTTCAGTCCAGGAGGATGCTAAGAATAAATGGATATAAATCTGACATTAGAAACCACAAGATTCCGTTGTTGACTAAGAACAGAATTTCAAAGGGAGATTAGGAAAAGTGACTGCTGAATTGCAATTGATAACGAAGCTCAAGACAATGCGTCCTCCTGGCCTGAACTAAGAGCTATACCGTTTCCGCACACAGCTAACCTCGCAGTCACAATCCTGTTCCCTCCGCAGCATCTGGTTGGATTTCGCACCATCTGTGCCAGAGTTACAGGAAGTGCCGCAGCTTTTGCGTAGCAAACGTAAACTGCTAAAACCCAGTTTACATTTGCTACGCAGAAGCTGCGGCACTTCCTATAACTCCGGCGCAGATGGTGGGAAATCCGACCAGATGCTGTGGAGGGAACAGGACTGTGACTGCGAGGTAAGCTGTGTGCGAAAACGGTACTAGTTTTCCTGTCTCATTACCAATATGTGTTATTATCATCTGGCATCTGAAATCACTCCACTCTGCAGGATATAAGGACCAAGTGAAGTGTTCTAATTCCTAATCAGGGTCTTTTTGAAAGAATATAAATCCAGATAGGAACAGAGAAATCTAATCTTTTTTAAAAAAAACTTTTCAGAATAAGCTAAAATAATTTCCTCAGTGTACATTGTGCTTGTCAGAAGAATCCATCCATCCATCCACCCTCCCTCCCTAGAAGAAATGTGCTTGCACACAAAAGCTTATACTTGGAATAAAACATAGTTGATCTTGAAGCTGCTATTATGGGACTCCCAACAACTTTGTTTTTTCTCTCTCTCTTTCCCCACTATCCCTTCCTCACTATCCCTTCCTTCAAAGAACAAAACAGCTCTGTATGTGTATGTGTGCGTGTGCATGCAAGAGACAGAGGCTTGTCTTTGTATCTCTCCCACAGGAAGCAGCCACAGAACCCTCTGTGTGCCTGTGTGTGTGAGAGAGAGATAGAGGGAGGGAAGGGAGGGGGAGGGAGGCAGGAAACAGGAAGCAAAGAGCCACTGAAGGAGCTGTGGGGGTGGAAGCCAGCAATGGTGCGGGTGCGGCTGCAGCAGCAGCCCTGGAAAAGGAAGCAGAAGGAAATTGCTTGGGGGCCAGGATATGAGCTCTGTGCTGGATGTGTGTTTGACACTCCTGCTATACTGTTTCTCCAACTTGTCTGTTTCTGCCACTTTTATCACTGATGTCTCGTAAGATGAGCTATACAATGATGAGAGTTCCCACAATAACCAGTGTACTATTCTCTCCCCATCCCCTTTTGCGATTATATTTTAGAACCAAGTAGAGAAAGCAATCTTATGTTATTTAATTTAAACTCTTTAGTAAATTTAACCACAAGATTTGCTCAGAATATTCTCTTTAAAAACCCAAGACCTTTATACAGCAAAAGATTTAAATTCCTGGTTTGCACAGTCTTTCAGCTCACAGTATGTGGTACTAACTCATAGGCTTGCCAGTCCCCAGGTCTCAGAGAAGGATCCCCCAGTTTTACAGGCTCCTGCCCACTGCCAGTCAGCTGGCCAGCAGAGAAAAGCCCTGCCCCAACAGCCACCATGTGCCTTTCCACTTGGGAAGGCTTAGAAGAGGCTTGGAAACTCTTTGTATTTTGAAAGGTGTACATGCCTTTAAATTTCAGTAGAAGCAAGTCTGAATGGGGGTGGGGTGCGCCAGACAGCAGAGCCATGTGGGTGAGTCTCTGAGAAAGTAAGAGAGCCTCCATTTGTTTTGTATTTGTTTTAGAAGTCGTTTGTAAAATAGTAAAGAGTAAACTAGAACCTTGTGTTTCCCTATGTTAGTCTGAAGCACTTGATTGAAATAAAGCAGATGGTTACATTCAACAACTCCCATGAGTAAATTGCCCCCATGAGATCACAAAAATGTGGGCTTCCAAACTCTCTGTGTGTGTGTCACACAGCAGGGGCCTAGGAGGTCCTGCTACTGGCTGCTAGCACTCTGGTAAGGGTCTGCATGGGAGGGCCCAGAGCACCCAAGCACCCATGTCTTCCTTATTAGTAAAATACCTCTTAACTATGGCCAAGGAGATGTGAGAACCCAGGCAGTATAACAACAAAAAGAAGTTTATTTTTAGTACTCTAAAACAATAAATGGGTGATAAAAATTTAGTGCTATAGTGAATATGAAAACAGTAAAGGTTGGTGCAAATAAATAAAAGCCCTGACACGTTTAGCTAGACATTCCCTGCTCTAATACCAGAACTCATTACCTCCCTTGGGTGAGGGATCTCTTCCAAGCTGCAAGCTCTCTAGTCTACAGCCTGCCTCCAGCTCAGCCTTCCAGAGGGAACCTCTCTACCTACAGCCTCTTCTGGAAAGAACACACCTTGTCTGTACTTGGCCCTTTTGTGCTTTCCTCCCAGCTCCCACCCCTCTCTGGGCTAGCTTCCCTCCAAAACTTTGCCACCCAATCAGAGGGACAGAAGGGATCCTGGGAAATGTAGGCTTTCTGTAATAACTCCTGGGCAGGCTTCTCTGGAGCCTATAGGCCTCACTAGGCCTAGGATCATGACAGTGTAGGATTGCCAAGTCCCTTTGCCGCTGCAGCAGGGGACTTGTTCCTTGCACGCGCTAATTGTGTGCAGTGCAATGACGTCACCCTGAAGTGATTTCATGGCGCTGGGGATGTTACGCTAGGAACATTCTAAGTTTCACGATAAAACACTATATTTTTACCACACTGGAAACACTCTAGGATTCACGGTAAAACTCTATGGTACCATAGAGGTTTTAACATGTGTCCTAGAGCGTACTCATTTTACTGGGTACTCATTTTACTGACCTCGGAAGGATGGAAAGCGTTTTTACCACGATTCCTAGAGCATCACACTGGAAACACTCTAGGATTCGCGGTAAAACTCTATGATACCATAGAGGTTTTAACATGAGTCCTAGAGCGTCCCCGGCACACCATCCTTGGTGCGATCACTTCTTGGTGATGTCATCACGCCAGTGATAGTGCACATATTCAGAGGTACTGTATTGCTGTATTTTTATTTGTTTTATAGGTAAAGGTAGTCCCCTGTGCAAGCACCGGGTTGTTACCGACCCATGGGGTGATGTCACATCATGATGTTTTCTTGGCAGACTTTTTGTTTCACGGTGGTTTGCCATTGCCTTCCCTGGTCATATACATTTTATCCCCAGCAAGCTGTGTACTCATTTTACTGACCTCGGAAGGATGGAAGGCTGAGTCAACCTTGAACTGGCAACCTGAACCCAGCTTCCACCTGGACTACATTACTGCAGTTTACCACTCTGCGCCATGGGGCTAGGGTTGCCAAGTCCAATTCAAGAAATATCTGGGGACTTTGGGGGTGGAGCCAGTAGACTTTGGGGGTGGAGCCAGGAGACATTGGGGCAGAGCCTGGAGCAAGGGTGTGACAAGCATAATTGAACTCCAAGGGAGTTCTGGCCATCACATTTAAAGGGACAGCACACCTTTTTAAATGCCTTCCTTCCATAGGAAATAATGAAGGATAGGGGCACCTTCTTTTGGTGCTCATAGAATTGGATCCTCTTGTCCAATCATTTTGAAACTTGGGGGGTATTTTGGGGAGAGGCACTAGATGCTATACTGAAACTTTGGCGCCTCTATCTCAAAAAACAGCCCCCCTGAGCCCCCGATACCTCCAGATCAATTCCCCATTATACCCTATGAGAATCGATCTCTACATCGGGAATAATGAAGTGCCCAGCAGACATTTCCCTCCCCACCCCCGGTTTCTGGTGACTCTGAAGCGAGGGATTGGCGTCTCTACTCATGAGTTGCTGTCAACTTCTTCAAAGTAACATATACACACCATCCCAAGAGGAAGCCTTTCAGTCGGAGACTGAAGCCTCCAGAGGTGGAAAGTCACATGGTGGCTGTGGAGGTGGAACTTCCCCCGTCGGCCAGCTGACTGAGAGCAGGAAGGAACCTGGGAAAGAGGGAGAATCCCCGCTGGAACCTGGGGATTGGCAAGCCTACATGGGGCTCCTAAACATTTGTTCATTTTAGGGAATGGAAAAGTCTCCTGCCTTCACCCCCAAAGTCCCCAGGTATTTTCTGAGTTGGATCTATAGCAGCCCTACTAACTCAGCAATGAACTTTAAAATGTTGTCAGAGATGTATTGAATAAATGTGAACGCATTGTATTGTGGATACAAAGAAGTTTGACAGTAGTTCTATATCTCAAAGGAGCTCTGAACTTGTTCTCCTTCCACTTCCCCATTCTTATGCTGAAGATGCAAAAGCAGTTTGAGGTGGCATGACCAGGAGCCTGAGAGCAGCAGTTCAAAAGAATAAATAAAACAAAAAAGGCCCGCTGCATGAAAATAGGCAGTTCTTAAGCCTACCTGCTCTAGGGTAGGTCTAAGTCAGTCATTGGTAAATATATAACGTGGTTGCTTTTGTTTTTGTAATTTCTGTTGTATAAACCCACAAAAGTCATAGATCTAATGGGTATCAGAGAGGGGATGCCTTTCTCAGAATTCAGGCTTCCACAGACATTTTTCTTACCCTCCATCTGCATCTCATGTATATGAAATAAAGTGGAGCAAAATGAAAACTTTTCAAGAAGAAAGACTCAACCGCCTGCTTCTCATGGGAAAGAGGAGAGAAGGAAACCTGAATAACAACAGCACAAAAGGGGGAAGGAAAAAAAAGATGTTTGAAATCTACTAACATCAGTGCTCCCGTTTCTGTTTCAAGGCGGCTATGCTCTTTATTACTTGCAGATCAGTTTCCTTTGCAGGTGATGCAATCCCAGCATTACATCACCAGAAGAGCAGCCAAGGAGCATCTCGCTGCCAGCATGACTGAAGCAGACAGGAATGCATTATCACAGACCACTAAGAAATGCTCCAAATCTTTCTTTGCTGGGGGTGCTGGGATGTAGGGAGGAAGGCAGAAAATGTCACTGAAAGGAAGTTTTTGTAGAAGATGATTCAGGAGAGTCTGAGAATCCCTTAGATACAAATAGTTAAAGGTGGAACAAACTCCAGATGCAATAGGCTAGCTTTGAAACAAAATAGCGTGTATTTTTAATTCTGCCGTGGATTTTAATTCTGTCCTTGCCATGTCTGTGTTGCAAAATACCTTTTGTGGTGGATCCAGGAGAAGGTGTGGTTTGGGGAGGGGAGGGGCCTCAGCATGGCACAATGCCGTAGACTCCACCCTTCAAAGTAGCCATTTTCTCCAGGGGAGCTGATCTCTGCCAGCTGGAGATAAGTTGTAAAAGCGGGAAATCTCCAGCCCCACCTGCAGGCTGGCAACTCTAGGAAGAACCTATAGTTGCAGATCTAGACATTTTAATGGAGGAAGAGAACTTCAAGTCACAGGGCTTTAGGACACTTCCATCATGAAATCATTTCCAGTAGTTGGACTTTCAAGAAGAGCCTCATATAAGGGCTGATGGTGCTAAGTTAAGCTACACTTGCAATTTTATCTGCATAGAGAGACAAAGAAGATAAAGTAAAGATATTTGCAAAGGACTCAAATATACTCCCCGGTTCCAAGGGCTGCAAACCACAGTGTGCCTCCATACACATCCTGCCATGATTCCTATCCCTCGATGTGGCAAATGTGGGAGGCTACAAGAAAGGTGCACTATTAACTCGAAAGAAAAACATGACACATTGTACATTTTTCTCTACAGAAGTGCCCATGTGCATGATTTTTGAGGGACTGAAGGTTATTTGCAGATGTATTTTTATTACAGGTGTTCCTCACAATTTACAGGAATTTACAGGAGTGACTCCAAGTTTCTCCATTAGAAGGTTTTTGTAGCACTGCTTTAAGGTTTTAAGCTCTGGGGAAATTTTGGATGTAATACTTAGCCTGTACTGCTGGAATTTGGCCACTAAATTGTTTTTTGCTGCATGGCAGTCTGCATCAAACCAGGTCTTTAATTTGCTTTTCGTTAATGGTTGGATATTGTGGCCATGAAGTTTCCTTAGGAGGGTTTCTATCCAGCCAAGAATAAGTCTTTGCTATGATGAAAATGACTGTATGTCTATAGCATTTACTGAGATCACAACGTTTTGGAGCTGAGATGCTTTGTCTGCAGTAAAGTGTTTTTGGCATTGATAATCTACTTTCTCCGACCAGACTAACCTTCTGTAGCTTGGAACAGGTTTTAGGTCATTGTTGAGTTGCTCAAAAGTGTATTCTGATAGGTTGCAGATATTGTCCAGAGCAATTGGGAGATGGTCACTATGTTGGTCACTTCTTATGTTGCGACTAAGCAAATTGTAAGATGTCAAAATACAGTCTATAGTACTTGCATCATGGTCAGACCAATATGTATACTCCCCAGGGATATCTCTTTGGGTAGCGCCATTAAGAATAGAAAGATACAGAGTACAGGAAAAAAGGTACCCCTTGCCCCCTCACTTTAGATTGTTATAAGGCAACTGAAGATGGTTTTATTTAGGATTGCATTTTATTAAAATACTTAATAATGTAAGCTGCTTTGAGCTCTGTAAGGAAGAAAGGCTGCCAATAAATACTTTAAATAAATAAAAAGCTGTAAAAGGCCATGAGCTTCCTGGGGTGCTTTTTACAATTTTCAGAAGTATGGTTTGTTTTGTTTTTTTCCCCTTGAAAATGTTTGAAGTCAGTGCAGCTTTTTAAATAACTGATGGTTGATTTATCAGGGTGCTTTTATTTGACGACACATCATAGATTGTTTTCAGTGGTATTTTAACATGTGACAATGTGTAATGGATGACGTATTTAAAATCTGCTAAAATAAAATCTATAATTTTTTTCACTGAGAATTGTTATTGGTAAAATGGGAAAATTAAGTAAATCTGGGTATCTGCAGGAGTTCACTGAACGCTACTACTCACTTAAGTTCCATTTCCATGGAACCCTTGACATTGTAGGAATTCTAACAGGAAGTTCTGAACAAGTTATTTTTCTTGAGATTTACTGTTAAAGCAAAGACACTTAAAATGATAGAGTCAACAGAAATGTGTAGGGTTGACAGAGAATACCAGATAAGTCATCATCATGGAATTTTCTTCACCTGGACATCCTAAAAGTCAGTGCTCCCTCTAAGCTGTGGAGTCTTGTGAGCAAAAATTCTACTTGGTGAGCTACTGGAAGTTGTGAGCTACTACATAAATTAGTTTGCTCTGAGACCATCCTTCCTGAGCTAAGACAAAAATGTGTGAGCCAGAGGCTAAAAAACTGTGAGCTAGCTCACACTAACTCAGCTTAGAGGGAACACTACTTACAAAATACTTTTAAAGTACTGGTCAACATATATTAATCTTTCCAGTGATCTGAATGAAATTTTTCTCACAGAGGTTGGGGACTCATGAGGGATAACGTGTGGGGAGTCTATACTATGAAGGGGGAATTGGTGGAAATTGCCAGTCTAGCTTGGACCCTAGTTTAGGAGTCGTGGGAACATTGTGTAGGGAAATGTGTTTCCAAAATGTTGAACCATTTCCTCCCCTATAACAACTACAATTCTGATTTTTTTGTGTTGAAAAATGTCATTTAAAAGCCCTTAATTTACTATCTAACTTAAAATTATTCAGCAGGCCATCTCTAATGCTCACCTTTCACGCTCCTGCTCCAAGAGGTTGGTAAAGTCATCACTCTTGTTCATGTAATCTGTATGTTTATGCTTCTCATTTTCCAGCTCATAAACTGTGCGCCGATGGCACTTCTCTGCCAAGAGAAGCTGTTCGAGCATGCGCCGGTATGTTTCTTTCTGTTTTTCTTCGAGTCTGTCCAGCTGGTTTATTGAAATGTAAAATGAACTATGTTAAATATGTCATTGGCTGACTTTAGATCAAGGAGGTGTTACATAAATGTGGCATAGCCTCTTTTATTGTTCATAAGCAGACGTTAATAATTTTTTAAAATGCTTTCTATTATTCTTTTAATATATCCAATAAAAAACAGCAGAGAAGAAAAGAGACTTTAAAATGTTGATGTTGTCAAGCAACATCTACAATGAAGCTCTTAGGGCTTGACCTTGATGAGACATTTTAATAGGGTTACCAGCCTCCAGGTCAGGCCTGGAGTCCTCCCAGAATTAAAATGGATCAGCAGACTACAGAGATCATTTCCCCTGGAGGAAATGGAAGCTTTGGTGGTGGGTTATACGGCAACATATCCCCACTGAGTTCCCTTCCCTTCCTAAACTCCCTCCTCCCTAGGCACCATCCCCAAATCTTCAGGAATTTCCCAAGCCACAGTTGGCAGTCATAAAGACCTGAGGACAGTGTCTCACTTTAGATTTCAGTAGAATAGCAAAGTGGTTTCAGCATGATTGTATGGAAGATTGCCATTAAAGTCTGAAGGCATGGTCTGATGTCTGTTTGCAATTAAATTACAGCAAGTGTTTAGATATTTGTTGTGGTTAGTTTTTAAAAACATCATCATACCTATAGCAAACTTACTAGCGACTGTCAAACAATAAACGCCTCCATTTTTGTTATGAGGGATGCATTGTCTGAAGTACAGCAAGAGAGAGAAAGAATGCTTCCTTGAATCTGGAGCTTATGCATCTTTGGCCACCCTTAAGGTTTGAGGGCACCCTTAATTACTATGTCAATGGAGAGTGAGGACTACTTAGTACAGATCTACTAGTATCAATAGCTCAGCATGCAGGTACTGTGTGTAATGTGTGAACAGCAGGGGTCATTTTGTAGAAAAATAGGTAATGGAGCTCATTAGCATAACTCATTAGCATATGCTGCCCCCCCCCAGCCAAAAGCAACCCGACGCAAGAAAGGAGAACCCCGGGTAAGTGAGACCTGTTTGAGCTGCCAAGAGATCCAGCCAGCCCAAGCAGGCCTCTCTCACCTGAGTCTCTCCTTGGCCGGCTGCACCCAGTCAAAAGGCCAGCAAGCCACCCACTGTCCAAAATCACATCAGAAGTGGAGAAAGGGTGGTGCGGGCTTCTCCAGGGGTTAATGAGGGCTGCTGGGAGCGTGGCAAAGCCCCTGGTGGCTGGCTGGCTGCCCACTCTCCTCATCCAGGGATTATTGTGCAGCTGCACCTACTATTCAATGGATGGGGTAGGTGGGGAAGAAGAGGGGGAACTCTCAGAAAGGTTCAGGAGCTCTGCTCCTGTGAGCTTCTGCTGAATTCAAGGCCTGGTGAACAGACATCTTGTGGTGAATATTGGACAAATGTGCAGCAAGATGTTGGAGGGCTGCAGATTAATTTCTCATGTATTATTTGAGCTAATAAACTCTAAGACTATGTGCAAATGTGATAACAGTGTGTTGTTCTGCTCAGGAATAAATACAGCAGTTCCCTTAGGTTAAAGTTTTGCAGTGCAATGCAGAGTGAGACCCTTCTATGTCAATTGATCAGCTGTAGTATCCAGATATGGAAGTATATCATGTGGAAGCGGAGGACAGCAATTCTACTCCTGCATTCTCTAGTGGTATAGTGCATTGGTTTTAAAGAAGACCAAATGCAAGTTAAAATTGAGGTGGGGGGAGAGGAGATATCCTGTGATTACAGTCAACTGAAAGGTGCTTACCTCTGAAATGGGCTTCTCATAGACATCTTCTGCAACAGATTTCTCTTGGGCAAGGGCAGCATCCCTGTGTAGTAGTCTTAGGACATTCTCTGGAGCTGCAGATCCATAGTGTGCCTCCAAAATTTCAGGCTTGATTTTCTCTGTCTTCATCATGTGGATAACATCTTCTCTAGCCTGCAAAGTTACACACCAGTATTTTCAGTGTTAATGAGGGCTGCTGGGGCGTGGCAAAGCCCATGGTGGCTGGCTGGCTGCCCACTCTCCTCATCCAGGGATTGTTATGCAGCTGCACCTACTATTCAGTGGACGGGGTATGTGGGGAGGAAGAGGGGGAACCCACAGAAAGGGTTACGACCATTAAGTATTATTAATACCAATATTAGTGTTATCTGATATTTTGATACTGTCAGCACAACCCTGTGCTCTGATGTGCAGCAACTGAGTTCTCAGTACTAGAGCAAAGTCCCCTTTCTCTGAAGTTGGGGGGAAACCCCTACATAGGGAAGTGTAAATGGCCAAGGAATGGCTAAAGATTTGGGAGCTCTTTCATTTAGAAAGGGCACGAAAGAGTAACATGATAGATATCTATACAATTGAGAATGGTATGAAGAAAGAACATATTTCTCAGCACCAGAAGCTAGGATCACCTATTGTCAAATTCTTTATGAATAATTTTCAGAATCCAGGATGCAGTATAACGTAAGATTAAAGTCACTAACTATTTACATAGCTTAGAAATCAGTACTAGCAGGACCAGAACTGACTTGCTGCTTCAGCTATTATGCCACTACTCTGCCCTGGAACCAGGATGTATATCATCTTAAGTCCCGCCTACTTAAAGTCATAGGGCGTTTTCGCACTGACCTTCAAGTAGCGCGACCACCCTCTTCACACCGGAGGATCTGCCCGGATTTTGCACAAGAAGCGCCGGCGCACCCAAAAGAGCCGGCTACTTCCGTCGCGAAACCCGCTCAAACGTTTTCCTGCTTCTTGGCGGTTTCCGTTTGAGCGGGTTTCGCGACGGAAGTAGCCGGCTCTTTTGGGTGCGCCGGCGCTTCTTGTGCGAAATCCGGGCAGATCCTCCGGTGTGAAGAGGGTGGTCGCGCTACTTGAAGGTCAGTGCGAAAACGCCCATAGTGTCCTCATACTTATGTCTCAACTGATATTTCACCCCATATATTATAGTGCCCTGAAATTCGTTTTAAAAGACCTTGCACAAATGGAAACACAAGAGGGGATATAATGAGTTTGACATAGCTTAAAAGGCTACTGTAGTCTTTTCCCTGTATTTCTACTTGTGCAAGAAATCTAGCACTAGTGGAAGTTCTGTGCTGGATCCAACCCTGGATTTCTACAATTTCAGTCATAAGTTCTTAAGCGCTAATATTAATTCAGCCAGTCAGTTCTTTCTTATTATTATATGGGGTACCAAAATATTTCCTAGTTTCTAACTTCTCTAGAACATTGGAGTGCTCTTCACCATTTTGAGGAAGCCAGGCAGCATGGTATAGCCTGACTCATCAGATCTTGGAAGCTAAGCAGGGTTGGTACTTGCATGGGAAACCACTAAGAATTATCCTGCAGAGAAAGTCAATAGCAAGTCACCTCTGCTTCTCACTTGCCTTCAGAGCCCCTTGCTGGGATAATCATAAATCAGTTGTGACTCAACGGCAGTACATTCACCATTTTGATCACATCTCACTCTTTTTTCAATTAATGTCATTATTGTTTATTCTGAATGGTGGCAGCAGTTCTCCAGAGTTTCCACATGAGGTCTTTTCTCATCACCTACTGCTTGATCCTTTTAACTGGAGAGGCTAGAGACCGAACCTGGGACCTTCTGTGTATGCCAAGCAGATGCTCCAGTATTGAGCCATAGCCCCTCTTCATAATTGTCTTATATGGTGATGGCCAGTAGCTTCAAAGGTTTTAAACTTCAGAGTTTTAGCCCGTCAGGGGAGGGCAAGATACAAATATAATATAATAAAAATAAATAAATATAAATGGATTCAACAAATTCAGAAATATGTCTAGCTATTATCCATTAGCTCTCCCAGCTGAATAAAATCCTCATTGTTTGGAGTCATATTTCTGAGAAACAGAACTGGGACCAAATAAGGGATTACTGTTGGTCCATCATACCTTGTTTGTTGTGAGCATCTAGAAACTTCTAGCTGATTATTGATGGAAACAGAATGATGGAAAGATGGTCTTTGATCTGATCCAATTGAGCATTTGGAGGGGGAGCACAAATGGAATCTTTAAAGCATTTCTGTATTTCTCCTGTACATTTAGCCACTTTCTGGATTAAAGCTACTAATAAGGAATATTCTCTCCAATAAAAAAGAGCAGTCTGGACATTGACCAAAATTTTCTGTACTGAATAAAAGCAATAATAGGTTCTTTAGCCTGCTATAACTAGCCCATGAAGCCAATCTATTTCACTCTCCCCACCCCTTTCTTAATCTTGACTTTGAGCTGGTAACAACTTTGTTTCCCAGATAATTGAAATGCTATGTTAAACTTTCCTGATTGACAGATATTGACACTTCTGTAATACAATGAACTATGTCCAGAAGGCAATGGTAAGGGTTTGATAACATTAAAGAATAATAACATCATTCATATATTGAGGTCAATGAAATCACTGGGAATTCATCTGGAATTATTTACTTCCCAAGATGGCTCTCCTAAATCTCCATGGTGCATAGCTGGAGGTATATAAGCACAGGCGCCATGAAATAGAGGATTAACGTTTACCAAGTCCATGTTTTTTTCTTCTGATTATGCCATTAAAGTAGCTATCAAAACCTGGATATGAACACCCTGTTACTTGGTCTGTTTATTAATAGTTCAACAGCTGCTGCCCAGCAGGATCAGAAATAAGATAAGGTCATGGGACCCCAATGCCATGTTGTGATCATTCCAGTAGCACATTTTCTAAATTCCAAAGGACTTTGTAAGGTTTTCACACAGGCCTAACAAAGAGCATGAATCAAACTTCACATGATGGGCCTCTGAAGAGATTCAGGTGGCTGTTCTCAGCCACAAGTGCTGTTGGGAATATACTAGCTGCTATCTATCAGGTAAAAGAGAAGTTCTCTAGACAGTTCCTGAACATTCAGAATAGTACAATAGTTTTTCAATAGTACACAGAACTAGTACTGGCTGGGTTTGTGTCTATTTGTCCTTACTCCAGGAATATGGATACTAAATTATGACAGCTTAGAAAACATATGACACCTAGTTCTGTTACGCCTCAACTAACTTTTTATAGGGGAATATTAATATTTCTTAGCTCAAAATGGTGAGTCTACGAGAGATGAGGTGAGCAGAGATCTCTGTCAATGTCTACGGAGATAGACCACTGAAAATCCTTTGGTTAATAATGGATTTTATTATAGGTTGGGAGCGCGCTAGGACGGGGGCTGCTGCGCTTCTCCCGAGCTCTGGCACCTTCGCCTTCCCCCCACCCCTGACAGCTCCCTCCCTCCCTCCCGTCCCCTGCCCTCTTTGCCATTTGGGTTCGCCCTCCAGAGCGCCCCCCTCCGGCTGGTCTTGAGGAGAAGCGGGAGTCACCCTCTCCCGTGGCTGGCTGCGCTCCACTCCGAAGAGTCTCAAAGCAGCTCACAATCGCCTTTCCCTTCCTCCCCCATAACAGAGACCCTTACACTTAAGAGATCCGCACACTTAACCACTACACCAAACTGGCAGGGACTCCTCGGGAGCAGAGAGAGGGACTGCCTCTTTGGCGGCGCGCTGGGCAGGGGCGCTCCTGCTGGGCCGTGTGTGTTTGTGTGCTGCCCTTCTCCGGTCCGGAGCTCCTGCACGTTGGCCTCCCCCGCCCCAACGCGAAGGCTCCCTCCCTCCCGTCCCCTTCCCTCCTTGCCTTTTGGAGCCTTCTTGCTCGAGAGGCCAGCGGGCGCCTGAGCGCCCCTCCAGCTGGCCTGGGGGGAAGGAAAGGGGGGTTGCCCTTTGTGGCTGGCGGGGCCTTGGAGCGCAGCAGGGCGCGGAGGGGGGGAGGAGCCAGCCAGCAGGTGCCCGGGCCATGCTGCGCTCGAGGCACAGCCTGTGCCTGGCGGTAGGGTCTCCTCGGGAGGAGCGAGAGGGGCTCCCTCCCGCACCATTTCCTGAGGAATGGCTTGGGGTAGGGTTGCCGTTTCCCCCTTCTCCCCCCGCTTCCATTTTTTGGGGGAGCGGGAGAAGAGGGTGGAAATCCTGGGGTCCCCCGCCAGAGCGGGAGGGTTGGGACCCCTAGATCTGGCTCACATTACAATTAAGTTTGACACCCCTGGCCTATCAACTTCATTGGATGCTCTCAAGTTCTTAATTTTATAAACCTCTGCAATTTCCCCCCTTAGTTGTCTCTCTTCTAAACTGAAAAGTCCCAGACTCTTCAAATTTTCCTTGTAGGAAGGTGTTCCACTTCCCTAATAATCTTGGTTGCCATCTTCCATACTTTTTCCAGCTCTTTTATGTCCTTTTTGAGATACAGTGCCACCATATTCAAAATGAGGCCTCACCATTGATCTATAGAGGCGCATTATAATATCAGCCATTTCCTGACACCTAGCATTTCCTGATACCGTTTCCTGATACCTAACCATTTCCTGATACCTAACATTGAGTTTGTTTTTTTTCACTGCTGCAGCACACTGGGTTGACACTTTCAATGATCTAAAACCAAGGTTTCCACCCCCCCTCCTTAAATGCAGACCTCATTAGCCTATATTTGAAGTATACTTGAAGTTGGAATGTTTTGTTTCCAGTATGCAGTACTGAACGTCATCTGCCACATTGTTGCCCACTCACCCAATTTATGCAGATCTCCTTAGAGATCCTCCTCCAGGATCTCTTATATGTACTTCTGCTTGTTATGCATTTCTTGGGTACTAAAATCAGATACAGTGCAGTTGTATTACTCTGTTGGACAACTACTTGGCCCTCTGGTCCAGGTAAAAGAACAATGGCACTTGGTTTTCAGACAGACAAAGTTCTCAGGAGCAATTTATTACCAATGTGTCATCTAATTCTCCATTTCAAAAGAAGATAAATTATATATGGCACACTTGTGCATTCGTCTGAGTTGCCTGAAATTATTGTTATGTCAGCATCTTTGGGGCAAGAGAGTGAAAATAGAACAAAAATCTTAAACCTGCACCTACAGGAATGATTTTTAGCTATGAAAATTACCTTAACCTAATTACCAAAACCAAAATATCTTCATAAATGTCGATTCATATTTCTTGAACTCTGGATCATGTATTTAGGACAATTGTTATAGACATGTAATTTTCATAGTTTTCCAATGCTTATTTTGCATTATTGTTGCACATCACACACTTCACAGGACTGGCTGTGCATCACTTCCTATTCATAAAAGAGACTAGTTAATTACTGTGGATGACTATTTCCTGATACCCTTATCTGATGAAGTGTACTTAGAGAGCACACAAAAGCTTACATTCTGAATAAAACTTGGTTGGTCTTAAAGGTGCAACTTGACTTCTGCTTTGTTCAGTGCTTCACAGTTTCATATTTAAACCACTGTCTTCACTAGCAATTGTCCTTTTTTCCAACCAGTGGTAACTGAATGCCATTTTCCACATAGATGCCTGCAGAAAAACCCCACCCCCCTACCCTGTTTATTTGGAAAAGTCCAATTATGACCCTGTTACAGCACTTCATTTAATGGGGTATTCTACTATAGCATGCTGATAAGTATTTCTCCTGAAAGAGCAAATAAAACTTAATGTCAAAAACAAAACAGTGGGCTAGGCAAATCACTGATCTAAGCCAATGAATTAATTCTGTTCTTCAATCTCTGTTCATACTTCATATAAATGCATTTCTAAAGTTTAGAAACAAAACGGGGAGATGTCAATTGCAGTGATGCAAAGGAGTCTCACTTTGTTACTTCTTGCCCCAAGCTTTGAAATAGATCAAATGAGCACTGGGAGACATCTGTCCATTATATCCTGCCTACACAGCTTTTGGTTCTGCTTTATTGCCAGAGAGCTACATGGATGATGTCACTTTGTTCTGAAGAGAACCAGCTCCAGAGCCTTTCACTAACACAATTCATTATCTGTAGTCTGGCCTTGGGACAGCAAATTCCCATGACAAGGAATTAACCCTGCTGGATGTTTTCAGACTTTAAAAGGGTTGAAAGATAGTACTTCTGGTTTCGTTGACACTGAAAAAAGAGCTTTGCTCTGTAGTATCGCACCAAAGGAGAGGTCATTGAAGCCTATGGTTCTATGATGCTTGGCAGCAGAAGAAGCAAACCCCATAGGTCATTGCAGATTATGCACACAAATCAAAGCATGTTTAAATATGTCTTACATGCTTGAGGAAAGAAGATACCACAATGGATAAGCCAGCTGACCTGGGTTTTGCTGCAGCCAGTTGTTATAAATGGTCTCATTGCCA
The DNA here is from genome assembly GCF_032191835.1 of Heteronotia binoei. NCBI lineage: Eukaryota > Metazoa > Chordata > Lepidosauria > Squamata > Gekkonidae > Heteronotia > Heteronotia binoei. The sequence goes on from NC_083223.1 coordinate 74,926,387, forward strand.
AATTTAGCCATGTGTAGATAATATGTACATATGATTTTAAAGGGCTGCAATTACTGAGAGTAACCAGAACATCCCTGTTCTTTTCTTCACCAATTTCTGTAGGCCCACTAGAAGTTGGGTTTGATGCTTACCTGCCTGTTTCTTTTCACTCCTTCCAGAGCTAGGCTTTCCAAGGAAATTTAAAAATGCTTGTCCACAATCCCAAGGAGCTCTTGTTTCAACATTATTTGTAAAGTACAATACAATTGTGTATGGACTGCTGTAAATTTCCAAATCAGAAAATTGTTTTGGCCTTAGTTTATTTCCAATATCATCTTTGGAGGTGAATGGCTATTTGCTGTGGAATGTATTCCCTCCCCCCTCCCCAAAGATAGTAACATAGTTTTGCAAAGTTCTTTTAAGGTGTTGTTATCTGAAGTAAATCTGTTCAGAGGCATAAATATCTGATGGTTTTGCACTACATCTCAAATAAATTTTTGTTCAATCCATAATGTTATGGCAGAGCAAGAAAACAGCTTCAACTCCAATACTTTGCTAAATGAGAAATAGTGGTTGCATTTCCATTGGCCAATAGGTGGAGCCTCCAGCCCAGATACGCACACAAGAAAGCTTCTTATGGTGACTGATGTTTGTTTTCATTAAAATTAATTTTTATCAGGAACGTGTTTTGCTCAAGCAGTTACTGAATGGATCAGAAGAAACAAATCTATTCTTGGAGCAGTAATATAAGACAATGAAAGACATATAAACTGCATTGTGGTACCGTAAGCCAAGCTTCCCTTGAGTGTTCATTACCAAGCACTCATACATGGGCATCAGCCATTGTCCTCTCCTTGCTTTAGTCTTGCTTATCTATAAAATATCACATAATAAAATAAGAAGCAGCATTCCACACCTTGTACTGGGTAGGTTGGCAGTGTCTGAAATGTTCCATAGTTTGTAACATGGCCATTATCTTCTGATGTATGTTGAGAAAACAGCCTCCATATTCCAATCCCAGTGCAGCGATTGAGTTGGGCTTATAATATGTGTAAATATACTAATGTATAGTATAATATAATAGGAGACAAAATCGTAATGGAAATATTCCAGAAATTCCAGAGTTGCATTTTTTCCACAGAAAAGTGTACGCATGAAACTGCCTTAAATCGAGTCAGATGACCACAGGACTATCAAAATTGATATCACTTACTCTCACTGGCAGCAGCTCTCCAGGGACTCAGGCAAAGATCTCTCATATCACCTGTTACCTGAGCCTTCTGACTGGAGGGATTGACCATGTGACATTCTGTATGCAAAGCTAATGCTGTACCCCTGTGCTTTAGCCCCACCAGTTTCTGTATATTATTCACATAGCCCCTCTGTTCTATGTGTAAATTAACTTGATGAATTTACATTTCTATGCATCTCATAAAGTGAACTCTGGCTCATGAAAGCTTATATTGGAATAAATTTTGTTAAGTCTTTAAGGTGCCACTTAAGGTGTAATCACCAGAGCTTTAAGGTGCCACTTAACCAGTGCAGAGTACCAGCACCTTTTGGAGGGCTCTCCCAAGCCTGAAGGGGGGGGGGGACAATTGGTGGAAATCGATGCAACCTTATATATGAGTACCAGTTCTTTCTTTTTAATCAAAAGAAAAAGCACTGGCAAACACCAAACTGATACAGGAGGGCTAACATAATTTTGGGAGTGGGCTAAAAACTCCTGATCCAGACTTTTTGAAACTTTTTTTTGAGGAGAGGCACCAGATACTATGCTGCAAATTTGGTACCTCGACCTCAAAAAACAGCCCCACCTCAAGCCCCAGATACCCACAGATCAATTCTCCATTACACCCTATGGGGATCAGTCTTCATAGGGTATAATGGAGTGCCCAGTGGATATTCAACCTCTCCTCCCTTTCTGAGAACCCTGAAGCGGGAGAGGGCGTCCAAACCAGGGGATCCCCTGCTCTAGGGTTGCCAGGTCTGTGTTGAAAAATACCTGGAAACTTTGACGGTGGATCTGAGAGAAGCCAGGGTTTGGAAGAAGAAGAAGAAGAAGAATTGCAGATTTATACCCCGCCCTTCTCCCTGAATCAGGGACTCAGAGCGGCTTACAATCTCCTATGTCTTCTCCCCCCACAACAGACACCCTGTGAGGTGGGTGGGGCTGGAGAGGGCTCTCACAGCAGCTGCCCTTTCAAGGACTACCTCTGCCAGAGCTATGGCTGACACAAGGCCATTCCAGCAGCTGCAAGTGGAGGAGTGGGGAATCAAACCCGGTTCTCCCAGATAAGAGTCCGCACACTTAACCACTACACCAAACTGGAGAGGGGAGAGGCCTCTGCAGGGTACAATGCCTTAGAGTCCACCCTTCAAAGCAGCCATTTTATCCAGGAAAGCTGATCGCTGACAGCAGGAGATCAGTTGTAAAAGCAGGCGATCTCCAGGCCCTGCTTGGAGGCTGGGAACCCTACCCTGCCCCCTACTGGGGACTGACAACCCTATGCTTAGTAACTGTTACTCTTTCTCAGGCCCCAGTTCTCCAGTAACGTTGTTACAGTAATAATGAGAGGGCTGGAGAAAAAGAAACGACCAAAGCACATACAAATAAAATTAACCTGTTTTTTAGTTGATTTCATCAAGCCTCCTGTGCGGTTCCTTCAAGCCTATAATCCCCTCAAACAGGCCACGTAAATGCCAGATGGCACATGAATCCAAGTATTGCCCTTGTTGAGGACTAGAAGACTAAGCAGTCTCCAAAGTCTCAATGATAAAAGCAAAAGTATAGGAGGAAAGTATGTAGAGTGTGAAACTGAAGTCTCTAATTTTGTAGGACTGGAACTAGGATGTCATCACACTGCATTGCTTTGTAAAAAGTTAATCCGGGTCTAAACACACTAGTAGATCAAGAAGGAAATTAAGGAATTGCTTAAACAATCACAAATCAGACTAGAGGATCCCAAAATATAGTATTAATGTAATAACTGATATATATTCAGTGATACTTTCCTGCAAATCTATACATCTAATAGCCCAGTGTGAGCCCATCTGCAGAAATCTAAATCCATGCATCAGGCCCACACTGACAAAAAGGTGATTTCTTGAAAATTGGGAGATCCCCAGGTCTGCAGAAAAATCTTAAGACATACAAAATTATGTGGAAGGTTAAATGCCTTCCAACAACAACCTATAAATACTTATCTGAACAGCCAACATGGTTGCTCCCAGGGGCCCTGCCACCTGATGGGGCCCTGCTGCTGACATGGTGGGTTTTTGAGCAAGAGCAGCCCCAGTGGCCCAAGAGGAGACTGAGGGAAGGAGGGAAGGGGGGGGAAAGAGAAGTGGGAGGAATATTGTCAGAGAAGGGGAAGCAGGAGAAAGAGAAGGTGTAGATTGTCAAGGAAGGGGGAGAAATACAAGGGAGAGGAGGGAGACTGATGGACAAGGGGAGGGGAGAAAGAGAGGGAAGATTGTCAGAGAAGAAGAGGGTGGAAAAAGCGGGAAGAATTGCTGGTGAAAGGGAAGAAGGTTGCTAGAGAAGGGTGACAGGGAAGGAAGCAAAGGTGAGGGATATGATGTACCTTCACTGCAAAACTCTTCGGGGTCCCCATTTGTCCTATATGTTTTCAAATATGAAACATATCCATCTATGAGTAAACCCATTAATCTCTAGCTGTTACTTTACATTTTAATGGTTTGAAAGATTTACAAATGAGGTGAATATTAAAATCTGAACTATACTGTCAAGAGAGCAATGAGACTGATATGGCTAAGACGTCTGATACAGCTAGGGCTTTTTTTAAAAGCAGGAGTGCACAGGAACAGAGTTCCAGCTGGCTTGGCATCGTGGGGTGTGGCCTAATATGCAAATGAGTTCCTGCTTGGCTTTTTCTAAAAAAAAAAGCCCTGGCACAGCCAATAGCAGAGAACCAGTAGGCTCTCTTATAGAACCACAACTCTCTCGCTCTCTCATTTTCATAGTGCTTAAACTTCATTCAGAAGCTCCCAAAACAATCTTAACCGGTATATTTAGTATTTCCTTTGTTAATCTTAGGAACGCTTTCCTGGGAGTAGTAAAAAAGAGCAAGACTCCAGCAGCACTTCCAAGACTAACACAATTTGTGGTAGGCTATGAGCTTCCCTGAACTACTGCTCACTTCTTCAGCTCTGTGATGTCTTGACTTTCCTGGGAGTAAGTGTCATTGAATAAGATGGGTCTGAGTAGACCTGCTCAGACTTTCTCCCCTAGCCAGCCATAATTCATTCTCCTAACTGAAACTCCTAACTCTCCCTTAGCCAGCCATAATTCACTCTCCCAACAAGGTTTTTACCAGTCCAGAAAGGTGAGTTTGTCCTCTTAAATCTACAATGTCATTCATACTTCATTCTATTCTGATTGTCTTTTCAAAAGCTCTGCCTCTTACTCATTTTCAAAGCATCACTTGGTTTGAGTCCAGAAGCAGTAGATCTATTTTACCCAACCCAAAGCTTTTTTCTTGTTTTTTCTCTTTTTCTGGATGCCTGTTTAGGAAACAGATGGCTGGCCTGGAGTTGCTCCAAAGTACAGAGGCATGCAGCTTCCAACAGCCCTTTTGAAATGGCTTGAACAGGAACTTTTGAAAACTGGGTCAGAAGCAGCTTGTCCTCCTGACAGGGTTATGGCCACCACTTCCCATTAACTTGGATTTATTGCCAACAGAAATGTCTACAACCCTGGTTCAAAGTTTAACTGGGTATGTTGTGAGAGCAATCCTAGGGATGTCTACTCCGAAGAAAAAGAGGAGTACAACCTTTTCTCATAGGGAAGGTAGTCCAATACCCTAGACATCTTGGTTGCCTTCTTTTGTACTTCTTCCAGCGTTGTAATGTCTTTTTTGAGATATGGTGATCAAAACTCTACACGGTATGAGGTAGCACCATAGGTCTATACAGGGGCAATAACAGCTGTTTATATTCAGTTTCTTTCCTAATCATTTTCTAACATAGAGTCTGCCATGCTGGGTGGAAACTTTTCCCCTTTCAGTTTTAGCAAGTTTAGACTCTATCATCCTACACTAGAAGTTGGGATTTTTTTTTTGTCTCAATGTGCATCACCTTACACTTACCAACACTGAATTCCATTTGCCACATTGGTACACATTCTCCCAATTTGTGGAGATTGCATTTGAGCTCTTCACAGTTAGCCTTGGTTTTCACAATCCCAAATTATTTTGTGTCATCTGCAATCTGGCTATTACACTACTCAGCCCTAGTACAGATCATTTAGGAATAAATTAAATAGTACTAGCCCCAAGACCAATTTTTGTGGGACCCCACTGTTTCCTCCCACATCAGTCTTCCACAGTGTACAGCCACTTGTAGCTGCTTTACTTGTTAAAAGAGAGCTGTCATGGAAAAGAATCAATGAACTTCACCCAACATTTAGCAGTGCCTAAGACTTATTTAGAAGGCAACAAAGCAAGCGGAGATTATGGTATCCCAGTTGAGCTATTCAAAGTCCTAAAAGATGATGCTGTTAAAGTGATGCACACATTATGTCAGCAAATTTGGAAAACACAACAGTGGCCACAGGATTGGAAAAGATCAGTTTATACTCCAATCCCAAAGAAGGGTAATGCCAAAGAATGTTCAAACTATCGCACCATTGCACTCCTTTCACATGCCAGCAAGGTCATGTTAAAGATCCTACAAGCCAGGCTTCAGCAGTATGTAGATCGGGAACTACCGGAGTTCAAGCTGGGTTTCAGAGAGGTAGAGGAACTAGAGATCAAATTGCCAACATTCGATGGATTATGGAGAAAGTATGGGAGTATCGAAAAAACATCTATTTCTGCTTCACTGACTATGCTAAAGCCTTTGATTGTGTGGATCACTACAAACTGTGGCAAGTCCTTAAAGAGATGGGAGTACCAGACCACCTCACATGTCTCCTGAGAAACCTGTATAAGGGTCAAGAAGCAACTGTCAGAACGGGATATGGAACAACTGATTGGTTTAGAATAGGAAAAGGAGTTCGACAAGGATGTATACTGTCACCCTGCTTATTTAATTTATATACAGAGTACATCATGTGGAATGCTGGCCTGGATGAAGCACAAGCCGGAATTAAGATTGCCGGGAAAAACATCAACAACCTCAGATATGCAGATGACACTACTCTAATGGGAGAAAGTGAGGAGGACCTCAAGAACCTCTTGATGAGGGTGAAAGATGAGAGCATAAAAGTAAGCTTGAAACTCAACATCAAAAAAACTAAGATCATGGCATCTGGCCCCATCAAACCTTGGCAAATAGAAGCGGAAGACATGGAAGTTGTGACAGACTTCACATTTCTGGGATCCAAGATCACTGCAGATGGTGACTGTAGCCATGAAATTAAAAGACATTTGCTCCTTGGGAGGACAGTTATGGCGAACTTGGGCAGTATAATAAAAAGGAGAGACATCACCCTGCCAACGAACGTCCGTGTAGTCAAAGCGATGGTATTCCCAGTAGTAATGTATGGCTGTGAGAGCTGGACCATAAGGAAGGCCAAGTGCAGAAGAATAGATGCTTTTGAGATGTGGTGCTGGAGAAGACTCTTGAGAATCCCTTGGACTGCAAGAAGATCAAATCAGTCAGTCCTAAGGGAAATCAACCCAGACTGTTCACTGGAAGGTCAGATGCTGAAGTTGAAGCTCAAATACTTCGGCCACCAAATGAGAAGGGAGCACTCACTGGAGAAGATCCTGATGCTGGGAAAGACAGAAGGCAAAAGAAGGGGATGGCAAAAGATGAGATGGCTGGACAGTGTTACTGATGTAACCAACACGAATTTGAGCAGACTCCGGAGGATGGTGGAAGACAGGAGGGCCTGGCGTGACTTTGTCCATGGGGTCGCAAAGAGTCGGACTCATCTGTGCGACTGAACAACACAACAACAACAAAGACTTATTTGAAGGCAGAATTCAGGCTTTTAGCACAAGTAAGTGATTTTAAAAAATCCCTGGTGGGTTTGTTCCTGCTGTGTGACTCTGACAAGTAAACAAATCCTATTCATATTTATTTGGAAGATTTACACTATTCACTGCTAGCCAAATATGCACATCATTATAGCTTTGACAGTATGGAAGCTCTTGTAAGGTCTAGAGTGGACAGCCTTAGTTCACAAGAGGTTAATTCTGCTCCAAGATGGCTTATTGCACAGTATAGGAAGATAAATTATAAATGTTCTTTTACATCAAACCATGTATACTTTTTATAGTTTACAAACAAAACTAGTTTTTTTTAATTACAGGAAATAATTTTTGAGATACCTGCAATTCTCCTTCCATTATACTAAGGAGCTGGATGAGGTCCTCTTTAGAGAGTTCTATGGATTTCTTGCTTTTCTTCTCACCAGGTGTTGGCAATCTGCTGTGCTGTTTGACTGTTTCTGAGATTGTTATCTCCTCTCTTTTTCGGTTACATTTGCTCTTTTTCTTTGCATCTTCCTGCAGGTTTGGATTTTCAGTGGTATTGGTAGTGGGCTTTGAACTGGAAAAATGCCCATTTGATGAGCTTTCCCCACCTGGATTTCGGGATCTCATCCTGACCTACACAGGAAAACAAATAAAATCACATGATAAATATTTATTTTAAAATGTCAATACAGGGTAGTAAAGTTACATATCATCACATCATCACATATCATCACCCAAGTAGACGTCATATTTACCATGGGAGTGCTACAAATAAATGTAATAGATAAATTGGGAAAATCCAAAAAGAGATCTACAATTTTAACTATCCATTCTAAATTTAATAATAATAATAATTTTTAATTTATATCTCGCCCTCCCCGCCGAAGCAGGCTCAGGGCGGCTCACATAACATAAATACAGCATTACAGTAGTAAAATAATAAAACAAAATATCCCAATTTACAATTATTACTCAGTTAAGCATTAAAACATTAATAAAACAAAATTTAAAACCAGATTAATTTGGTGCTACAAATATAACATAGCTTTGCATAGTGATGGTATAATAATTCCACATTAAAAAGCCAGCTGGAAGAGGACGGTATTTCAGGCCCAGTGGAACTGGTTAAGGTCCGGCAAGGCCTGTCCCTCTTCTGGTAGCTGGTTCCACCAGCAGGGAGCTGTAGCCAAGAAGGCCCTATCTCCTGTTGTTTTCAATTTGACCTCCTTCGGCCCAGGGATTGTCAGCAGGTTTTGCGAGCTAGATTGAAGCACTCTCTGGGAAACATATGGGGAGAGACGGTCCCTAAGGTAGACAGGTCCTCGGCCATATAGGGCTTTAAAGGTAGTAACCAGCACCTTGTAATGAATCCGGTACACAATTGGCAGCCAGTGCAGTTCCTGCAGCCTAGCTGTATGTGCTCCCATTTAGGGAGTCCCATTAACAGTCTGACCGCTGCGTTCTGCACTAGCTGCAGTTTCCAGGTTCGGCACAGGGGCAGCTCCATGTAGACGGCATTACAGAAGTCTAACCTCAAAGTGACCATTGCATGGATCACTGTTGCCAGCTCATTGCGCTCCAGGAAGGGAGCCAACTGCCTCACCCGTCTCAGATGAAAAAAGGCAGATTTAGCAGTGGCTGCTATCTGGGCCTCCACTGACAAGGAAGGCTCCAGTAGCACCCCCAGGCTCTTGACCCTGCACACTGTTTTCAGTGGCACACCATCAAAGACTGGTAGGGGAATTTCCCTTCCTAGACTGCCACGGCCGAGGCACAGGACCTCTGTCTTCACTGGATTCAGCTTCAACCCACTCAGCCTGAGCCAGCCTGCCACAGCTTCCAGCGCCCAGTCCAGATTTTCTGGGACATCGCCAGGCCAGTCGTCCATCAGTAGAAAGAGCTGGGTGTCATCAGCATACTGATGGCAACCGAGCCCATAATCCGGGCAATATGGGCAAGAGGGTGCATGTAGATGTTAAACAACATTGAGGAGAGCACCGCCCCTTGAGGCATCCTGCAATTAAGTGGGTATCTCTGGGACAGCTCTCCCCCAATCACCACTCTTTGTCCCCGACCATCCAGGAAAGAGGAAAGCCACTGTAAGGCCAGCCCCTGAATCCCTGCGTCGGCAAGGCAGCAGGTCAGTAACCGGTGGTCGACTGTATCGAACGCAGCCGATAGGTCTAACAACAGCACTGCCGAACCGCCTCGATTCATGAACTTAATGAAGTTTTATTCTGAGTATCATGATCACTTGTCAAGCAGCTGGAACTTTTCATAGCTAGTTTTCCCAGTCTTTCTAGCCACAACATGTTTAATCTACTCCACAGAAATATATGCAACTGCAGGCTTTGATTCTCACAAGATTAGTCACAATTCTTCTCCTCTCCATGTATTTTCCTTTTACCCTTCAGTTTTCTTATGGTCAGCTTCTTTCAAAAGCATCTATCAGGCTTTTCAAACCACTTCTAGATATGGAATCAGTGGCTCTCAGTTAAGGCCATTATTCCCTTTAGATCAAAATATCTCTGTGATACTTTATTTTGTCTCAGTTCTTTCAGTCAGGGAGAAAAAAAGGTTTCCCTGTATCCCAGTTTAATGAGGAATGTCAGCTAATTACAATAGTCAAAACTTGTGCAAATGAATATTAAAATGTATTCAAAGGAACATTCAAATTTAATTTATTTTAATCTGTACATAATCCCTCATCCCCTTTTCTGAATTAAATTTTGGTTTGATGTTTAGAATCACATTTAATGTGTGTGTGCAGTATAGGGTTGCCAAGTCTAACTCAGAAAATATCTGGGGACTTTGGGGGTGGAGCCAAGAGACTTTCACATTCCCTAAAATAAATAAGTAAAAATACAGCAGTGTAGTTCCCCTGAATATGGTCTTCATTTCCTCATCCCCAAACAGCTGTATGTCCCATGTACTCTCTCTCACACACACGCACACACACACACGCACACACAAAGCAGGCAAAATAAACAGTTTGCAATCCCACACTTGTATGGTCTTACTGAGGCAATTTACTCCTGAGTTGCTGAATTTCCAAGTTCTTCAGACTAACATAGGGAAACCAAAGGTTCTAGTTTATTCTTTACTATGCAAATGACTTCTGAAAGGATTGTAAAACAAACGGAAAGTCTGAGCTGCTTTCCCTTCCTTTCTTACAGCTTCACAGTTCACTGGAACCATCCATGTTGTTCTGTTGGCTCACCCCGCCCCCCTTCAGCCTGGCTCCTACAGATTTAAAGGCACACACAGCTTCTAAAAAGCAAGTATTTCAAAGCTTTTTCTAGCCTTCTGAAGTGGAAATACACATGGTGGCTGTTGGGGTGAGGCTTCGTCCCACCAGCCAGCTGACTGGGAATGGGAAGGAGCCTGCAAAACCAGGGGATCCCCTGCTGGGACCTGGGGATTGGCAAGCCTAGCACAGGAACATCCAGAATGGACCCAGGGCCCTGAAAGCAAGGTAAGATGTGGCAACCCTACTAGGCCCACAAGTTCTTGTGGATCCCACTTGTATGCTAATTCTAATCTCTGCATATCTCAGGATACTTAAATGCAGGGACTAAAACTATTCATGGACAAGACAGATATTTTCATAGAAGTGAAAAATGCCCCAGGTTTACAGAATAAATCCAAATCTTAAAAATAAACAAACATTGGAAGGTTAACCCTCCCATTGATTGAAGATGTGCTTTAAGAAATGGATGCCCTCAGTGACCTTTGCAAGGGAACTACAACATTTTTGCCATGCCAGCATATCAAAGCTAGTTTCTGTCAGAAAAAGGCAGGAGGAGGGACAGGCAGGGCTTATCTGCCCACTAGGCAAATTAGGCATTTGCCTAGGGTGCCAGGAAGAGGATGCCGAACTGGGCTTTCCCCCGCCCTTCCTGGCACCCAACACAAATACCTAATTGCTTTGCCATGGTCGCCGGTTCATGATGGCAATTAGGCAGCAGCAGTGGTGGGCAGGCCATCCCCTCCCCTCGGCAGAGGACTGACACCAGCCTCCTGCTTACCAGCTTCAGCCAGCATCTCAGAGCGTACTGTCTTAATAGAGATCAGGAAGAGGCTTTGCTCACCCCTCCCTTCCTGTTCTGGGGAGGGGGTGGCCCAGGGGTGCCCCTGCAGAGGGGGTGGCAAGCAGCCAGTCCCCCTGGGGTGCCATACGCCAAGGGCCGGGCCTGGGGATAGGACTCTTTCCAGGGTTGTTTTGGCCTGTGAAGGAGGACTCAGCAGCTACAACTGAGCAGCTTGTGGTCACCTGACTTGCATGACCCACATAGGACTGATTGCTTCCTACTGCTCAACAGCAGCCATCCCACAAAAGCCAGTGGTTTGCAGTGGTTAGAGATTCAGACTAGGATCTCCAATCCCCACTCTGCCATGGAAACTCACTGGGTGACCTTGTGTCAGTTATACATTCTCAGGCTAATCTATCTCAGAGGGCTGTAACAGAAAGGCTGAGCCCAGCCCTCCTGAGCCCCTCATCTCTCTAGTCTGGAGATCAATTGTAATCTCAGGAGAACTCCAGCAGCCCCACCTTGAAGTTAGTAACTTTATTATCTTCTGATGGAGTTAAATAAAAAGCTGCATCCATTTTATTTTCATTTGTGTGGAAGTATTTTTTTATGGAGATCTTTCAAGACAACAAACATCTCGGGAGGTGAGGGGGTTAACTATTACAGCCTTGCTCAAATAGCTGGATGATCTGGTTACTTAAATCTTTGTTGTTCTGGGCAACAGTTCTTCAATTTTCAATAATTAGCATCATGCATACTTTTAATTATGTAGCTTCTGCACTGGCTTTACAGAGATCAGAAAGAAATCTGGCCATGGAATCTGCTGACCAGAAAGATGGCAGAAGAATAAAGACATACTGTTGTTTCATTTATTGTAAGATATACTTTAAAAAGCTTTTGAGGAGCCAAATCACGTAATGCTGTGAAATCATCAATATTTATAGAATCAGAGAGGCTGAGTTTAGATACAGAGATGCAAATCTAGTATAGTGATATGCCAGATAAGATAGCTTTGATTAGCGCCACATTTTTATGAATTGGTTTAATGTTCCTTCATCCCATCTTTAACTTTCAGTTATATGGTCACAGCTGCTAATTCTACTTTTCTAAAGCACAGCTATGTTTCTGTATTGGAAGCAGAAGTTTGAGCATGATTGGTCCAGTGTCTGAGTGCACCATATGACAGAATCCCAAACAGATTTACCAGTGGCCATCTCTGCTTCTGGGCAACCAAAAAAGGCTCAATTCAGATGCTACTGAGGCAACATGATAGCTCTTCTAAAATATCTGCTGCCATAGGCTGTCTTTCCATAGTCTTGGTAATGTAGAAAAGATCAGATTACAAAATGTCTTGCCTTAATGACATATTATTTTTCATACCAATCAACAAGTTCCCTTCTCCAGTCTGGCTGCTGATTCATAACCCTGTTCACAAGTCTCAGTTAATGCATTTAAATCTAGTCTGATTTACATGTTACAGCAAATGCATGTGTATCCTGCATGTATATGCAGGGCTTTTTTTTTTAGCAGGAATGCATAGGAACGCAGTTTGGTGTCAGGGGGTGTGGCCTACTATGCAAACAAGTCCCTGCTTTTTTCAGCAAAAAAAGCCTGTATGAAACAATGGTGATGTCAGGGGTGTGTGACCTAATATGCAAATGAGTTCCTGCTGGGCTTTTTCTACAAAGAAAGCCCTGTGTATATATACACATCTGTTCATAAGAAACAGTCAAAGAACATTCACATTGCAAACAAAACTGGATAAATGTTCACTTGTACATGCATGAAATCTAACATGAGAATTAGTGCACATATTACTACGATAAAATGGAACTGGACAACAGGAAAGCTTTCTCAATGCAGCCTTATATGCATCATTTCTCCAGTTTCTGCTTCCTAATTTGTCTTACAGAATAGCTTCCAACATTTAAATGGCAACCTCAAAAGGAAATAATTGTTCATTCATATTTACCCAGATTTGTTTCATTGTCTGACGGAAGAAATATGTCTGGCAAGTTACCCGATAGATTAGTTGGCCTACAAAAGGGGGTTTTTTTGTTCTTGAAACAGCTAATCCCAATACTAGGAAAATGGCATTTCTCTATTGTTACTAGAATTGAAAAAAATAAAATAAAATAAAAAAACATATACCCTGGTTTTTAAAAATATTGTTTTCAGTTGAATTTTTAAAATAAAGACTGCTAGTCCTGTCACAATAATTTGTTTTTCTCCATGGCATAAACATATTGAAGTAATCCCAAGCAGTAAATAATATGATGGTCAGTAAATGCACCCTCTTAATAATGTGCACATGACTCTTTTTTTCTAGGTCTCTTGCCTGTCCTTAAGCTTCCTTCTCATGATGATCACAATATGTACAATTGCTCCACCTTGTACAGAAAGTAAATTCTAGTTCTCTATCCATTTAAGTCTTCTCCAGCCATCTATCTTCTTCCCCAAAAGACACCCATTGCATTTCCTAGTACAGAGGCACTAGCTCAGGTTGTCATGGGGCACTGCAGCAGAATCAAATTGAGAAAGTGGTATAGTCAAGGTGCAGTTGCATGTGGGAGAGGCAAAGATGTGTTGTTCCATGGAACAGAGCAAATGAGATCCCTTGATGCTTGAACCAGTGGATAAGATTGACCAGAAGTTTGGAAATTTTTTAGCAATAGTGACTGGTGCTTGCATGGGGGACTATCTTTACCTTTTTAGGGAGGACTTTACATTCCACTTTGGTCTACCATTCCTGTTCCCACATTCAGAACCTGCAGCAGACCTGGAGTACCAGAGACACTGCTGAAAAGGTAACAATTACAATATGACCCACTTGATTTTTTTTAAAAAAATTAAATCATTTAATTATTTAAAATATTTCCATCTCTCCTGAGCACCTTCACTGTCCTCAAAGTGACTTTCAAACAGTTCAAAATGAAATAGTGAAATATTTTTAAATCAGCAGAATAGTAACTGTCATTGCCAGACAATGGCATAAACAGTTTTAAGTCCCATTGAAAGCCTGACTTACAAAAAGTTACTTTTCACCTGGCACTAGGTATTAAATTATTTACTTTTATTTATTTAATCTGTTTGCCCATCACTATACCACCTATTTATCCAGTTGTTCTCAGGATATCTTAAACACTACACACAATTTAAAAATCTGTGACCACTGCAGTTGATACAACATTAATTTTGTTATCAAGCAGCTTTAGTCAAGTCTGATTGCTGGGAAAACTGCTGTCATGCAGGGTGCTTTCAAATAACCAATTTCCCCAAACTCTACAATTCAACACAAGGACTGACCCGTTTCAGTCATTGTTAAATCAGGGCAAGTTGCTGGACTTCATAATCCATTTAATGCCTTTACAGTACTCTGAAGTAAACAGCACATAAGATGATACTGCTTAACAGTGCTCCCTCTAAGCTGAGTTAGTGTGAGCTAGCTCACAATTTTTTAGCCTCCAGCTCATACATTTTTGTCTCAGCTCAGGAAAAATGGCCCCAGAGCAAACTAAGAAGAAGAAGATATTGGATTTATATCCCGCCCTCAACTCCAAAGAGTCTCAGAGGGGCTCACAATCTCCTTTACCTTCCTCCCCCACAACAGACACCCTGTGAGGTGGGTGGGGCTGGAGAGGGCTCTCACAGCAGCTGCCCTTTCAAGGACAACCTCTGCCAGAGCTATGGCTGACCCAAGACCATGCTAGGAGGTGCAAGTGGAGGAGTGGGGAATCAAACCCGGTTCTCCCAGATAAGAGTCCACACACTTAACCACTATACTTAACCACTACACCAAACTGGCTCTCCTAAACTAAATTATGCAGTCACTAACAACTTTAACGCAAGTAACACAGCTTTAATGCTAGTACCTCACAAAGTAGAACTTTTGCTCACAAGACTCCAGAGAGGGAACATTGCTTATCAACAAAATATTCATTGCAAAACTATCTGGAACATCTAGGGGAAATTTTAGACTGTACAAACAGATAACAAAAACACATCTGTTTTCAGGGCTAGCAGGAAACTGCTAGATACACAGATTGGACAACATTACCATATCAAGATGCAGTCAGTACTGAGATGGGTAGCTCATGACAGAAAATAAGTCAGTCTTCATAGTCTGATGTACACTATTAATTTTATTTTGTAGTTCCTCACTTCACAGCCATTCATCAGCCGGAAGGCATTCTGGTTGGAAGTTTCTTCCTTTGGCTGGATCTTGTTTTCCTATGAACATACCTGTGTTTGGAATTCCTGGGCCTTGTAGTCTTTTGCAATCACTCCCCTACATACCTTCTGTTTTCAGCTTTGAAAGCATCAGCACAGGACTTGAAAACATGCATGCCCTGCCACAGCACCTTGTACACATTTCATCCCAAACCCAGTACCCTCTAAACCAGTACTTGAGCATCTAGATGCATGAAAAATATTACTGAGCTACAGTTCAGCACACTTTTTATTTGCAAACATATTTAAAAGCATCCAAAGATACAGGCAACTCAGAAAAGAAACAAAAAGATGAATATAATTCTAATTTCATTTCTCTGGCTCTATGTGGATGGTAAAGGTTTGCTGAGGCAGAATACTTGAGTTAGGATTCTACTAAATTAAGAATCACATGCTCATGTGTCAATATTAAATTGATACTTGACCACTGTGTGATCACTGAAGAAGGTTGCCAGGCTGAAACATGTCTGTTTGGGGGTCGCATAAGGTTCTTTCTAATTGTGCATATTGAGCCTATATTTGGGCCTATAATGGTTTTAAAAGTAAATTGTAATAAATACATGCATTTTTGAAAATTTGTAATATTTATGTTGCATATTCATTGTTTTTAACATTGATCTCCCTATTTGGTATCCATTTAACCTTTCAGGTTCTCAACTGTAATAGAAAATATTACAAATGGCGAACCAGATTTATCACTCCATAGCAAGACTATTCAATCCAGTGTCTTACTGAATTGTAATGTACTGGGGTCGGCGCAGTAAGAGACCAGAGTCGGAGAGTGATTTCAGCAAGCTTTACTTCAGGAACACACACACAGACTGAGCTCTGTTCAAACTTCCCGCTCCTTTATACAATTCTTGCCCCCTTCTGATTGGTCCTTAACTATCTACACGGATTGGCTATTTACAGGGCCCTAAAGGCCTATCAGGGTACAGTATGAGCCTGGATGTTGATTGGCTACTTATGTTTCAATCCTTCCCCTGATTGGGCATGCTTAGGCCTTCTCTGGAACCCTGGTGTGGAGTTCAAGCTCTGGCTTGTTCGGCTTCCCTCCAAAAGTAACAGTTCTCCCATTTGAGCCTAGGACACAACATGAATAAAGCATTATGATGCCAAAAAGAGCATTCATTCAATTGTTACAAAATGTGCGTGTCACTTTAATAATACTGGCATCACACAATGCTGATTCCCAGAGTCTCTTCCCCATGCTCATTTACTACTTGAGTGCTAGCCCTGTAAAATAGGCCAGTATCATCATTCCCAAAATTCAGATGTGCAATTAAGAATAATACTTACTTAAAGACACTAAAAGAACAATTCTAAGCATGTCTACTCAGAATGTTACTCAAGTTTATTCAATGGAGCTTTTACACAGAAAATAACTTTAGGATCCCACTGCTAGAGAATTTGTGACAGATGCAAGACTTTCAGTGGGAATCTCCCAGTTCAAAACTCACTCTTTCTGATGCTATGCTGCACCCACTGAACATATAGGCACAGCAGATGAAAACATTGCTGTAGCAGCACTAGAGTACGGCAATGCTCCTGTGTTACTGAGATCACTGTGCATGCTGTCAATCACAGTGAGCCCCACCAGCCACCATAGGAAGCCAGCATTAATTTATCTGCTGACTGGTTGCAGATAAGGGGATTTTTTATTTAATGACTTAGTTTTGTTTTGTTTTTGAGCCAGAGGAAAGTTTTCTATATCTTTGAACGAATACCCAGGACGTACTCAGGACACACCAAGCCAGCTGGAACTGAGTTCCTGTGCGTTCCTGCTAAAAAAGGGGAGGGACAGTGGCTCAGTAGTAGAGCATCTGCTTGGGAAGCAGAAGGTCTCAGGTTCAATCCCTGGCATCTCCAAAAAAGGGTCTAGGCAAATAGCTGTGGAAAACCTCAGCTTGAGACCCTAGAGAGCCGCTGCCAGTCTGAGAAGACAATACTGACTTTGATGGACCGAGGGTCTGATTCAGTATAAGGCAGCTTCATATGTTCATATATGTTCAAAAAGCCCTGTGAATACCTATAAGTTTCCTGGAAGAACACATTTTAAAATTCTATTGGACATGTTTGTGTATATATTTCAGAACATCTTTTTCAGAGTCATCCTTTTCTGTGAATCCATTCTCTCATTCTTTCACTATGCACATCTCTAGCTTGTTTTCTTTAAGAGTGAACAGGCATTTTCTTGAGATTAACGCTAGCCCCTCTTGCAGTCACCTCCTTTGCTCCATTTCATTTAAACTGTTGTCAAGTCCCTACAACCAGACTGAGCCTTGTATGATGGTACCAAAAGATGGGAAGCCATTGCTCCTGAAAAATGATTGTCTGTACATGCCCTGAAGATTAGCTTTCTTGGAAGGGGCTGGCTCTAGACATTCTGCCCGGAAGCACAGCGAGTCAACTCCATTGACTCAAATTGTAACTTGGTGCCAGCTGTCTCTACATTGACTCACAAGACCTGCCCTGTTTGTTCATATCTACAGAACATTATTTTGCTTAACAGAGGAAGAGTCATATCAAATGAAATCACCATTTAAGTAATAGCCCTGGGGACAGCTGATAGCCAGCCAGGGTAGTAGCAATTATAATAGCAACAGACACATTTTCCCATGTCCTTTCTAAATGAATTGTTTGTACATCCTTGCAAAAAGGAGTGGTGGGAGTTAGTAATGGGAAAGGGCTGAAAAACAACTTGACATTTACAGTTTCTACAATCAGCATGTAATCTAAGAGCACACTCAAAGAAGCCTGAATTGAAAAGGGTAATTGAAAAGGGGGGGAATATGGTAAACTCTGAGCCAAACTCAGACTTACTGAAACCAGAAATTTACCATGCTGTAATAGAAACATTTGACCCTAGTTGAAAGCAGTTGAGTATACAGATAATTAAATATAAATTTTCATCTTGGAACATTGAAATAGGAAACTTATATCTTGACTTACTAGTTCCAGAATACAATTGTGCAAGTTTTTAATGATTATTTTTCTCACCAGCCATCAGTATATCTTGTTTAACATTTATAGCTCAAAATCTATTTTATGTTGGATGTTATGCTTTACAGGGAAAAGTACAGAATACTAAAAATGTGAAGGTCTTATCCAGAGGTTTTGTCAGGTTTATAATGTGTTTGCATTTCAGGGTTTGCTTCAGAACTTTTTTAAAAATAGAAATTTTGTTTTAAAGAAAGCCTTCCCATGATCCTGCAGCTTTCAAAAGGATAATTTTTAAAAGAATCCTGCAGAATGATTGTGTCATTAACTTTCACAGCTAGGTTTTCTCAGGTATTTACTGTGGGGAAACAGGGCTCACAAGCACTCATTTCTGCCCGCAGTAGGAGTGTGAAATTTATTTAGGCATCCTGAGTTTACAGCCCAGCCAGGCCTTTCCTTTCTGCTCTCTCTCTCTTTGGGATAGTGCCACCATCAAGCCAGTTTTTAGAGGTGTGAGGCTCCTCCCTCTTAGGACCCACTTATCTGCCCTCTGCTGTTGTGCCATCCCACCCCTGAGAGTCTTCCCAGGCCTCAGAATGGGTTAAGGGGATTTAAGCACCCTGAATCTCTCCATCCTGGCTAGACTACACCTTAGCAGGGAGAACTCCAGTCCTCTTCTTCTCTGGCACCTGTGGAAGTCTGTCATTTAACGGGTTGTACTCCCCCATCCAATCCCCCTAGATCCAACCAGTTATGGATGTGGGGCCCTGGTCCTTTCCTGTGACCTTGGCTGCTTACCTGACAGCCTAGTGCAAGGGTGTCAAACATGTGGTCCAGGGGCCAAATCAGGCCCCCTGAGAGCTCATAACAGCGCCCCCAGCAACTGGCTGTCATCTGCTTCCGTTTCCCTCTCTCTTGCTTCCTTCTGCATCACAGCTTGCTTTGCCAGGCTTGCTCTATTTTCTCCATTGGCTGAGGCTCCTCCCTGGGGGTGGAAGGGTGGGGAATGAAAGCTTACTTTGCCAGACTCTCTCAATCACACTGCAGAGCTACTGAGCCAAGCCTCTCTTCCTTCTATTGGCTGAGGCACCTTCCCCTCCCGGTCCCCTGGGGAAGAACGGAAAGAGCCAGAGCTTCCTTTGCCCAATTCCCTGGATCCCATGGGAGAAATACAAAGAAAGCACTTTTAAGACCAATGAGTGCTATTGTTTGAAGCACATTTACTTTTTAAAAAATCTTTAATTGTGTTTGTGTCCTTTATAAAGTTTGTATCTCTGCTACTGAATCTTAAATAGATACATGTGGCCCAGCCTGACATGGCCCGGCCCAACAACATCTCATTTATGTCAGATCTGGCCCTCATAACAAATCAGTTGGACACCCCTGGCCTAGCGTGCCTTTCCCAGCGGTCAGGTAAATGCTCACCCCATACTTCCCTGGCACTGGCTGATTTTTTGCAACCTCAGTTGGGATGGAGATAGCTGCAGCAGCCAAGGAGAATCCAGGGGCCTTGCCAGCCTGTTGCCGAGTCGAATTCAAGAAATATCTGGGAACTTTGGGTGTGGAGCCAGGAGACATTAGGGGTGGAGCCAGGAGCAAGGGTGTGACAAGCATAATTGAATTCCAAAGGGAGTTCTGGCCATTGCATTTAAAGGGACCGCACACCTTTTAAATGCCTTCCCTCCATTGGAAATAATGAAGGATAGGGGCACCTTCTTTGGGGGGCTCATAGTATTGGACCCCCTGGTACAATACTTTTGAAACTTGGAGGGTATTTGGGGGAGAGGCACTGGATATTATGCTGAAAATGTAGTACCTCTACCTCAAAAAACAGCCCCCTCAGAGCCCCAGATACCTGCTGAACAATTTTCCATTATACTCTATGGGAATCAGTTTCCATAGGGAATAATGGAGTGCCTAGGAGACATTTTCCTTCCCCCACCCCATTTTCTGATGACCCTGAAGCAAGGGGAAGGGCCTCCAAACTGGGGGATCCCCTGTCCCCACCTGGGAATTGGCAACCCTAGACAGTGTGCATTGTTTGAGGGTTTGAGCCTGTTGGGAGATTTCTATCGTACAGTCTCATTTGGAGTACTGTGTGCAGTTCTGGTCGCCACACCTCAAAAAGGATATTATAGCATTGGAGAAAGTCCAGAGAAGGGCAACTAGAATGATTAAAGGGCTGGAGCACTTTCCCTATGAAGAAAGGTTGAAACGCTTGGGACTCTTTAGCTTGGAGAAACGTCGACTGCGGGGTGACATGATAGAGGTTTACAAGATAATGCATGGGATGGAGAAAGTAGAGAAAGAAGTACTTTTCTCCCTTTCTCACAATACAAGAACTCGTGGGCATTCGATGAAATTGCTGAGCAGACAGGTTAAAACGGATAAAAGGAAGCACTTCTTCACCCAAAGGGTGATTAACATGTGGAATTCACTGCCACAGGAGGTGGCGGCGGCCACAAGTATAGCCACCTTCAAGAGGGGTTTAGATAAAAATATGGAGCAGAGGTCCATCAATGGCTATTAGCCACAGTGTATGTGTGTATATAAAATTTTTGGCCACTGTGTGACACAGAATGTTGGACTGGATGGGCCGTTGGCCTGATCCAACATGGCTTCTCTTATGTTCTTATGTTCTTATGTACCCCCAACAATATAAAATACCAAAATTAAAACCTGCAGTTATCAGAAAGCTAATACATACTCACTAATAAGTTTTAAGATCTCATAGATAAACTTTATCTGACTCCAGGTTTCTCAAAGCAAAAACAGTTTATTAGACTCCAAGCTTCTCTTTTGACAGAAGGCTTTGAAAGGCAAAACAAGAGATTACATTAGTACAGTTGCTCTTACAGTTCCTTTAGACTTAAGACTCCTTTAGAAGGCTTAAAATATATGGATAGAAAGGCAGAACAGAAAACAATTTACACAGATAGAGCATAAAGCATAAAATACAATAAAGCAGAGAGCATACTGAAAAACCTAAGTCCCAACAGGACGTAGCCCTATTAGTCTACATTTTCCCATTTAAAATCTAAGTCCCATATCTTAGTAGATGCTATGCTCTAGATTCTAAGTCTGAGCATTTTCTCTATGTTTGAGATCTCAAACAGAAGATGATTTAAATCATCAAAGGCTGTTTCTCCTCTTAGGCTGGTCAGCAGAATAAACCATCTCTGCAGAGCAGCCCAAGATTCTAAATCCCAATTAGTGTGGCATAATCTGACACAGAGGCAGTCTAGCTACACTCTGGTCCAGATCAGAAGTGGGAGCCCCAAAAATCTACAACTTATATAGGCTGTAATGACCTCATACACACAGCTACTTGTGTCATTCAGCAGTAAATAATTTTGCAGCCAAATAAACAATAAACAATAATGGCTAGAAACGCCTCAGGCAACCATTTCCCTACTCCTAGTTGCTGGACTTATGCCAATGGCTGCCATAGTGGTTGAACTTGTACCCAATAACCTACTTAAGCTTTTAGATAGCTTGGTTTTATGTTTATGAAAGACATAACCTCTGGTGCCCAAATGCTATAACTGCATCCAAGATCAACAGTTTAGAGCAACTGAGAGCAATTATTGCTGTTTAGAGAAATATGAATGCTCAATATTGCTAAGAAGCTTAGGACTCTTGTTGCCAATTTCATAAAGAGTATGCTTAAGAGTATGTGTAAGATCATAAAGAATATGGTTAGGATCATAAAGAGGGCCAACCCAAAATAAATTCTGCCACAGAGCCCAAGTCTCCTCCCTGCTTGCCTCTGCTGTTTGGCTCTGTGTTTGCATCTCTCTCTTCTTTCACACTCACTACTGCTTTGTTGAGCACATTAAGAAGTTAGGATTTAACTGATAACTGATGACCTCCCCCCCCCTTCCCCCTTTCTGCTCCTGTCATGTATGGACTGAATAAGCCATAATTCACTTAATGTGGATCACAGAGACTAGGCTGACCTCATTAAAAATGAAAATAATGTTAATAAGAAAATAAAAAGCACATATAGCATCTGCAAACACAAAAGACTGAGCGAGATAAGAAGAAATGCAAGTCCTCTAATTCCAGACTCTTACATAACCCTATAGATAGTAAGAAGAAATAGATAATATATTTCTTGGAGTTGCCTGCATCTTCTATTATGTGGCTTTCAGTATCTAGAAGTCCTCCTCTGGTGAGTTCAAGAACAGATGAGTTCAGGAACAGGTGCCACTTCCTGGAGTCAAAATGGAATGTTCCTCCTTGGTCTGCAAATATGGTTAGGAGAGCTTCTTCTACATGCTCAGGTATTTTAATATCTTCCATAGCTCAGCGCCTGAAGACCATCCTTCTCTCTTTCTATAAAAATGTCTGCTCTGCATTGTGGCCTCCTGGAGCTCTATAGCTTAATGGTGACTCTGGCTTAGACATGACTCTGGCTATTGTTCTTCTCTAGACTGAGTCACCTCATCATGCCGTAGCTTTATTGGTCTCATTAAGGTGCCACAGAATGCTTCATTACTTTTTGCTATATAGGTGAACCTAGTTATTTATTGTAAAAACCTGAACAGTACTAGAGGATGAACCAATCAAGCTTTTGGCATTGGGTCCTCAGAGTCAGAAAGGGTCACTCGAAGCACAAGGAGAATCGGATCTCCGACAGCTTGCTGCCTCGCGGCTTTGCTACCGGGGAGCATTTTGCCTCCCTGGAGGGAGAGCAGACTTCGGACGCGCTTTTAGCCGTGTCTTTGAGGGGGCGGGGCTGGAACATGCCTGTAGAGGCTTCCGTCCCCTCCTGTCAGTCCCTCAGCGATGCTTGGTGCAAGAGCAGCGTGAGCATGCTCTCGGCCAGTCACGGGGATTAGGCTTTGCCGGAGGCCGTTTTTGCCCCTTTTGCAAGCAGGGAGGCTGCTTCTTCTGGCCTTGGCTCTTACTGGTGTTTTCCACCTGTGGCGGTGGGAGAGTGCCAGGTCTGAGGGCTGGCCTTGGAGGGTTCTTATCTGGACAGCGTCGGCCTGAGGAAAGCACGGCGCTGGATTCACAGTCTGTTTATATATATATATATATATATATATATATATATATATATATATATATATATATATATATATATATATATATATATATATATATGGGGGGGGGTTACGTTCAGCGCGGCAGGATGCCCAGTCCAGTCTGGTGGGGATTTGTACTGTAATTCCTTCACTAGGTAGCGTTCGTCCCACAACCCCCTCTCCTCCCTCTTCCCCCCCCCCAGGCATTTGCCATTCTCCTTTTAAGTAGCGCCTCTACCCCCTTCCGCCCCTGCCCTCATCCCCGCACTTTACTGTTGCTATTGAGTACATGGGGCTAGGAGGCCTTTAGCGGTTAGGAGGTCTTTTTAGTTAGATTTTAGGTGGCTGACATTGCTCCTTCTTCTTGGTAGGGGCTTGGCGGCCATTTTTACAGGCTTTTACAGACTGTGTTAAGGCGGAAGCCATTTTAGGGTGGGATGAGAGGCCACTCCTTATATGTTGCTTAGGCAGCGGCCATTGTTTCTTCTTTTTTGTGGGGGTTTGGTGACCATTTTATAGGTTTTCAGCCTGTGCTGAGGTGGCGGCCATTTTAGGTGCATGAGTTTTGGAGGCCATTTTAGTGGAGGATTTTGGTGGTGGACATTTTAGCGGCTGTGTGCTTGTCCCCCTTTTATAGGCATTCTTGGTTAATTAAGAGAATGTCAGGACATAAAGGGGTAGGAAAGTCCAAGGGCAAGCAGCCTGCATGTAAGGGTCCTAAACCTCCGCAGAAGCATTCCCCACCTCCTTCATCTTCTGATGATGAGGGGGTGGATGAGGTGAATGTGGCTATTCTGGCAAGGCTGCGTGCCCTTGAGCAGGTGTCTGGGTTGCCACCTTTGTTGGGTTCTAAAAAGGGACCTGTTTCAAAGATGGCTTTTCAGGCCGATATATTGACTCGTTTGTCTATTTTAGAAGGTAGGTCTGCTGCTGCTTCCAGAGGAACTTTGGGTTCTGGTGTTCTTGATGCTGGAGCTGGCACTTCTTCTGGAGCGGGGGGTGCGGGTACCGCATTGGTACCTGCCGGACTTCCAGGTAAGATGGGTGATGGTTCTGGGGCCTGCATGGGGCTTGTCTGGCCATGGGGGCCTTGGAGTCCAGCTGCACCTGCTGGTGCGGGCTTGGCTCCTGGGAGTGCAAACGCTTCTGTTGGGGGTGTGGGGCCTCAGGCTAGTTGGGCCTGGCCACAGGGTCAGTTTGGATCACGGGGGAATTGGCCTGGGACAGGGCAGCAGGGGGTTGCACCTTCCTTTGCCGGGGGCTTGGGGTTTACCCTCCCCGTATGGTTCTGTTCCTTTCGGTGCTTTGCCCTTTGGTGAGGTTGCCTTACCTTTGGGTGATCACCTATTGCCGGCCACAAGAGAGAAGATACTAAAAGGGGAATACGTGGATATATTCTCCCTTTTATTTTGGGAGTTAGAAAAGAAAGACAAGGAGGAGCTTGATGATAAGGAGAAGAAGAAGCTAAAAAACAGAAAGGTTGACCGGACCTGGGCCAATTGGCTTCCAGGGTTTTTGTTTATGCTGGAGTGATAGCATGTGCTCAGCCCTGGCAGGCGGCAGCGTTGATCCAGTACATGAACATCATATATAAAGGGTACACGATGTTCAGCGGCCCGGCCTGGATTCGATACGATGAGGAATTCAGGATGACGGCCACCTTCTTATACCCTTCCCTCCCCTGATCGGATCCATCAACAGTTGTGGCTGCAGGTTATGTCACTGGCTCAGTCCAATTTGGGCGACCGCTCTGACAGCAGTCATTTAGTTGCTAAGGCTTTCTGTTTCTCTGTTGTTACCAGGTTCTACAGAGGGTGATAAAGGAAACTTATAATTCTTTCTACTAATTTACTTGGGACAGAGGTTTAGCTGACAGATTGGTAAATTCACAGCCCCTCCTCCCAACCAGCTGTTTTTTTTTTTAAATTGCTTTTCTATGTTAGTCATTTCAGCTAGATTTCTTTTTAAAAGTAGCACTTTTGCCCTCTGCAGAGACTCCATAGATGTTGCCCAGAATCTAAAGCTGCATTTGCTACATCATCTGTTTATCTGTCAGACCTCCTCCCTGCCTCCCATCAGGGAAGATGTCATCCTAATACTGCTGCCATTGTGGCCAAGTGACTGCAAGGGGCAATGTTATTCAAGCAACAGTAGCATATGAATTCAGACATCATACCAAACTAAAATTAGTATATCCAGCTCTAAGTCCTAGTTTCAGACACTGGTTTCAGATACTACAACAAACCGGACTTTGATCAAACAAATGTTTCTAAATCACAGTTGACCTGAGTGCAATCCAAATGCCTAGCCACCAGTGCATTTTCCTTACACAAGAATGATCAAACAAAGAAAACAATTAAGAATTTCTATAGTGAAAGCAGATAAGAGATGATGGATCTTGAAATGATGAAAAGCAATTTATTGAAGAAATGACAGATCTAGCTTTTATTTGCTACACATATTGACAAATATCCAGCCTATAAAATCGTAGCTGAAATGTCAGCGCCTGATGCTACTGATGTAATGAAATTGCAGGCATTCCTGAGAGTACAATAGATCTTTTCCATTAACGTGTGCCATATATGGATTTCTGCAACTGAATATTATCTTCCAATGTGTTGCTGTGGTTGAGGCTTTTCAAAAGTATATTAGTCCTTGGATTTTTAAAATCCTTTCAGTGAACATTTGATATTTATGGTTTTATTCACAGATATTTCAAAGCAGCTGAATCAAAAGTCTTCTGTTAGTAGAATGTTGCCTCTTCGCAGTACTTATAAACCACTAAGGTGTAGCACATGTTTGCATCATCACAAATGTAATGAATGACAAATGTAATGAATGAACTGACATGTTTCTCAGAAGTAAGAATCATCTACAATGGGTTAGTAGGCAATTTTTAAACTGGGATTTATTCAGAAAGGCTCATTTATAATATTAGGGAAGGGAGCTTTGTAGCAATGATCTATGTCTGGCTATCTAATAGTAGATGTTCACTATAAGTAATACTTGGGTATTTGCAATGCTTTATCTTCAGTTTAGTACAAAGTTCTTAAACACTGAATGTTTCCTATTGTATTGTGACAATGCATCATGACTATTTTTGTCAGGTATTACACTTCTAACATAATTTTAGAGATGGGTTTTTCTTGCCTCTAAGTTTCACTACTGATAGTCTGAAAAATCCTTGTATAATTCCATCAACCTGGAAGATGGTTGTAGATGGGGAAATGTTTCAGTTTTAACTTGAAGAAGAAGCTTGGCTTGTATTTCATATAATTTCAGAGATGCACTGCACTATACTGTGCAGTTTAGAAACCATGGCCCTGCTCCAGATTAGCACACAACTAGTTCCTTCTGATTACCCAAGAAGCTTGGAACTTGTGTAACTTCCAAGTATAGCAGAACCACAGAGAAAGGAAACAGAGCGACTGCAAACTGAACTAAGATAATTTCAAAAGTGATTGACTATGATGCCCCCAAACTCTGGGCCAATGACTCCCTTAATCCTGTATGTTCTTCCTGGTATGCATTGTTCTTTCTTTACAAAGTAAGGCTTTATTAAGGTGACTTCTGCCCCTGTATCCCTCCAGCTTATTACTTCATTGCTTATGTCTACAGGCTCTAAATATTCCCTGTTAAATCCTTCCTGCACCTTCCAGGCTTGTTAGACTCTAGGTGGTCTCTCTGTTTGAGCTTCTTGTGGTACAGGGTCTGGTGGGAGTTATGTGACTGCTTCTGTCCTAGGTGTGTGTACATTTCACCCTGCTTTCTTTTAATTTCTCTGAAAGCTTTTCTACTTCGTTCAGCCATCATCCCAAATCTAAGTCTGACTCTTTCCTTAAAAGGCAAATAATTTGAGTTTCCTCATCTCCCATCTCTGAATAAACTTCACTGAGTCCTCTACAAATCTTTAGGTACAAATAAATCATTCTCTCCTCATCTAGGACTCCCAAATCTCGACAAGTTCATTCAAAGCTGAAAAGAAACCCCTCCACAACATTCTGTTTTTTTAACATGGAAATGTCTTTTGTTCCACTGACGTACTTTGGTCACCTCCCTGTGGAAGCAGCAATTCTGCCCTTAACTGGATTTCCTTCATTTTCATAGTGTACATTTCTTTTTTTTATGCTCTCTAACAGCTTCCTCTCCTGCTGTGCCATTTTAGCTAATTCTTTTTCAGCTTCTATATTGCCTTTTTCTCTATATGCCTGAATTTTTGCTAACTGTATTTGTTGTTATGCTTTAATATTGGCTTTTTGGTCTGCATTCTGGCTTTTTCTGCTTCTATTTTTGCCAGTTCAATTTTCATTCTTATAATTTCTTCCTCCTGACTAGGCTGCTCCTCAGCAGATGTTTCCTCTCCTTCTCCTCCATGTGTCTCTCTAGGTCTATGTGGTGGTGTCATTTCTGTGGTAATTTGTTTCAGATTTATAAAATATTCTCTTAAAGTTTGAATCTATGGTGGGAAAATTAGATGTGGGTTTTATTTTCATATCAAGATGCTGCCATCAAATACAGAGCCACACAAACAAAGGCGTAGGTGCAGGGGTAGGGCTGCCAAGTCCACAGCATTGCCCAGCATTGCCCATCCCCCGACATCATCGGCATGATGATATCACCCAGAAGTGACATCATCATGCCGGTGATGTCGCTTGCGGCCACTCTAGCCATTTCTGGGAAAACTTGATGGTTTTCCCAGATGCTGTAGCCATTTGGGAGGAAAAACTCCATGGTACCTATTGTACCATAGAGTTTTCCCTCCCAAATGGCTAGAGCGTCTGGGAAAACCATAGTTTTCCTGGAAACACCTAGAGTGGCTGCCGTGAGACATCGCCGGCATGGTGATGTCACTTCCAGGTGATGTCATCACTCAGACGACATCGGGGGAGCTATCCCCCACCGGCCAAATGTGGGCTGGCGGGTTGGGAACCTCCCACACAGGGGAACCCCCGCCCAGACTGGGGGCTTGGCAGCCCTTTGCAGGGGAGAAGAAGGATAATTATTAAAAATACACTGGGAAAGAGGAGTGAGAGAAAATAAAACAAATACTGTAGTGACAGCTGCTGCTTAAACTCTGCCATTTTAATCTGCCCAGCCAATCATATCTCCAGTAACCAGTCAGAACCCCTGCTGGGCAAGTATTCCAACTCTCCCCAATCACTTTCTAAAAACACTTGAAGGGTACCAGTAAAGGTGTTAGATGTTGTCGTGGTGCCCATGAGTACCATGTTCATGACTTCTACCCTAGACAGTATATGTGCAAGCCTTTGCATATATCTAAACGGGCTTTTTAGACCAATGCCCAGTTTAGGCCATCATAAGCCATATGGTTATTTATTTATTTCTATAGTCCATATTTTTCCCAAAAGGGAACCAAACCTAACTTTCAACATCATTGTCTTCTATTTTATCCTCACAATCATTGGTTTTATTTTTAACAGAAACACACAGGAATACAGTTCCAGCTGTCTTGGCATCAGGGGGTGTGATCTAATATGCAAATTAGTTCCTGCTGGGCTTTTTCTACAAAAAAAAGCCCTGCTCACAACAACCCTTTGAAATAAGGCTAAGTGAGAAAAACTGGTCCAAGATCACTCAGGCCAGCGAGCTTCCATTGCAGACTGGGGATTCAAACATTGGTCTCCAAGATGTTAGTCACTGTAACTTTTACACCACACTGTCTCTTCATGTACAAAGTAACCAACATACTTCATTATAAGTGGACGTGAAGCAGGAGCCCTTTGCAGGTGCTCCAGGAGTGGCCTGCCCAAGTAATCTATGCGCTGGAACCATTATTCTTTTTTTAAACAATGACAGCATCATCTGATTCTGATCGGCTAAGTTTTGGATTTATATTTTATTATCGTTGTTAATAAAAAGCATATGCTGAGATGTATAAAAGAATTGTATGACCTCAGAGATATCTGAAGAATGATTGCCAAAGTGGGAACTATATGAGACAGAATTTATAAAAAAAAAAAATACTGTTGATCGTTGGACATAGTAATAACAAATATTTCTAGTATAAATGCTTGTACTCCCAAATCCAAAAGAAGTTGTAAAGTGTCAACTATTATGCCAAGCTGAAATTGTTCTGAGATCAGATTTTGTATTACAGCCATTGCTGTTCAACCAAAATATCTGCTGTGTGTTCTCCAGAGTGCTGACATAGTGGTGTAGAAATTAGAGATGGACAAAAACTAAAAAACTGTGGCTCACAGTGGTTCGTGGCAGGGGCATAGCCATGGGGAGCCCTGCAGGAGTACTGCCTCAGCTTCCAGGCAGGGCCCCTGACTTCCAGGGGAGCCCTCCAAGGCACAGCCTACTTTTTATTTTTTGCCATGGCTGATTTGGTGAAGCATCATCAGTGGCAGCCAGAGCTGGGAGAACTGAACAGGGCACAAGGCACTGCAGCAGCAAAAGCAGCAGGTGGCAAGGAGGGAGGTGGAAGAGTGGAAGGTGGAGGAAGCCATGTAGAATGGGTCAGGGAGGGGGGACTTTGCTGGCTGCAAAGTGCTGGAGTGGAGAAGAGGGAGATTGAAGAACACCCCCCCCCCCTGCTTGCACACAACATGCTGTACCTTTTTGACTCCAAAGATTTAGGATTGACTGCCTCAACTTGGCCACTTTCAGAGCACCCAGCTTTTGCCCCTACCCCAGAAAGCTTCTGAGAAGTGGCAAGCTCCACAGTGGTTGGGAAAGGGTGCCCCCCAACATTTTTAAAAGCCCCCCAGCGTTTAAAATCCTGACCCCATAAACTCCATTGAAAGATACTGCAGTTGTCCTTGAAAGGGCAGCTGCTCCATGGGGTCTCAGGAAAAGGTCTTTCATGTTATCTACTGCCTAGTAGGGGAAGATATGACGGTGGGAATAGACAATTATATAAGGGAAGGAGACAGAGACAAATCAGTGCTCGGCCACCTTCCAGTCTATTGCCCATCCCAACGGTGGCAGGTAGTGGGCCTAAGAGGAAATGCTCGTCTCCGTCACTGGTGTTATGCAACGCCAGGTTCATCAATAATAAGACCTCGACCCTTAAGGAGTTCCTGCTTAGGCAGGACGTGGACCTGGCTTGCGTGACCGAGACCTGGGTGCGGGACGGAGAGACAGTAGCTCTCTCCCAGATGACCCCCCCAGGTTACTCGGTCTTTCACCAGTCACGGAGTAACGGGCGGGGGGGAGGGGTGGCATTACTCATACGGGAGGCTTACTCCTTTAGGGCTCTCCCGGCCCCAAAGATCGATGGCATCGACTGTGTCGGTCTGTGGTGGGATGTTGGAGAGGGGTTGGCGATCTGGCTGGTGTACCGTCCGCCTAACGCACCAGCCAGCGCCTTACCATCACTATTGGAGGCAGTGGCGGGCTGGGCATTGGAGAGCCCAGGACTTATGGTCCTGGGTGACTTCAATGTCCATGTCGATGACACGGCCTCCACTCAGGCGATGGACCTAGTGTCTTCCATGGCGACACTAGGACTCTCTCAATTTGTCACAACACCCACGCATCAGGCCGGACACACACTAGACTTGATCTTTGCGTCTGGGATTTTGGTGAACGATATCGCAGATGAAGCGGTCCCATGGTCGGATCACCTAGCCCTTAAGGCCCGTATGGAGATGCCGCCCCAACCCTGTATGGGCGGAGAGCCTATTTTGGCTCTCCCTCGGGGCCTGATGGACCCGGAACGGTTCCAAACGGCCCTGAGGGACCCCTGGCCCACTGGCGATTCCCTCAATGACCTGGTGGAAGTCTGGCAAGATCAGCTATCCAGGGCCATCGACGAAATCGCACCCCGGCGCCCTCTGCGCCCTCGTATGAAGCTGGCTCCATGGTATACCTTGGAGTTACGCCAGCTGAAGCAAGGGCTCAGACGACTAGAGAGGCGGTGGAGGCATACTCGGGACGAAGTGACGAGAACATCCTATAGAACGTTTATGAAGTCATATGAGATGGCAGTCAAGACTGCAAAGAAACAATACTTTGCAGCCAAGATTGCATCTGCAAATTCGCGCCCAGCACAATTATTTAGGGTAATTGGAGATCTCATAACACTGCCACAAGGCAAACCAAACGTTAGAGAATTGGAGATAGGCTGTGAGGCATTTGCGAAATATTTTGCAGATAAAATCTCATCACTCCGCCAAGACCTACCTATCACATTAGATACAGTAAGTCAGACTGAGGCTCCGCGCCTGTCTTCGGATTTACTGCTGGACCACTTCGACCCACTCAGCCTGGAAGAAGTTGATGGAATTCTCTCCGCTGCTCGCCCAACAACATGCGATCTGGACCCTTGCCCCTCCTGGCTGATTAAATCTTGCCAGAGGGAGCTTAGATGTCCTTTACGGGACATCATAAATAGATCCCTCCTAGAGGGGCGTTTTCCAACGCCTCTGAAAGAGGCCTTGGTCTGCCCCCTCTTGAAAAAATCAACAGCAGACCCGGCCGAATTGGCGAACTATCGACCGGTGTCTAATTTACCATTTTTAGGTAAAATCATCGAGAGGGCAGTGGCGTTGCAGCTACAGAGATTTTTAGATGACGCTTCTGTCCTAGACCCGTGCCAGTCTGGCTTCCGACCGGGCCACGGGACGGAGACGGTCTTGGTCGCCTTGGCAGATGACCTCCAACGGCAACTGGATCAAGGCGGTGTAGCAGTGCTGATGTTATTAGATCTGTCGGCTGCATTTGATACGGTCGACCATCGGTTACTGATCCACCGCCTCGCCGACATTGGGGTTAAGGGGTCTGCTTTACAATGGCTCTCCTCTTTCCTCATGGGTCGGGGACAAAGGGTGGCGATCGGGGGTGAACGATCCCAGAGGCGCACACTAGATTGTGGGGTGCCTCAGGGAGCAGTCCTCTCCCCGATGTTATTTAACATCTATATGCGTCCCCTTGCCCAGATTGCCAGGAGGTTTGGGCTGGGTTGCCATCAATATGCAGATGACACCCAGCTCTATCTGCTAATGGACGGCCGGCCTGCCTCCCCCCCGGAAGACCTGGATCGGGCGTTACAGGCTATCGCAACGTGGCTTAGACTGAGTGGGCTGAAGCTGAATCCGGCAAAGACAGAGGTTCTCTGTGTGGGTCGCGGCGCTCCAGGGGGGGAAATATCCCTCCCGACCTTCGATGGTGTGCAGCTAAAGGCGGCGCAGCAGGTGAAGAGTCTGGGTGTCTTACTGGAGCCTTCATTATCAATGGAGGCCCAGATAACAGCCACTGCTAAGTCAGCATTCTTCCATCTGAGGCGGGCAAAGCAGCTGGCCCCTTTCCTGGGGCGTCGGGACCTAGCAACGGTGATCCATGCGACGGTCACCTCACGATTGGACTACTGTAACGCCCTCTACATGGGGCTGCCTCTGTGCCGGACCCGGAAGTTACAGCTAGTGCAGAACGCGGCGGCCAGGCTGTTGCTCGGTCTCCCAAGATGGGAACATGTACGGCCGGGGCTACGCGAACTGCACTGGTTACCGATTGTATACCGGGTCCAGTACAAAGTGCTGGTTATCACCTTTAAAGCCGTATATGGCTGAGGACCAGCCTACCTGAAGGACCGTCTCTCCCCGTATGAACCCCAGAGAGCACTGAGGTCAGTAGGAAAGAGCAGACTGACTACCCCTGGGCCAAGACAAATTAAACTACAGAATACTCGCTCTCGGGCCTTTTCGGCCGCAGCCCCATATCTCTGGAACCAACTCCCAGAGGAGGTGCGGGCCCTGCGGAACCTTGATCAGTTCCGCAGGGCCTGCAAGACCACCCTTTTTAAATTAGCTTTTATGAATAACTGAATTATACCGACAACGAAGAAAATCCGCCATCAGTACTAACTAGAAGAGCGTCAAGGATAGTGTTATAATATGTTTTAGCTAATTGTTTTAACAGGTTTTTAAGGTTAACTAATGTTTAATTTAATGTTTCTAATGTAACTGTTTTATTGTTTGGTGCACCATTGGTCATCGTATTGTTAGCCGCCCTGAGCCTGCTTCGGCAGGGGAGGGCGGGGTACAAATAAAATTTATTATTATTATTATTATTATTATTATTATTATTATTATTATTATTATTATTATTATTATTAGCACTTCTAATGGGAGATGTCAGGAACTTAACCTGAAACCTTCTGCATACCAAGCAGATGCTGCACCACTGCTCCATGGCCCCTCCCTTACAGAAGCATGGATCAGTATGCCTCAATCAGCTTGGTCTAGGAAAGCAGAGAACTGTTGAACCGAGTTGCCAATTCTAGGTTGGGAAATACCTGGAGATTTGGGGAATGGAGCCTGAAGAGAGCAGGGTTTGGGGAGGGACTTCAACAGGATATATTTGGATTTATATTCTGCCCTCCACTCAAGAGTCTCAGAGCGGCTCACAATCTCCTTCATCTCCCTCCCCCACAACAGACACCCTGTGAGGTGGGTGAGGCTGAGAGGACTCTCACAGCAGCTGCCCTTTCAAGGACAACTTCTGCCAGAGCTATGGCTGACCCAAGGCCATGCCAGCAGGTGCAAGTGGAGGAGTGGGGAATCAAACCCGGTTCTCCCAGATAAGAGTCCGTACACTTAACCATTACACCAAAATGGCTCTCTCATTAAGTCCACCTTCCAAAGCTACCATTTTCTTAAGGTGACCTGATCTTTGTCTCACCAGTTGTAATGATGGTGGAAGATCTCCAGCCATCACCTGGAGGCTGGCAACCCTAGCTGCACCTATCTGAAGAGCCAGGTGCAGCTAATTGAATACTATGCTGAGTTTCTTTTCAAAAAGCAAGCCTGGCCAACAAAATTGCACAATTCAATTAATTTGGTTTAATATATTTGTATGTATTAAAATTCATTTTCCTACATGATGCAGATGGATATATATGCATTCCATTGCCATAATATCAAAATAACCACAATTAATAATAGGGTTGCCAATCCCCAGTTGGGGGCAGGGAATCCCCCAGTTTGAGGCCCTCCCTCCTCTTCAGGGTCATCAGAAAGCGGCAGGGGGTCAGGGAGGGAAATGTCTGCTGGGCACTCCATTATACCCTATGGAGACTGATTCCCATGGGATATAATGGAGAATTGATCCATGGATATCTGGGCCTCTGGGAGGGGCTGTTTTTAAGGTAGAAGAACCAAATTTCCAGCACAGCATCTCCTCAAAACACCCCCCAGGTTTCAAAAAGATTGGACCAGGGAGTCCAGTTCTATGAGACACAAAAGAAGGTTCCCTTGACCTTCATTATTCCAAATGAAGGGAAGGCATTTAAAAGGCATGCGGTCCCTTTAAATGTGATTGCCAGAACTCCCTTTGGAGTTCAGTCATGCTTGTCACACTGTACCCCCAAAGTCTTCTGACTCCACCCCAAAGATCCTAGATATTTCTTGAGTTGGACCTGGCAACCCTAATTGATAATATTATTGAATAATTAACCCTGCAGTGAACCAGTGTATTATTAAAAATAAAAAATTAATGTGTAGTCATTTTAAAAAAAATTAATTTCAGCCTTCATAAAATACCATACAATTACTAGATGATCCCGAAGTCACCTCATCCCTTTCCCTTTCCCATGGCAGGATCATCTCCCATATATTATAAACTGATACTTGCATGAAATCCCAAACTGGAAAATGCAAGTTCTAGTGCTGATTATTCTCCTTCTACAATGGTAATTTCAGCAAAGAGTTCCTTCCTTCATACTGACAACCCTTCATTTCACTTGACTGTACACCTCCTGCTGAAGAGAAGCAGCAGCACACAGGCTACCTACAAAACAGAGTTCTTTAAAAAGGGAATGTGACTGAAGAACTGTTTTAGAGTGACCAGAATGCTCTCTCTCTCTGTGTATACAAACTTAAAATAACAGGTGGGCTCATGCTAAAAATGCTTTCATTAAGAAAACTTGTCATAGATATATTCACAAAGCCCCCCAAAACAAACAAGTTAGCTCTGCAGGGAAGTGATTTGGCCCAAACCACCATCATGATGTAATGATCTAATGGGTCTCCATAGCCTTGTTCAGCAGGCCTACTGGCCCTGCTTTTCATTAAAACTACTCCTGCACAGAGTGAATGGGAAGATATTAGGCTATTTTTTAAAACTTTGTGACAACGCAAAGGCTGGAGAGGCTCAGGCATCACTCAAAGCACCTTCAGGACGGCAGTGATCCATATTCTGTTTCTGCAAGACCATTCCTATTCTCTGATGCCAAAAATGTATCTCGCTGTAGAAGCTGCCAGAAAGGCTAATGTTTAGTTGGTTTGCTATCCTGAAAGCTCCTTTGTGAGGCAGACATTTTGACATGCTGGTCTCAAAGGATTCCCTCTCCCCAACCCAAATTAAAAATTAAACTCACATTGTGTGTCGTTAACTTATGCATATAGTACACTTGTGGCTCTTGATAAAACAATGATATTTATGAACTCTTCACTGGGCTGCTGAACGCCCCCCCCCTCCAGTTGTTCTCATAATTTCTTTTCACAGTTCATGAGGCCTCCCTGCTTTTATTACTAGATATATAGAAATTAAAAACCCTTCAATTTATTGCTGATATTTATCATTGCTTGCGTTTATCATTGCTTTCATAACCAGTTTGGCTTGTCTTGCTACTCCTCCACTGCTCCCTCTGCCTATTGAATTGAAGTGCCAAGGTATCTTTACATTGTTAGCCATGGGAGACTAAACATGGCAGAATGACACCGACAAGAATGGAGTGGAATCATCCAAACTTCGCATACCCCTGCAGGGCCAAAAGAGACACTCCAAAGATGCAGGCTGTCAAATCTATGAAGTAATATGAACAAGGGTTATTCATGGGTCTTGTAAGATACTCTTGTGTTCCAAAGCAAACTCGTTATGCTGTCAATGTCATGGTTAGTGAGTGTGTGTGTGTGGGGGGGGGGGGGGAATGGTGTTGCGGTTTAGAAATCCAAAACATCTCAAGTGTCAGTGGAAACCCTGAGGCCATGTTTCCTGGCTTGAAATGCAGTGGTTGTGCCATTTCTGATGGACTTTTAATGTGGACATCTCTGGGCATAGTTTGGCTACCATATTAGGAAGTGATTGGATAAAAGGAACGACAGCAATACAAAGAATGGAAAGGAAGCATTCCATTTTTTTTCTTTCCTGGCATTGATTGTATCCAGCTGCTGTTTTGCCTCCTTTTCAAACCATAGCCTGCTTGTCTCCCAGATCTTCAATACTGTGGCTTTGCCTCATACCATATCTGCCTAGGATGCACTGCAATTTTA
The DNA here is from genome assembly GCF_032191835.1 of Heteronotia binoei. Classification (NCBI taxonomy): domain Eukaryota; kingdom Metazoa; phylum Chordata; class Lepidosauria; order Squamata; family Gekkonidae; genus Heteronotia; species Heteronotia binoei. The sequence continues at coordinate 74,962,785 of NC_083223.1, forward strand.
TCTTCCTTTGATTAATTTCTAGGCTGCTGACATTTCCCCACTTAATTCTATGGTTACCTATTATGTTGTAGTGCTGAGCAAGTCATGTGATTTGTTTTCATGTGTTAGGCCTGGGTGTTGAGAGGAGACTGGGATAGTCTTACAGTGCAGTCATAAGTAGAGTTGTGCCCTTCTAAATTCATAGAAACCAAAGGGCATAAAAGAGTGTAATTCCTCTTAGAATTGCACTAGGGGGCCTGAAGTGGTTCTTGGAAGCCCTGAAACTGAGAAAAGCAGTAGCACTCCAGTTACCATGATATTATTTTAGTCTACTATTTCCCTGGATGTATAAATATTTTTTTCCCATATGTACCTTAGAGTAGGTTTCATTCAAGGAAAAAAGTTTAATATTACTGGAACATTTTTTATGGATCTATTGTAAAAAATAAAATAGAAAAGTTTGGAATTCTCTTCATTAACATTAAGACCACAAGAAATCAAGTTAATGAGTATATTAATGTGACTTCTGCTACCCAGCAGTGAGATTTCTGGGTGTTGGCAACGGAAGGGGCAAGACACATTCTTTTAAAAAAAATGTAATCGCATTCATTTTACTTTTGTATATGATTTATTTCCCCCTCCTCATCTCCCTGGTTCATGTGGACTAGGCTGGTACTGGTCCCGATGCCGGGGCTGAGACACTGCTACTGGTCTAATCTGGTTTATAATGCCAGAAAGGGATTGGCACCAGTTGCCTCTCCCAGCACTAGCAGAGGCATCCTTTACATTCGATGCTGGTGCCTAGAATGCAAAGTTGCTATACATGCATGCTTATCATGCCAGAGGTCTATAGCTTATAAAAGGTCTTGTGCTGCTGTGCTAACTAAGCATGCAGAGCTGCTATGCAAAGTCTGCAGCACGCTTTAAACAGGGCACTGTGGGAGTACAAAGTCTCACAGATATATATTTTTGCTTCACCAGAATTGTGTTTAAAGTATACATCAAATACTCTTTTGAGAGTGTCCAAGGGGCCATGTAGGCCCTAGCTTTCTGATGGTAATGAAGAAACAAGATGGAAATAAACAACATGAATAATGGCAATCAACCTACAACGATATTTTCCAAGGTACACTGAGGCATCAGAAGGAACACCTGTGATGCTGGGAAATGTTCTCTTCCTAGGGTTGCCAAGTCCAATTCAAGAAATATCTGGGGACTTTGGGGGTGGAGCCAGGAGACTTTGGGGGTGGAGCCATAAGCAAAGTTGTGACAAGCACAACTGAACTCCAAAGGAAGTTCTGGCCATCACATTTAAGGAGACCACGTACCTTTTTAATGCCTTCTCTACATTAGAAATAATGAAGGATAGGGGCACCTTCTTTTGGGTCCAATTTTTTTAAACTTGGAGAGCATTTTGAGGAGACTCATCAGATGCTAAGCTGAAAATTTGGTACCTCTAGCTCAAAACACCACCCCTCCAGAGCCCCAGATACCCCGGGATTAATTCTCCATTATACCCTATGGTCCAGCAGACATTTCCCTCTCTCCCCCCCCCCACCGTTTCTGATGACTCTGAAGCTCCAGAGGGCCTCCCCTGCCCCCACCTGGGGATTGGAATCTCTACTCACAAGTTGCTGAACTTTCAAGTTTTTCACAGTAACACAGGGCAACCAAAGGTTCAAATTTACCTTCACACTATGCAAACGACCTCTGCAAGGATTCTGCAACAAACGGAGGGTCTGGGCTCCTTTCACAGCCATGTTGTTCTGCTTCCTCCCCCCCTTCTGCTCCCCTTCAGCCTTAAAGACGCAGACACACCCCAAAGAGGAAGGCTTTCCCAAGTAGAGACTGAAGCCTCCGGAGGGGAAAGGCACATGATGGCTGTAGGGGTGGGGCTTCCTCCCACTGGCCAGCTGACTGGGGCGGGATGGAGCCTGGAAAAGTGGGAGAACCCCCACTGGAACCTGGGGATTGGCAAGCCTATCTCTGCCTTTTAACCCATGTCAATCCTCTGTTTGGCTTGTCAGGGCCAGTTTGTACCAGCATTGGCTCCTCCCCCCCTTCCATCTCAGTCCTGGCTGACACAAGAAAGGATGGGTTAAAAGAAAGTAGACAAATTTGTCAGTTACAAGCCCTTTTTTGGGTAGCATACAGTTAGACCCAGGGAAGGCAGCATACTTTAGCCTGATTTTGTCAGATCTCAGAAGCTAAGCAGTGTCAGTACTTGGACGGGTGACCACCAAGGAAGACCTTGCAGAGGAGCACAATGGCAAGCTACCTCACTTGCTTTGGAAGCCCCTTGCTGTGGTCATCTTAAGTTGACTGATTTGACAGCACTTCACACACACGTAGTCAGACCCAGTGTCTCACCAAGATAGCCTGCAAAGTATTAGACATCTGGTCTCATCTGTTAAATGGAACAAATATAGACTTGTTTCGCAGTTACGAGATTTAATGAAATAAAGATTGCAAAGCACTAGATAGAAAGACCTGTTAATCTTTCTTTTAAAAATACTTTACATGTTTTTAAAATTACACTCTGCCTTTAAAATTCCTCGTGCATTATAATCCTTATTAATTTTTTTTGTGAGTCCATGTATGGCAAAGGGAATGTGAAATGAAGTAATGTGCTAAATAAATGCTTTAATCAGTTACATGATCAAAGACAGAGCTTGGCTCAAATTCTGCCTTTAGTAAAGCCCCAGTACATTAAAGGCTTAGTCTGAGTAGTGATTCTGTACTATCTTTTTTCTTCTGTTCTTTTCTAAAGATCAGCATTCTGTAGTATGGAGCACATCTTGTAGAATACTCCAGTACTTCCTTTTTGGAATTTATAAAACCAGTGTGATTTTTACCTAAGTAAATGCTAATGTCTCAATTCTATGCAACCAACTTACTGAATAAATAAATAAACATGCCTGTGACCTCTTTTCAGTCTTTATTTAGGCCTGGCTGTCAGATAACTTTGATGGCTCTGGTGGACAATCTGTAGCTAAACATGTATATCATTGTTAGATTGCTAATGAAGCAAGTTTCAACACAGTGGCTCACTGAGATGCTTGGAAGCAGGAGAGCTTCTTTGTTGTAATGGTCTACAGATTTCCTCACTGAGTGTAACACAAAAGTTTGCACTAGAAAAACATGGGCCATTTATATGAGATATGAAGCTCTTGGGGGAAATCATCCATAGTTTTGAGGTGGGGTGTCATTCTTACAGTTAGGCTTCCCAGCCTCCCATGGAGGGCAGGGATTCCCTAAGTTTTGGGGGGCCCAACCTGCCAGCACAGAGCTGGCTGGCAGAAGGAACCCTGCCTCCAAAGAGGTCCATCGTGCCTGACATGCCTGGCACAATAACGTCACCTGGAAGTGATGTCATTGTCATGGGTACTGGGGACCCTGCAGAAGAAGCTGAGCCTGCAGAAGAAACTGTGCCCCTGCCACCTGCACCAGTGCCCCTGCCTCCTGCTGGAGAAGATCCAAGCCCCCCTGCCTCGCCGTCTCGGGTGGCTCGTGTGCGTGACCGCCTTCGTCAGGACCTCAGGGATCAGAGGAGGGCGGCACGCTCACGAGCCCTGAGTTTTGAAAGGATTCTGGCCCTTCTAGGAGTGAGGATGCTTGAGTCTCAGCAGGATCCTGGCTGCCTCTCTGAGCCAGCAATTAGCCCAAATGGGCAACAGACAGCAGAGGGCTATATAGCTGTGGGCTTTGGGAGGAGGCTTTGTGGAAGCAACTAGTCACTTACCTGACGTTCTAGCATCCACTCCGGCTTTTGACTTTGGCTTCTGGACCCCCTGACCTTGGCTTTGACTTCTGGACTCCCTGACTTCGGCTTCTGAACCTCTGACCTGCGATACCTGGACTGTGATTTGGTTTTGGCGCCTTGGACCCTCTTTGCTCACCAGCTACAGACCTTGGACTGCCCCTGGAATTTGCCTGACCCGGCCCCAGCCCGTGACAGTCATCATGCTGGGCATGTCGCATGGGGGATATTCTAGCAATTTGGATAAAAACTCTATGGTGCCATAGATTTTTAATACAAATTGCTAGAGCATCCCCATGTGATGTGCCCAGCATGATGGTGTCACTTCTAGGTGATGTCATCACACTGCACATGCATTGCACGTATGAGAACATTCCCCCCCGCCAGGAGCCAGGTAAGACCAGGCAACCCTACTTACATTGATTATATTCAGCAACATATTTTACCACCAAAGGTAGTGTCAGTTGGCCAAACCCCACCCAACATTCCAAGCTGTATCAATACAAGCCCTTCCAGTCTCCTCCATGATAGCAGCAGATAGCCAGGACAACCTCTTGCACCACTGGTCAGATCATTCTTCATTGGCATGGCTAGATGGTTGCCAGATGGTTTCAACAAAAATCATGGACATACTTTATAAAAATGTGTCAACCCCGCCCCCCAACATACACACACAATACAAAAGAAAAATGCCCTTTAACAGAGGCTTGTGTGTGGAAATGAGTCACTGAAGCTTTTAATGACATGGGCATAAATAGGATCCTAGTAAGCCTCTATTAAAGGGGCATTTGTCTCAATGATACTTCTTGTCATCAGGCGCCTTCCTACAGTCTTCTGCCCTTCTCTCGGTGCAAGCTCTCTGGAGACAGAAGTAGCCTGATTCATGTCCTCCTTTGCTCTGGGCCAGAATAGCTTAAAAAGCTCTTCAGAATCCCTGCAAGACCCTAGCAATTGATCTAGTTGGGCAGGGGGAGCAGCCAATCCCAGGAGTTGTGTTCCATCCCTATAAAAAGGTTTGGCAATAGTCTGTGCCCCCTTGTGGCCAATTGTGCTCTGACCTCCTCCCTGGTTTGACCCTATCAGGCTACTATTGGGCTGTGGAGGTGTGGATTGGTTGCTGGCCTGCCAGCCATTGCCAACTCACCACCTGCTTCTGCTGCCCTGAGGAAGTCCAGCCCCACAGCTGCAGTGACCACTAGCCTTGCCTCTGAAGCAGTAGGCAAGCCCCATGTCCTCCTCTCTTCATGACTGTGGTAGCCCCCCTTGCTGCCCCACTTTTGCCCTGGTTGTCGGACTGTCATTTGAGCCCCCATCTGGCTCTGGCTCCAGACACTGGATAAATGAGAACAAATAGAAAGTTCATCATAATCCTCAAAAATGAATACACCCAAATAACCAGGATGTAGTGTAAAGTTAGTGACAATTTTTAATGTATCACAAACATGTATTAAGCAGTATAAAATACACTCCAGTTTCCTTTTAACTCTTACACACACAAACTGTAATAAATGTCCTGAACAACTATGTACAAAACTGTTAACTATGCCACCTTTCGCATTTCCCCTAAGGCTTCATTAGTTTAAATCAAGGTTGATGGTCTACATTATTCTGACAAAAGTCATTTCCTTTTAATTTAAGACATTTCAAATGTCTCACCGATGCCTTCAGAAAGTTCTAACTGAGCCAGCACAACAGCTTTACAAGTGCTTGTTCAAAATGCACTGAAGATGGTAATGACAAAGGTCAAATTGTGCTTCTTTTATAACTTAAAAACATCCACGTTGAACTTGTCATCAGTCTGTCACAATGCCAGCCCTGTTGCTGACCAACTCCTTAAAGGGTGTGAAACCAAAGTCCTGTCATTGTGAGTACATTTTGCCATCTGTGTTATCATTGTCAGGACTATTTCTTCCATTCCCAGCCAGTAAGCACCTTCTATGGCTGTAGCTGTTTAATGATCCCATGGTGGGTGTTGATACCCTGACCACCTCACACTGATGAGGTAGCTTTTAGCACATATTGACAACCTATTTTATGCACCACCTGCAAACATAAACTCCCACTTTTTGAATCTCCTGACACAAAAGGAAGCTTACTGTGCCACAGATTCATGGCACTTGCAAATAGGGTTGCCAGCTCTGGCTTGGGAAATGCCTGGAGGTTTGGGGGTGGAGTCTGGGGATGATGAAGTTTGGGGAGGGGAGAATGCTCAGATGGAATAAGTTATCATTGATTCCACAACCCCCCTCAGAGCTGCCCTTTTCTTCAGGAGAACTGATTTCTGTAAGCGGGAAGTCAGTTGTAAGTCCAAGATAAATCCAGTCCCTACCTGGAGGTTGGCAAACTTGCTTGCAAGGGAAATACAGATGACCATTTACCTCATGGTAACTTATTTGAATGTGCATGTAACTATTTCTGTGTACATGACAAGGAACTATGTTTTTTTAAGCTTTTCTGATCAGAAACAAATTGTTTTTGTTAATAACAACTTTCAGCTTTCCAAAATTTACCATGGAGAAATCATTGCCTGCTCTTAAAATTAAACATGAAGGCTGCTTATTTTGCATGAGGAAATATGCATGAGGAATGACACTGGGAATTCAAATCAGTCACATGCCATAGTTAAGAGTGTCACAGCATACTCCAGTAAAGCCCTCAAGCTCTCCATGCATAAAATAAAAAGTGACTGTCTACCTTGGTGAATTCACAGGCATGAAGTTTGAATGTTGTTGCTTGTCATTTCCCAATACCTGAATATCACTGCAGTGAATGGAAAAAATCAGATGTAACAGCAAAGGAAGAACAAGTACTGTGCTCATAAGTCTCCTTTTCCCCCTTAGAGTCTTTTAGTGAAGTTTGATTCAGTGCAAACCAAAGTTTTATCTAAGATTTATCTAAGATTTATATCCCGCCCTTCCCACTAGGTGGCTCAGGGCAGCTTACAACATATAAAACTAACATAAAATCTAAAAGTTTGCTATTATGTCTAAAGTGGCAAACTGAGGTTTGCAAACCTTAGCATGGTGTAGTAGACCAGGATTAAAGAAATCCATTTCAAATCCATGGAAATTTTCTGGGAGACCTTTGACCACTCACTCTTGGGCTAACCTTCCTCAAAGGATGGAACGGATTATCAACCATTTTGAGTCCCCATGGGGAAGGAAAATATGGTATAAATATATAGATATCTAAATACATAAACCCTCAGGATTCCACTGCACTTCAATAATTAGTCATGCACATTGTACAGATCATACTCTTGATTGGGCATTTTGTTCTGGGTTGGAGGCATATGAACTGAGGCTGGAGGAACTGATGATAGTTCTTTTGTCATGAACAGATTACTGTTTGGGTTTAGGCTTACAGGAATACCAAGACTCTGCAGGGGTGGGAGATATGTTAAAATGATCTATCCCCAGAGTTAGATTAATCACAATGTCTTTCTGATGGCTCTAAAGGACTTTCCTGTTAATATGGCTGGTGGTTCTGTCAATACCATGATTGACCTCTGGAATGAAGAAATGATCTAGGTGGTTAACTCTTAAGTGTTAGAGCCCAGATAGCCACTTGGTTTACTGAAGGTCTACAGGTGATGAAGAGACAGCTAGAGTAACAGTGGAGGAAAACTTAGAACAATCTGATACAACATGGGCAAAAGAAAATGCAGTTTGTTTCAGTTCATATTAGTGGTGTGCCTGGTTTGTGAACCACAAACCATCACGAATTTCAACTGGTTCAGTTAATGAGATTTGTGATGCAGTAGAAATGCACTCCCTTGCATGCTAGAGACATCAAGCTCACAGGGAATCTCTGTTTGGTGAGGATTGGATTTACAGGGTCTGAGTTACACCGCACCCAAAGAAGGTTCCTCCATTGTTTCCAGTGAAGGGGGGAAGAGCAAAAAACAAAACAAAACAGGAGCAACAGAAGCCCAGCAGAACAGAATCAAAGTCCCAGAGAATCTCTGCAGCAGAAATGGGAAATGGGGGTGTATTTTAGCAAGCCCAACAGAACCAGTGCAATGCACTAGTGCCGAGCAGAACCTAGGGCCATAGGGGCAATGACAGCTTAACAGGACTAATGTCTAGCACATAAACACTTCCCAAGAAAGGGAAGGGTTGCAAACCCAGCAGAACCCAGTGCCAATGTGGCAATGCCAGCTTAATCACAATCCAAGCAGGGGGACATTTTTACAAACTCAGTGGAATCAGTACAATGTATAGAATGCTCAGCAGTACCAGTGCAATCAGAGAGTGCCTAGCAGAACCCAGTGCCCATGTGGCAATGCCAGAACAGTACTAATGTCAAGCACTGAATCACAATCCAAGCAGGGGTTGGGGTTGGAAGCCCAGCAGAACCAATGCAATGTACTAGTGCCCAGCAGAACCACTACAACAGAGTGCCCAGTAGAGCCCACTGCCACTGGCTTGCAAGTTTAAAAAGACTGATCTCAAAACACAGAGTCACGAATCCAAGCAAGGAAGGTGGGATTTTGCAATCTCTGAGCAAGAAAATGGGAAGTGAACACAAAGGAACACCAGCAAAGGGGAGGGCCTTTTGAAACTGACATGACTAGTAATTTGAAACTGACAACAGTGTTCCTAAGGCTGGATAATTCTCCACCCTGTTGCTTTGAAGTTTAGTAAACATTTTGTGGAAACTGTCTGGAAATGTATCCATTTGGGAACCAGCACAAACCTCTACAAACTGCTTGAAAGTTTGTGGGAAATTCGTGCCAGTTAATCTGCCACAAACTTCAGTTTGCAAATCATGAGCAGCCAAAATTCATCATGAACTATAGTTTGTGAGATGGTTTGTGCCCATCCTTACTTTTAGGGGCTTTGGACAATTTGCTGGTTTGGATGTAATGTCTTGTTGAGCCCTCATTTTAAAGCTTGTTTAGAATCATGGTTTAGAAGCAGAGGAGGAACCTTGGTTTGCTGGTTTGGATGTAATGACAATTTTGGCTTATAGTAAAGAAGAAATCACTAAATGTTTCCAAGTGCCCAAAGGGAGGAGGAAGTGGAAAATTTGAGAATACAACTTGTTGCCGTAAGCCAAGGCATGACATTGCATTCTAAACATCCCACTGTGTCCTGTAAAACTATCCATCACACTTTCTTCATGACCAGCCACAGTGGTTAGCTTGTATTAAAAGAGAGAGAGAGAGATCCCAAGACAAGTCAAACCAAGATATGAACAGACGATACTTGGATTTGGTCTCTTTGTTCATAAGCAAAGAATTCGTTCTGGCAGATTCCTTGAAATATATAAGAAAATATAACATGTACAGTTTGTTTTCCTTCCTGTGAAATTTTATGACAGCATTTTAAAGTATGTGTTTATTTGACATTTAGCCACAGCTATCTTTTGGAATTTTAGGCATTTCAGCCACACACAAAGCTGAAAAAAAGCTACCTTCTTACAAAGAGATACAAAATGTTCAAATGGAAAAATGAAATGTAAAACTGTTCTTCAACCAGTTTCCAGTTTGCAGAGAACACAAAAATGTCAGAAGCTTCCTAGGGATGAACTTGTTGTTCTCTGCCACTTTAAGCTGATGTTGTCAGTTGTTGTTTACATAAAACAACTACTGGATATATTTATGTGGACACAGGATTTTGGTCCTTGTTTTGATGGTTTGAGCATTATTGGAATATTTGATTAATATAGCGGTTTATCCAGTCATAGAAGTGTGATACTGAGTCCAGTAAATAAATCTCCCAAGAAGTATATTGCACAAAAAGTAAACATGTATTTTATTCAAGTAGATCCAGTTCACATTCAGGCTGCAGTCAAAAAGAGAGAGAGAAGTCTAATCAGGGTCAGCGCGTGGGAGTAGACCAGGTAAGCCGCCACCTAGGGCACCACCTGGCCTATGGAGCTAGGTTACACCTCCCCGCACCCAGCCTGCACATGCCACCCAGCTACTTTCAGGGAAGCAAAAATGGCAGGGTGGCGCATACACAGTGTGCTCATTGGAGCTTGCCTTCGAAGGCAGGCTCCGATGAGCCTCACTCCAAGGCTGCCTTCCCTTGCAGGTTGGCTGATCAGCAGAGATCTTTAAATGGGGGTGGGGGGGGCAGATCGGCTGCTTCTGCTGCCTCTTCTTGCAGAGAAACCATGTGGAAATGTGTTGTGCCACATGGGTTTTTGTGTAATATTTCTGCAAATAACCCTTATAGAATATAACTTCAAATCATTGTGAGGGGGCAAAGCATTCTCTTTTTGTTCCCACGTGGGAAATTGTTTCTGAGAATCCACTTCCTTTACTAAATTGTTACATAGGTTAAAGCCACAGTCCTTGTGAAAAATCAGTGGGATTCTTTCCAAATATTATCAAACTATGGCATGAGGAAAAGAGTACACCGGCATATCAAACACTGAAAATCAAAGCAAAAACTTGGAGGCAGAGTTGACATTGCAGTGAACTGAAATGAATCTGTCAGCTGTAGCTGTCAGCAGAAATACTGATGAACCAGCAGCTGCATCTTACCACCAGTAGTGGAGTGGACAAACCCAGATCCAAAATAGATCTGAAAGTCAGATGGTGTTTGTTTCTAATGAATCCCATTAACTGCCAAGGCATCTGTATACTAAATTATTCTAAACAAATGGTGTTTGTTTCTAATGAATCCTATTAAGAGCCAAGGCATCTTTATTCTAAATTATCCTTCCACCTGAGTGATAACATTATGGGTCTCAAAATTTTAGTAATGCAAATCAGTATATTTTTAAAATACCAAGATTAAACTGCTACTACCTATTAGTTTGTTTTTTGAGTGACCCTATAATACTGAGGTTGGAAGCCCTAATTAATCACACTAAACTCAACAGTATACATGTCTGTGGGTGGGTATGGAAATGGATGACTGAGAAATCCTGAACATCTCTGGTTGCTTTAGAGTGGGAGTGGGGCTGCAGTAGAGTGGCCTTCTTGCTAGATACTCCCTGCATATAAAACAACAAAGAGTGTCATGGTTCCTTAAAGACTACTAGTGCATTTATTGAGACATAAGCTTTTGTGAGTCAAAGCCCAGTTCTCTTTTTTCATGGTTGTGAAATATAAATGCTTAATTTATTTAGACTGAAAGCATAGACACCTCCCAATTCCCCCCAAACCACAAGATTCTAAAACTTACAGCTTGAAATGGTCAATTTGCTCCTAAACATTTATGGTTAAACACACCATGCCATTGCTAGGCCTCTAGAGTGACTTGCAGCAACCATTACAAAAGAGGAACTCCATATGAACTCCACTGACAGGTATGTAAGGGACTTAAGAGAGCATCCTGCCTGCAGGACTCAAATATTTTGAACTGAGGCAGGGATGACCTGTAGGGGTTTTAGGGGTATGTATTTGTTGTCACAGTAACTGCAGATCTCCAAATAAATGGTCATTGCTTCATTTCCTTAACTGCTCAAGTTGCTATGCTGAAACAGCACCACAGACTGTATACTGCTTCTTTCCTTATGTCAGTTACTGGAACCCAAGCTATTACAGTGTTACTTTAGCTTAAGTGCCTTAGAACGCAGAGTGAAAATGGATCTGATAAACAAAGAAAGGCTACTTAGCCCCATTAGTTCTCCTGTGATTCATCTTTGTGTGGGAAAGACCTTATTTTCACAGAGATCTCATCAATAAACAAGGCAAGCTGGCAGCAGTGTATGAGAATGATGTCAGTGGTCTACTGCTTTCAATCACATACTTGTTTTACATTTTCCTTTTTTTAAAAAAAAAAATGTATTTGATAAACAGTAACAGCAATTACTGTATCAGCACAACAAGCAAGGACACAGTGCCACCCTCATACAATAAGACTTTATGAAAATGGGGTATAAAATCAGATAACTATTTAACTGAATGCTTCAAACATTGCTACTTTCCCCCAGTTCTTCTAAAGTTTGGCTTTGTTGCTTATAAAGTGATGACAATTTGTTTTCTCACAAAGCAGAATAAGGCTTATAAACTCCCAACAGCTAAATTTTATTGACTTTATAACTGAGCCCCTCTATAGCCCTTAAATTAGAAACTGTTATATGTCACTTATGAATTTGGTCTTGCTTACAAGCATTAAGATTTAGAATCTAACTTTTGTTTCATCAGTGATCAAAACTTTCTTTACAGCCTGGTGACTGATCCTTATACTCCAGCTTGGCTCAACCCAATAGATGAGAAATCGACCACTTTTGGTCTCCCCACTCTTTCTAAATAAATTAGTAAAGCTGGTTTAGTGATTAATGGTCTTATAAAAGATATTGATATCCAAGAAACATTGTCTAAAGCCCATGATGTGTGCTTTCCCCTACTGTTTAGCTTAGCTCCAATGCTCCAAAAGCAATACGTAGCATTTTATTCATGGGCATTTAAGTTCTGGTCTTTGACTGTAATAAAGCTGAACTAAGAACTGAGCAATATGCATGTTACCTGTCTATATCAGCAGTTGCAAGATATTGTCATGTCTTTATGCTGGCTAGATTTAACGATACCATCTGCAGTCTTGTCAGGAAGATACAAAAAATATTCCATCTAATTGTAGATTTTGTCTTTGCTCTGATAACGTGATTGATACATTGATCAATGTATTTTCCACTGTTGATTCTATGTACTCTCACAATGTCATTTGCAGGAACTGACGGAAGAACTACTATATCTGTGGCAAAGTTTCTGTGTTCTGCAATGAAAATATGGGCAGGCAATGTCTCATGCATTATTATTCCTATTTTAATCTTTTAACTATCAGATATATTAGCAGACCCAGCGTGTCTGAGTAGGCCAGGTAGGCGGCCACCTGGGGCACCACCTGGCCTACAGGGGAGCCAGGTGCCCCCTCCTGCCCCCTTCCTCTCCCCACAGGCAGCCCCAGCCACCAGCGCAGCTTCCCCGGAAAAGCTCACAAATTAAAATAGCAGGCGTGAGAGGCCAGTATGGTGAAAAGAAGCCTTTCAGCTCCTCCCCGCCACTGCTCCGCCTCTTCCTGGCTACCATGGAGCCTCTTTGTGCCACTGCTGCCACTGTTGCCAAAGGTGGGAGGCAGGCTGGTGGCAAAAGAGGAGCCACCCAGCCCTTCTGAAGGGGGTGGCAAGCACGGCGAAGCAGTGAGTGGAGGGGAGGGTGTATGATGGGCAGACTGTCAGGGGTGCCTTGCTTGGGGCAGTGGCCTAGTGCTGGCACTGTATATTAGGACAAGTGAGGTTTGGAGAGATTTTATGTAGATAATTAATTTTATATTAGTGTTTTTATCCCTTTTTATCTTATACTCTGCTTCTGAATGACTTGTGGGCTGTAATAAAGACTGACTGACTCTCAACTTTAAAGAGAACTCATATCTTTCTGTAAAAACAGGTTGTACTTTTTAGAATATAATTTTATCTGTCATTCTAGGTTAATTTTTGAGAGCAGGATATGTTGCATACGTATTGAATTTACTCCAAAAGGAAATATAACCAAAAACCCTCTTCAGGATTTTATCTCTTCCTAACTGAGAACTAGGTAAGATTCAGGACTTATCACAAGCCATTTTCACATGTGACAGACTGGATTTTGCATTTCCATATTTGTATCATTTGAAAATGTTAAGCAGTGTAATTGTTTTTAAAATGCTTCTCCACTTTCTGTCATACATTAAAAGCAATCAGAATGGATGATTTCCAGACTAAAATCATTCCTCCTGCCAGCCCAAATACCCATACCACTTATTCAGTGTTCTTTCCAACCACCATTAGTACTTATCTATTGCTATGTCATGTGGGTGAAGCAATTTTCAGCTTGCATAAATGTGGGGAAAATAATTCATATACAATTAAACTTGTTCTGCATTGGAAAAATCAGATTACCATTCCACCATATAGCCAATTCTGAACGTGATCTATTTTTGATCATATAAACTAGTTCACTGGGTCAATTATAACCAATGATCAATGTTGAAATTGAATAATTTACATTGGCATATTATTTCTAATGATTCTAATGCTGCTAATGAATCACTTCTCATTTTACACTACTGGAGCTCTGTACATCCTGTTTTCATTAAGATCTCAATTTTCACTGAATTCTTAGAAGAGACTGGATCCCATGTCCATTATATTGTTCAGCTTGTGTCATGGGTCAGCAAGGGCTCAGAGAAAGCAAGGACTCCTCAGGAGAAGTCCTGTGTAGCCAGCCCTTAGTTAATGACCAGCAGGAAAAATGAGCTGCAGGATTGTCAGAATTCTCAACCAACAGCTGGCGTAGAGCCACTGGCACCCTCCAGCCCTGATTCAGTAGGAGCATTTCAATTGGCTGTTCTCAACCCACCAGTATCATCCATACCCTTAGAACACCACAGACAGAGGCTGAGAACAGAGCTACAGGCAAAGTGCACCCTTCCTGATCCAACACCAGCTGCTTGCTGATAACAAAGATGAATAGTTACAAGATTGCTTCTGAGCAGTTGGCTACAAGCATGACCCTTAGACATAGGGCTATAAAAGCCAGCCAGGAGAGGCTGTTGGACATAGACACAATGTGTGCAATATATGCTAAGTCGCTGACTCTGCCTTGCTTGACTTCTTGACTTCTGATCCTGGACTGAAAGACTGTGTTGCCTGACTTCTGGACTGTAATTTGAATTATAGTGAGGTAAATATTTATTTGGTGATAATATTAAATATTGTTTTACTATTGAAATATGAAGGTTGGATTCTGCATAGTCTTCTGCTTACAGGACAGTTCAACACTTCATGCCAGAAAGTGTAATGGACAAACTGAAACTAAATCCAGTGATCAACATTCTATGCAACATTTTGTACAAGTGGAGGTCTAAGACTATCCACAGTTGCTACTTTTAAACCCTTTCTGCACTTGGACCTCAACCCGGGTTTCCTCTGAGTTTGACTCATGGTCATTTACCTTGCATTTAGCTCTTGTTATTACAGCATCAATATACCTCAGGACAACTGGTGGGGCAAAACCAAGGTGACCTCAAATGTGGAAACAAAAAAAATGAGATAAAAACAAGGGTGAACATGAGTGTAGTATAGAATGTGAGTTTGGGGACAGGATTGAACCAGGATTAAAGGTCTAGTGTGGAAAGGCCCTTAGTATAGTTCTTGGTGCAAATAATTGTTCAACAGCCCCAGCAACTATTTCTCTTCCATTATAGATCCAATCCTGAGGATTTAGACATTTCATAGAATCACAGAGTTGGAAGGGACCTCCAGGGTCATCTAGTCCAACCCCTGTAATGTTGCAGGAAATTCACAAGTACCTCTCCCCCTAACCCCAGTGGCCCTTGCTACATGCCCAGAAGATGGCAAAACCCCCCAAAAAACCCCACCTCCAAGATGGGATGAGCCACAAGAACTAAGCACTGATGTGACCTTTCCTACCGTCCCTCTCATGATCTGTCTAAGTTCACAGAATCAGCACTGCTGTCAGATGGCCATCTAGCTTCTGTTTAAAAACTCCAAAGGAGAGCCCACCACCTCCCAAGGAAGCCTGTTCCACTGCGGAATTGCTCTGTCAGGAAGTTCTTCCTAATGTTTAACTGAAAACTCTTTTGATTTAATTTCAACCCACTGGTTCTGGTCTTCCCTTCTGAGGTAACAGAAAACAACTCTGTACCATCCTCTATATGACAGCCCCTCAAGTAATTAAAGATAGTTATCATCTCACCTCTCAGTCATCTCCTCTCCAGGCTAAACATTTGAACTCATGATATTTAGCATGCACATTTGAAACCTAAATGAACCTAGCTCCTCTCTGTCCACATTCAGTACTGTTAACTGAATCACAATGGCCCTTCAACAATGTACATTTTTGGTAAAGAAACAAATGCCATTCCTGTATAGAAACCCTTGTATTCACAATCCATTACATTCCAGCTTGCTTATGTCAATTATGCCGTCAGGCAGGCCATTTGAGAAAGATGGTTCATGCTCCAGATTATTTTTCTGCACTTCATATGATTTTCACCTACCCTTTCCACCAGTGCATACTACAAAGCCAAAAAGCATGTTTGTTCTTAAAATATATGCACAGAGAGTTATATTTTAGTTATCAGTTATAAGCCTGTGAAATGAAAACTGTTTCCTCTGGGATGCCACTTCTCATTTTTCCAGTAAATTTGGTGATTACAGATATCATTTCTTGTCAACTTGGAAGGCCAAATAAACAAAAGTCAGTGTTCCCTGTACGCAAAACCTATGCTATATAATGTCATGAACATTTTAAAAGAATGTGTGTGATAATGTTTTTACAATAGCTTCAACTTAAAAAACCCTGCATAAATATTTTCTAATTGACTTTATTATATAGCCTTTAGGAAAGATACCACCCATCATCGGTGGAAAGTAAAACACCAATGTTATGCTAAAGAATAGTAATCACTGGCTGTCATTTGGATACAGCCAATACAATTAGTGGGCTGTATCCAAACAACTGCCAATGGAAGACACTGATGGATGTGGGTTTCCCCAGTATTTCTCTTCTCCCAGCATCCCTTTTGACCTCTACAAAGATAATGCCTGGAGGTATGGGACCATGCACACAACAAACATTGCAGGTCAGGGGGGTGCACAGAGTTGGAAGGACTTCCAGGGTCATCTAGTCCAACCCCCTGCACAATGCAGGAAATTCACAAGAAGGAAGAACTGGGCCATACTATCTTTCCTTGCTTTTTCCAAAACAGAGTTTTGTGAACAGGAGGTGTAGCCAGTGATTCTGCCCCATTCTCATTCCACTGTAGCCCTCCACACTTGAGTGGGGTTTTCTTCATGCAGGAACTGTGGGTCCTGTCAGCTTCTTTCTAGGCATCAAAAGTGATTGCTGGAGAAAGAGGTCGATGGAAAAAATCTGTGCAGATTGTCCTGGCAATCAGTTGGGTTCAATCCAGTTTGTCAATGAGACTTGAATTAGCTTCCCTGAAAATCTAATGGCTTGCAGTGTGCAACCATCTGTATTATAGTATGATTTTAGTGCAGTGTTTTCTAATTGTGCATGTTGCATTATACTTGCTTACCACATTATTTTTAATTTTAATCTTCTTTGAGTCTCAGCAAGAATGAAGGAGTATAAATGAATAATATTTCTGTGGGTAATGACAAACATTTTATAAAGAAGCTGTTGTCAGCTATGCTGGTCCAAAAGAAAAATTCCAAAAAGAAGAAGAAGAAGAAGAAATTGGATTTATATCCCGCCTTATACTCTGAATCTCAGAGTCTCAGAGCCATCACAATCTCCTCTACCTTCCCCCCTCCCCACAACACTACTCTTGTGCGGTAGGTGGGTCTGAGAGAACTCAGACAGAAGCTGCCCTTTCAAGGACAACTCCTCTGAGAGCTATGGCTGACCCAAGGTCATTCCAGCAGCTGCAAGTGGAGGAGTGGAGAATCAAACTGGGTTCTCCCGAATAAGAGTCCACACACTTAACCACTACACCCAACTGGCTCTCGAACACCATTCAGATAATACCACTTATTAGGACCTACCAAATGACACTACCAGTGTGCAAGCTTCTGAGTTCTCCAGAACTCTTCTGCAGGACAGATGTTACAAAAAACATAAAAGGTAAAAAAAAAAAGGGTAAAGGTGCAAGCACCAAGTCGTTACAGACCCATGGGGTGATGTAACATTACGATGTTTTCTTGGCAGACTTTTTACGGGGTAGTTTGCCATTGCCTTCCCCAGCCATCTACACTTTACCCCCAGTAAATGGGATACTCATTTTACCAACCTTGGTAGGATGGAAGGATGAGTAGTCTGTGTTGTGCTATGGATGTCAGATGCAAAGCTGATGCTGGTATCCAGTGACACCGTGATCTAGTGACATTATATTCATGTGTTCTGATTAAATTATTTCCACATATATAAACAGTAAGCTTTCGTATTAACAGCAAAAGCCTTGTTGTACAGAGATAAGCTTCTTAAATGTCACTGGAGTTAATAGGACCTAAGCAACTGAGCTGTATGTTGGAATGCACATAATGGGTTTGCACAGCCAAGTTTAAGTACTTTTTAAAAACTGCCAAATCCAGTGAGAGGGTTAATCAAATGCTTATTTCTTTTCCTGTAAAATTTTCAACAGAAACTTATAATCATTTGCTTTTATCTAGATTGAACCCCTGTATCTTTTTCTCTGTTAAAACCATCATTTGCTTTTGTGTAGGAGAGAGACTGTATGTAGCTGCACCATGGAATGAATACATATGGTACAATGGCATCCAGTGTCCCTACTTTTTTAAAAATACAGGTTATTATATTATTATTTAAATATTTGAGGCTACCTGTATTTATATTGCAGCTGTTCTGCAGTAATTTCCCTGAGAATCCTCCTTGGAATACAATTTCTGGCTACAGGCCTGTGCACCATGGATTTCAAACAAGATTCTGACTGTCAGTGTGTGTACATTCCTCTGTCATTGTGTGTCATAAAGCACATTCTGAAACTTCTCCAAAATATGTAAACAAAGGGAAAAATTTATCTGTTCAAGGAAGATTAACAGATTAATGGAAACACCATTATTGGTGGATTTAAAAATGTGCCTGTTAATGTTTTTAGAGGAGATTGAGGAAATTTCTGATTCTATGAACATCATTATTGTTTATTGGTGTAGGTTTATAACCTACCTTTCCCTCAGGCCTCTAGTTGGCTGTCACTTTTTTTAGTGGCTTATAGAAAAAAAACAAATGAATAAAATATAATTTCCTTTTTTAAAAAAAAAAATCATGAATAAAAACTCCATGACTCATTTTTGCTGGGAGGGCTGATACATCCAGCCAGGAGCTCGTTTGCCTTGTGACCCATGACTGGGGCCAAGGAAGCCATCCTTCTGTAGCCACAAGGCAACCAGCAATGAGGCAAAGTGCCCTCTGGATAGCAGGGAAGAAGCCATGTCTTAACACCTGTTCACCCTCTGGCCAGTGTCTGGAGTCAAGAAAATTTCTTCCTTGATGAGAAAGGGTTTTTTAAAAAAATGTGTAGGAAGAGTTTAAATTTATTTTTCACAAGTGAATCCCCTAGGGTTGCCAAGTCCAATTCAAGAAATACCTGGGGACTTTGGGAGTGCAGCCATGAGACTTTGGGGGTGGAGCCAGGAGACACTGGGGGTGGAGCCAGTAGCAAGGGTGTGACAAACATAATTGAACTCCAAAGGGAGTTCTGGCCATCACATTTAAAGGGACCACACACTTTTTAAATGCCTTCTCTCCACTGGAAATAATGAAGGATAGGGGCACCTTCTTTTGAGCCTCATAGAATTGGACCCCATGGTCTAATCCTTTTGAAACTTGGAGGATGTTTTGAAGAGAGGCATTGAGTGCTATGCTGCAAATGTAGTCCCTCTAACTCAAAAGTCAGCTTCCCTAGAGCCCCAGATACCCACGGATCAATTCTCCATTATACCCTATGGGAATCAGCCTCCATAGGGAATAATGGAGTACCCAGCAGACATTTCCCTCTCTTCCTCCTGCTTTCTGATGACCCTGAAGTGAGGGGAGGGCCTCCAAACCGGGGGATCCTCTGCCCCCAATTGGGGATGGGCAACCCTAGAATCCCCCCCTCCAAAGTGCTTCTGTGAATGGCAATGTTTTCTATCCCTGTTATCCTTCTCCATATTTGGTGAATCCCCAGGATTCTATCACCACTTACCCGAAGAGCTATGGTGAAGTTACAGTATTTGGAAACATTTAAAAAACAAAATTTAAAAAACCGTGCAATTCAGAAGTCTCAAAATACAATCTACAATGTGTCATGAAGGGTTGCAGTTTCCTATAAAATGTAACATTCTTCCTAACTTATTGCAGAAATAATTCCCATGTATAGGAACAACTTGGGAAGCATTCTAGAGGTTATACATTATTATATGGGTAATGATTAATAGTCCCAGCATCTGGGGAACTTTGGGTTGCCTTTGCAATGATTCAGTGAATATTTGCATGCACTGAAGAGCCAGGAATCGATCTTGCTGATAACTGTCTAACAACCATTATCTTGCTCACCCAGAGTTACTGCAGAACAGCCACAACGTAAATACAGGTAGCCTCAAATATTTAAATAATAAGGAAATAATGTGTATTTTTGTTAAAGTAGGGGCACTGGATGCCATTGTACTATATGTATTAATCCCGTCTATATGTATGAATACCATATGTACTCATACACATCTAAGTACACTTTTTGGTTCATGTGAATCAACTGTTTATCAACAGGTGTCCTAAACTATTAGAATTGTCATTACTTCAAAGAACATTTCCTCTTCTGTATGTAGGTTGATGGCAACCTCATCTCTGTTCTTTCTTTCCTAGAACTTTTTGTTATCCTTGATAGATAGCATGTTTTTGATAGCTGGTTAACAGTCCAGGGTAGTCAACTGACATGTCATCAGTGGGAGCTAATGATTAGCCAACGGTCATCCAACAGGTAAGGAAACTGTGTTAGATACAAAGCTAGCAGCAGTGAAGCAAAGCTCATGGAATGTGACTTTCCCACCCACTGACCTGTTTCTGCTTCAGCCTGCTCAGCTTCCAAAAATTCTGCACTTGAAGATCAAGGAGCCCTATGAACAGCATGGAGATAAAGTGTGAATTCTGATGTAGGAAGGGAAATAAGCAGAAATTACCTCATCTTCTTCTCCACTGCTTTCAACATATATTTTGATGTGCCATCGGAACAGTGTTTTTGGACCTATTGCTATCCATAGCAGCTTGGAAAAGGTGGTACCCCTCAAGATGAGATGAGGGGGCAGAGGTGAGAGAGGCCCACATTAGATAGTGTGCTGAGAAGGGCTGCTAGCTCCAGGTGGGAAAAAACCTGGAGATTTTGGGGGGTGAAAGCTGAGGAAGGCAGGTTTGGGGGCGTGATGCCATAGAATCCAACTTCCAAGGTAGCCATTTACTCCAAGTGAACTGATCTCTGTCAGTTGGAGATCAACTGTAATAGTGGGAGATCTTCAGCCACCACCTGGAGACTGTGCAACCCAAACAGTGACACCCAGCTCTATCTACTTATGGACGGCCGGCCTGCCTGCGCCCCAGAAAATTTGGACCGGGCGTTACAGGCGGTGGCTAGGTGGCTTAGGCTGAGTGGGCTGAAGCTGAATCCGGCAAAGACAGAGGTCCTTTGCTTGGGTCGTTGTGGCCCGGGAAGGGAAATCCCCCTGCCAGTCTTTGACGGGGCGCCGTTGACAGCGGCGCACAGAGTCAAGAGTCTGGGGATACTATTGGAGCCTTCACTGACAATGGAGGCTCAGATAGCAGCCACTGCCAAGTCTGCATTTTTTCATCTTAGGCGGGCGAGGCAGCTGGCTCCTTTCCTGGAGCATGACGACCTAGCAACGGTGATTCATGCTATGGTCACCTCGAGGTTGGACTACTGTAATGCCTTCTACATGGGGCTGCCCTTGTGCCAAATCCGGAAACTGCAGCTAGTGCAGAATGCCGCTGCCCGGCTGTTACTAGGGCTCCCAAGATGGGAGCACATTCGGCCGGGGCTTCGGGATCTGCACTGGCTGCCAATAATATTCCGAGTCCGGTACAAGGTGCTGGTCATTACCTTTAAAGCCCTATATAGCCTAGGACCTGCCTACCTTAGGGACCGTCTCTCCCCACACGTTCCCCAGAGAGTACTGAGATCGGGTTTGCAAAACCTGCTAGTAATCCCCGGGCCAAAGGAGGCCCGTCTGAAATCCACCAGGGATCGGGCCTTCTCGGTAACGGCACCTTACTAGTGGAACCAGCTGCCGGAAGAGGTGAGGGCCCTGCGGGACCTAGGGCAGTTCCGCAGGGCCTGCAAGACAGTCCTCTTCCGGCTGGCCTGCAACTAATTGACACTGAGAATTTTTGGATGGAGCTAGAATGCATTCTGACAGACCACTGGTTTTTATGTCCTATGTTTTATTATTTTATTGTTTTAACTGTTGCTATGTAATTGTTTTTAAGCCAAACCTATGTAAATTTTATATGTTGTAAGCTGCCCTGAGCCACTTCGGTGGGAAGGGCGGGATATAAATCGAAATATAAATAAATAAATTAAATAAAACAGAGAATCACAGTAGAAAAACTGTGAGAAAAACTGCAGTTTCCATGAAAACCAGCCTCAATACTATATAAATACAACAAAATAATAGGTGTATTGAATACAAACATTCATTCACTCTTCTAAATACAAAAATACCATAACATCCCCTACTAAGTGAAACAATACAAAACAAGGACCTGAAAAATATTAAATAATATTAAATACGTCCCAAAGGATCACAGTTCAAAGGTTGAAATATCTTCACGGTCCCAATAATCTTTGCATGTATGAATTGAAGAATCATCTTTCCATGTATGAACAGTTTGGAAAAGTATGTGTATGTGTTGCTATTTCTACTTTTCCAAGCTGTTCACACATGGAAAGATTCTGTAGGAATCTTGCTCTTGAGCCATTTCAACTTGCCAGTCAGGTAAAACCTGGCAACCCTATTACCTTGTGTATCTAATGTCTAATTACATTTTCAATCAATTGGTGAGGAAATACTTATTTCTGGAGAAAAAGAGGTCTCATGCTCAAGTGGCAGGGCAGGGCTTTTTTTGAGCAGGAATGCACAGGAACACAGTTCTGACTGGCTTGGTGTCAGGGTGTGTGGCATAATATGCAAATGAGCTCCTGCTGGGATTTTTGACCAAAAAAGCCCTGGGCAGGGGAGACCACTTAGTGACAATAGTCCTTGTGGAATCCAACATCCTGCCATCCCATGGTCCTCCCACCCCAGCAGGTGGGCTGCACTGGAACAGGGAACACCAACTGGCAGGCAGGTCAGTCGATGCCAAGATATAGTCAGCTGATGCTGTGCCAAGTTCTCCTACAGCTGTAACCAATAAAAGTTGTCAACATTTTGTGATTATGTTATTGGCAGGTTTTTGGAAAGGAGAGTCCTCACCTTCTCTGCCCTCTCCCTTCCCTAAGGTGCTGGAAATGCAAAAAAAAAAAATGAATGAGAAAGATATAGACCGCCTGTTCTGTGGGGAAGATCTGGAAAAGGCAACTGGAACTGGATACAAGCATGGAACTATGCTAAGCACTAAATGTGACACAAGGTCTTGAAAAGAATCACAGAGCCAGGACACTGAACAGAGAACAGGGAGTGACACAGAGTAGAGGCCAGCACAGATGACAAATATCACTATTTTTGTACTTTGGGAAGGATGATAAGGAGAGACCAAAAGGAAGAAGTTGCAGTTAGTGGGTGATTCAGCACTAGAAATGCTCTATCAGGAAACTGCTCTGACCATCCAGATTCCACACAGTTATCAGATAGTTTGTTGCATTAATCACTCAAACATACACTATGGTCTAATACCTAAAATGGTGAAGTAGGTATCTTGTAAGCAGGTGCAAACAGTTACAGAGAGGGAGGAGCTCAATTCTATCTTGAGCTTTTTAGCTAGGAGGCCTGCTACTCAGACAATGGTGCTGAGTTCTGGGCTTTCATTCTCCCTTGTGATAACTGATTTTGCAAGAGGCCAAAAAAACACCTACCCTATTTTTTTTTTATGTTTCCCTTTTTCACTGTACCACAGAAGCTTTTGAAATGTTGCACATCTGCCTGGTCTGCTTCTTTGATCTATGGGCCCTTATGACTGGGATAAGAGTGAATACCAAGCCATGATCAAAACAGGCACTATCAAGCGTTTTGGTCATGGGGGGCCTCAACTGTACCAGCAAAAGAAAAAGTGATATAATCCAGAGGTGACAGAATGCACTGCACCACTAAAATCTGCAAGTAGGGGAACCATAAATAAATAAATGCAAATAATGCCAACGAACAAAAACACTCAAGAGGTACTATAGAAAAAAGAAGTAAATAAGCCCAGTAGCAAATCATATCCATAGTGGTCAGGAGCAGATTGGCCATTAAGGCCGCTAAGAAAAAACCAGGGGGATAGGGCCTCTCTGCTACCAAGGCATCCCCAACCCTGGGTAAGGTGAGATTTGTCTTGTGTAAGGTAGCCCATGCAAGGCAGGTGGAAGCCACTGCTACCCTATGCAACTCAGGCAGTCTGTTTCTCCTCCCCCCTCTGTCCAGTGTGGCAGAGCCATTCTCCAGAGCCTTTCTTGCCTCCCAATCAACCTCCATAGTAATGTTGGATCTTCTTGTCCAACCAACTGAAATTGTGATTACAAAAGCAGTGGGCGATTTCCCACACAGCTTACCGAGGAGCGAAGTCCCTCCTCACCGCGCAGCGTCTGCTCGGATTTCCCACCAACTGCTCCACGGATTCAGGAAGTGCCGGACCTTTTGCGTTGCTAACGTAAACTAGGGTTTTAGTGATTTCCATTTGAGACGCAAAAGGTCCAGCACTTCCTGAATCCACGGAGCAGTTGGTGGGAAATCCGAGCAGACGCTGCGCGGTGAGGAGGGACTTCGCTCCTCAGTAAGCTGTGTGGGAAATCGCCCAGTGTTGTTTATTTACATTATTCCTATTCTACCTTTTCCACTTAAATTCAAGGTGGATCACACAGAGTTAAGTCAGCATTATTGACTCTGTTCTTATGAAACAGAGAATAAACAGCTGCCTATCACCAGGAGCACATGCTTGTAGGGTCAGGCCACTGAGAAGAAGTCCTATTCTTGTGACTTCTGTAAGGTCATCAGAACATGAAGGAATTGAGGGTGGGCAGAGAAAAGACAGAATTATTTGTTTATGGAAGATGCATTCAACACCAACATTTTTAGCCAAAGGAATAATCATAATTTCTATGCATTTAAAGCATATCCCAAGGGCTCACTTAACTTGCTTTAACTTTTGAAAAATGGTCAAAGCTATTAACAATCGGTGCACAGCTGCTGAAAAGGCTATGTTACATATTTCACAGATTTGATAGGAAAATTCCAGAGTCCTTTGGTGGACACCTGTTGAGAAGAGTAATTTTAGCCGACTTTACAGTATTTTTTTAAATCAGGTGAAACTAATCAGTTTTCAGGAGCTCCATTTGGACTGAATCTTGAGCTTGTCTGACAAAAGAGATAATTAGGGGAAAAAACTTAATTAAGCCATCAGCAGTGCCAATAAACATTAATGGGCTTCACCACAAGGGAACAAAATAATGTTTTTACCACAAAGCGAGAAGTTGAAGTCCATAAAGCTTTCCTCACTTTGGCCTTTCCGTTGAATTCTTTTCTTGGTCATTGCAGAAAGCAAAATGATCGTGCATCCCAAGTTTTTCAAGAACTCTTAAACTGTGTAATCCTCCATAGAGTACCTTTCTTCTAAACCTCTTGACTTCAATGGATTTAGAAGGGTGTACCTCTGCTTAGGGTTGCATTGTTAAGTCTGTTTTGTATTGTATCTTTCTATATATAAATCTTCACTGCAATGGGATGTATCTTTTTATATGAAATTTGAAGGACCTGGTATTTGGTATCTGCTTGTTTGTTGCATCAGATTGCTTTCATGATCATTCACTTTTGTTTTGATCTAACTAACCCAAACTGTTTGGAAAAAGAAGAGCTGCCCATTCTATTAGACATCTGGGAGCTGTGGTCCTGGCATTTTAAGCTGATTGGTTCTTTGAGTGAAAGAAGAGAAAGAAGCAGAAGGTCAGATAAAAAGCACTACAAGTTAAAATGGAGGTCAGAATGTATTCAGAGGGGCAGAAGGGAACCCAGGACCTTGATTAAACTGATCTAATGCCTCAAGGTGATACTGGATCAGAAGCTGCATTTGGCATACATAGGGGGAAAGTGTATAATACAGTTTTTTTCAATGCTTTTTGCAATTTTGTCTCATTCTATGTGTATCATACTTTTGTTGTCAGCTACTACCTGATTCTTTTAACTGGAGATGGCAGGAACTGAACCTAGGACATTTAGCATACCAATTAGATGGTGTACTACTGATCTATGACTCCTCCCTGTTATGTGCACATTGAACTGGAAAAAAAAGCATTCTTATCTTCCTAGTACTTCTACTGAATAAATTTTTGAATTAGGAACAAAGAAGGACACTCAGCAGTTTTTTAAAAGCACAGAATTTTCAGTCATATAGGTGGTTATTTTTTTTAAAAAAATGTTTTAGATAGTTAAACAGTAAACACAATTATCTGTCTACCTGACCAAAACTATCAGCTCCAAATGCAGCCCTGAATATCTTTGACTAGAATTACGTTCCCCTGAAATCAATAGGAGGTCCTTCCAAGTGCTTTGAAATATTTCTTTCAACCCAAGGAACAAAAACACAGATTTTAGGAAGAGGGTACAATTATGTACTGCTGTATATAATGTTTAGAGTAATAAATTCAGTCATTGTTATGTACAAAAATATTCTTGTTAATGAGTGCCCAGAGAATACGCTCATGAAGTTGTTCCCATGAAGTAAACATTCAAAGAGTGATTTAATGTGATAGATATTCTTGATACCAGCAGAAGCACTTAGGGCTATTGTCAGAAGTATAGGACAAAATGTACCAGGTATACAAGCACAGATATATAAAAATAGATCGGTGAAAACAACAAATAAGATATATACAAATAATTGTATTACACTATGGCTGTTTCCTCTTGCTCACCATCCAGGCTTCATTATTATATTTTATAGCTGTTGTGACTTGAGTCTCAGCAAGCCAGATCTTTAAAAAGCCAGATCTTACTGTGTTTTCTGATAACACAAGTTTATACAAAGACAACATTACACAGCTCATTTAGATCTTATGACTTCATCTCCTCTCTTGTTAGCACTGTAATGTTTCAAAATTTTCCCAGTTGTCTCACTTGTTAAACAGATTGTTTGAAGAACACAAAGATTTTCCTGTACTAATAAAACCTACGGAAAAGACTTTCTTTTTATCAAAAAGTTTTCTCAAATCAAGCAAAACATTCAGAAGAGAAGGAAACGAACCAAGGAAACCTTTACAATCAAGAATAATAGTTTCTACAGAAAGAATCCACTGGAGAAGTCAGTTCAGACTTACCTGCCAGTTGCAAGCAGCTAGATGTAGGTCTTTCAGTAAGGCACTCGGTTCTTGGAAGACTTCAGAAATTTAACTTGCATCATCAAGACTGAGGATATTCAGCCCAGAAGAACACACAGAAAGAAGCTTTCTTTTCTAGATCTACCAGAGACTGAAGTAATGCAGGAAATGGGGAAGAGAGCAGAAGAGGAACGTAGTTCCTGTTCAGAGAAATGCTAGTCAGAAAAAAAAGGAGGTACCAGTTCTCTCTTATGTTTCACTCAGGCTTTTGTTCAAAAGCTTTCTCTTTCTTTTCTTTTTTTTATCTCTCTCCCTCTTTTTTTGCCCCTACCCACAACTGTTGCTTTGTGGTCGTAGACTTTGGCAGTGAAGTTCTAAGATTGCATTTCCCCTCTCCTGGTCTCTCTGCGCACTGTTAAGAGCAATGACTTTGTTGAGCTCAGCTCGCTTGTGCTATATTTAACCAGTGTTCTCAGCAAGTCAAGCCTGTCAACAGCTGAGAAGTTTGGAGCAGGCTTATGCGAAGTTCCTCAGCTGCTGAGTTATCAGTGGATGTAGAACTGCACCCTAGGGCTACCTCAGTACATGCAAAGATGGCAAAGGAACCGCACATCTTTTAAAAAAAAATTTCTGTGATTGTAAAGATCAAAGATTATTTGGGTACTCATTCTCTTAACACAAAGGGAAACAATAATAGTAGTTTCAGCAGATCCATGTCTTAAAAAAAATATCAAGATTTCAATTAAAGGAAGAGCATAATTTGACATGCCTCTTGTATTTACTGGAAAAATATAACACAAAGAGAATTTTGAGACAAATTACACAATTTTGTGTGTGGAATACTAACAGGGCTCATGTTAGTTTCTTTGGTGTTCTAAAATTGTACTTACATAGCCAGCCATCCTGGGATACCAACCCAGGAATCAACTTCAATTTGTTTATTTATTCAGAGGGTCAGTTGTAGGTCAGAATGAATTGAGAGAGAGACAACAATTTGGGCAGGAACTTTCCACTTGTGTTTCTGTCTTTTTGGGATAAGTGATCAAGTGAAAAATATAGGGCTTCTTTTTTGTAGAAAAAGCCCAGCAGGAACTCATTTGCATATTAGGCCACCCCCACCCCCCCAGCATCACCACTGTTTCAACACAGGGCTTTTTTGTAGAAGAAGCCCAGCAGGAACTCATTTGCATATTAAATCACACACCCCAACACCAAGCCAGCCAGAACTGCATTCCTGTGTGTCCCTGCTCAAAAAAAGCCCTGGAAAAATAGCAAGGTTACCTCTGGTGAGTGGTGTTTACAGTTACATAGAAAAACCAGTAATCAGATAATTAGCAAAACATGGCAAAGATTGATTTGGATATACTTGCATTTCATATGGATAGTATGACATTAACTTAAGATAAACCTGATATAAAATTCTCGAAGCCAGCTCAAGTTACAATATTTACAATGCACTGCTCATAAACAAATTCTTGGCCACATTTGAATACCCTATTTCATTTATTCTTTCAGTTCTTGTAGGTTCTGAATACAGTGTCTGTGATATACTACACACAGCTGACAGAACCTTGATAAGTATTCCTTTCCTATGATTTCCTTTAGAGGGATCACTAAGAATGGCATATTCTAGGGTCAAGACCTGTTCCTGCAGGTCTGCTCCTTCAAAAAGAACAATTCCTTCAAGATCTGTTCCACAATCTCCCTATAGAAAAAAAAATCCCACAAGGATTGCATCCACATGGCAATTTCTCTATGTCGTGGCTTCCAAACTGCAGTAGATTTTTTTTAAGCCATCCACATGGCATTGTCCTCCACCCATCTGTTTCCCAGGTTTTCCCTGCCCTTAGTATGTTCTTTATCAAACCTGGTTTGCTATTATTTTTGCAGAAAGAACACAGTCCAAGCACATCAGGATGTGAAGGTGCACATTTTAAAAGGTGCTGTCCAGATCAGCACTGTTTTCTTTGCCTCAGCCTCATGAGGGCCATTTTTCTCCTTTGTGCCATTTGAGAACTTTCCCCAGTCTTTTAAAAAATGATAAATGCTATTGTGTTCTAGCACAACCTTAATTCTAGTTTCTGCTGTAGAGATAGCCCTACACCAGTGTGATTTGTTGCATTGCTCTACATCAGACAACCAAGGCATTTCCAGTGACCCTGTACTCACATTGACAGATATTTTTGCCCTTGGATACGCACTGATTATGTTGTCTAGAAGTCTTTCTGTATGAGATACTTCTTTTATCTAAAAGGAAATTTGATTTCTAAAATGGACTAGGTAGATTATGGAACCTTTCTTCAAATACTTTTGCCATCAGATGTTCCGTCCATCTTTCACATCCTGTTGTTTCAGAACCGAAGGAGAACAAGGAGCTCTGGGAAGAGAATGTGGCTTCTATAAAGACTATCCCTACCCCTTACAGTGTATTGCCCTCATCAGGTTCCTTGCTTTCTTTATTGATAAAGCTGGTCTTGACGAAATCATTGTCAAAAAGATTGTCTAAAGATTGCAAATCACAACTGACTTTTGGGGGGCAGTTTCATTGTAATGTGACTATTTGAATAAAATACACATGGGACCTTAACACTCATTTTTTTGGGGGGCGGGATTCAAAGCTATATGCAGATAACTTTTTAATTACCCCAAACAGAAAGAAATAAAAATATTTTTAAATGTAACAATGGTGAGGAGTCTACAGATAAGTATATATATATATATATATATATATATATATATATATATATATATAAATTTCCAAATAGTTAAAATATGTCAGTGTGAAGTTTTTATCTATATGTTACGTGTTCGAATGCTGATATAGTTGTAAGGTCCTCAGTCTACCAGATTACTGGAGATGGGGATTTATCTTTCCATTGTTGTAATATAAGTCTTTTAGTAACAGTAAGGGCATGGAGGGTCCATCTCCATTGACCATCAGCTAGTATCCAGGAGACAGGCAACTAGTTTAAAAGTACATGAGTATCCTCAAAGATCAATGAATATTCTAACACAAAATTCATGTAAGTAATTACATACTCCCTGAAAAGTCTGAATAACTGGACAAGTCCAAAACATGTTTAAGAGAAGCACCAACAATCAGATATTTTACTTAGCCCTTTACTAGTTGCTGTGGTGTCCAGTATATCTTAAACTTTTTTTTTTGCAAATGAATTGCAACATAAGGTCTATAGAAGCAACAGGTATAAAATTTAGGACCATATCCCATCGTTTTGTCAAAACAGGTCAATCTAACTCTTTATTCCATTCATTTCTGGGATTTTGCATATCACATTTATTAGTTATTAGTTAACATCAAATATTTATAAACAAATATTGTAGGTTTCAATTTGCACACTGAGTTTTTCCCCCCCTCAAGAGTAGGGGGTTTTGAAACAGTGCTGAAGGACCATATTTAGACTCCAAGAGATGCTGTAATTGTAAATATTACCATTCAACAGAAGTTGACAGGTCATATGTAGACCTCATCTGAGAAGATAACAAAAACTCATGATCATAGTCTATTAATTGTTCAAGGTAAAAATCTCCCATCTGTACAAGCCTTCAAAAGATTTCTTTGAAGATTGAAGGCTGTACAAGCCTTCAAAAAATTTTTTTAAACCTGGATTGGCACATAGTGTTAACTTAGCATGTAAAAATGGGTCACATTGATATTGTTGTGACCAGGGCTGTTTTTGTAGCAGGAACTTCTTTGCATATTAGGCTGCACCCCCCCTGATGTAGCCAATCGTCCAAGAGCTTGCAGGGCTCTTCTTACAGTGCCTGCTGTAAGCTCTTGAAGGACTGGCTACATCAGGAGGGTGTAGCCTAATATGCAAAGGAGTTCCTGCTACAAAAAAAGCCCTGGTTGTGACATCATATGCCATAATTTTGGAAAGTGCAGGAGAATTCATATTTTAGTATGAATAGACCCTAAAACATTCCATTTAAAGAGGGGCATAAGAAGCCTCCAAAATAGCCTAAAATGGGTAATCCAACAGAGAAGCAATCCCACCAATTAGTACAAATTAACAGATATACCCGATTATATAAACTAAGATCAGGGAAAGCAAATCCTTCTTCACTAAATAAGAATTCCATCCTCTTTACAAAATCTGAGATGGTAAGGAAATGTAAATTTCTGAACTAAACTATTAACTTTATAAATATATCTACAAGGTATATGAAAATAATTGCATATATAATTCAAACTATAATGTTAGTGTTGAGTATATTTACTTTACCTAATAAAGAAAAGTTTAAGATTGCTCAGTGTTCCAAATCCAAAAATAAATTTCTAGTATATTTTGTTGAAGGCATTTTCAGCATCAAGAGAAAGGATGGCAACTTGATCAGATATTTTACTATTTAATGCAATCAAATCAATGACCTACCTAAGATTATTAGAGCCTTCCCTACCACCGATAAATACCATCTGGTCTATGTGTACCAAGGTTGTAACAATCTTTGGAAGTCTGTTAACAAGAATGGCAATTAATATTTTAACATATACATTAATCAAAGAAATGAGTTGAAAATTTGTACAGTGAGTATGTCAGATTTTGGAATCACAATAACATAAACTCCATGTAGCAACAATGGCAATGAACCACACTAAAAAAAATCTCATTACACAATCAATATATTTTGGGGATTAAAAAATCTAAAAAGGTTTTATACTATCAATAGGATGCTCATCTTGTCCTGTAAATGTGTTAGTATTCACATTCATTATCATTGCCTTATTTTCATCTCTCTCTATATAAAAGGCAAGCAGTGTTGCCAACAACTCACCTCACTTTCTATTGGCTGAGCCACATGCTGCTCAGTCTTGATGGAGAACAACCCCACCCTCCAGCCCCAGGAGAGACAAGGATTGGGGAAGCTGCCTTTGCCAATGACTCACTTTCCACTCAGTGGCTGTTGCTAGGGAACCATAGTATTCCAAATTTGGTTCTGTCAGTAAAAGGCAGGGTGAAGAGGCCCTTTTCAGGCCTATTTTGGCATTTGAGAGAGAACTCATTGGGGCCAGTCCTGACTGGGGTTGTCAGCTCCAGGTTAGGGAATTTGAGGGGTGGACCCTGGAGAGGGTAGGGTTTGAAGAGGGGTGGGACCTCAGGATTTCCAGCAAGTGATCCATACCAACCACCTCTCACATATTTGTGGGGAAATGGAGAGAGGAGGAAATGGTGGACCACTACAGCTCCCACTCCTCCTCCTTTTACCAGCCCCCCTGCAATGCTGGTGGTGGAGGGGAGGAGACAGCAGGTCCCATTTCTCTACTGCCCAGCTTATCTTACCTGTCTGGCTAGCAGTAGCAATGGAGAGGTGGCAGCAGCTCTCATTTCTTCCCTTCCTGGCTTGGCTGTCATACCTGAATCATACAGCAGCAGGTGGCTGTTCCTTCCTTCTATAAAACAGTGGCCAGCCATTTCCACCAAATCTTGTGTTTATTTTTTCCTTTTTAAAATATTTCTGCATGCTGTGTGTGTGTGTGGGGAGCGGCTCACCCAGGTTTATACAAAATACCTCCTATCTATACTTGGTCCTTTCTCTCTTACTGTCTCTCTCTTTAATCTGCATGGAGCCTGGTTCAGAATTAGATACGTAATATTTTCTGAATTTGCATTATAGGCTTATTTCAGTGATACATGAGAAATAAATAGCTTGTTAATGTCCTTTACCCCAGAGATGTGTTGTTATGTTACCTCATGCTATAGTGCCACAACTCATAGCAGGAATAAAA
This sequence comes from Heteronotia binoei, assembly GCF_032191835.1. Classification (NCBI taxonomy): domain Eukaryota; kingdom Metazoa; phylum Chordata; class Lepidosauria; order Squamata; family Gekkonidae; genus Heteronotia; species Heteronotia binoei. The sequence continues at coordinate 74,995,204 of NC_083223.1, forward strand.
GTTAAGGTCACTGTTATCACAATTGTTTTGTCCAAAACACATAGTTCAAAATCTGAGACAGAAGAGATTATTAGGAAAACATTCAAAGTACTGTTTGTACATTTGCGTTTGGATTTCATTCAACTTCTTCATTCTTAATTTATAATTACTTGTGACTGGAATATCTTGGAATCCACAGACAAAACTGAGCATCTTGTTTCTAACAGTGGCCAGCCAAAGGCATCAAAAAAATATACAAGGGCATGAAGGCCCCTTTGTTTGTTACTGGTTTTAACATTCAGAAGTACTAGGTAGGGGTCCTTGAGAGCCAGTTTGGTGTAGTGGTTAAGTGTGCGGACTCTTATCTGGGAGAACCGGGTTTGATTCCCCACTCCTCCACTTGCACCTGCTGGAATGGCCTTGGGTCAGCCATAGCTCTGGCAGAGGTTGTCCTTGAAAGGGCAGCTGCTGGGAGAGCCCTCTCCAGCCCCACCCACCTCACAGGGTGTTTGTTGTGGGGGAGGAAGGTAAAGGCGATTGTGAGCCGCTCTGAGACTCTTCGGAGTGGAGGGCGGGATATAAATCCAATATCTTCATCTTCATCTTCATCTTCTTGAGTAATCAGGGTTTGAGGAATTTCACAACTATTTGCTAATTTTCCTGCTTATTCACAACCAAGTATCTCTGGCTAGGATGCTTTAAGGTCTCAAGGTCTTAAGCAGGCCAACTGAATGGGAGGTGGTGAAAAATTACCATATAGTTTTGGCCAAAATGCTAGAGCATTGCTTCACAACATGCCCAACATGATAACATCCGTGGGATATTATCATGATGTTGACATGGGAGGGGGCTGTTTGGGGGTGGACCTTTTCCCACGGCCAGCTGGCTGGCAGTGGATTGGAGCCCCCGAAACTGAGGAAATCCCCACCCAGACCAGGAGTCTGGCAATGCTACTCAATCTCCTGATTTATTGGTTGTAGTTTCCCTTTTGGTTATTGATCACCTGGCAAATAGCATCTTATTAAGCCTCTATTAAAAAGACAGGACTTTTCTCCAGGCAGTTGGCAACCCTTTAAGAAAGAAAGACAATCTATAAAATATCCTGGTTATCAAGAGATACATAGTTCAAAACCACCTTGAATTTGAGCCTGGAAGTTAATAAATAGCTAGTGAAGTTGAAGCAATACATGCTTATGATGTAACAATAGATGTGAATGTTGCATTCTTTGCCAACTAAGTTTTTTGTACTCTCTTCAAGAAAGCCCTGGGAACAGCACATAGCATTAAATTAAGCATGGATTACAGTTACCAAGTACCTCTCATTCAGAAGAATCAAAAGATGGTAATCTACACTCTTGGATGCAGGCTGCTATGGCAACCTGAATACTTCATGTGGACAACAAGTCACCATTGATTTCAAAGAAAATGCACTGGTTGTTTGAATCAACTTCTGTGTTTGCTTTCTGGCTTCATTTGTGCTGATTTAGAACTTCTGACATAAATAAGCTATAATGGAAGCCCATAAAGTAGTGATCCTCATACTAGCACATCCCTGATACCTAGAAAAGATTAGATAGTAATAGTAGTGTGCTAGTACTATTGATAATACCAAGTGACCCCAGTCCAGATAAAGTTGTGCTTAAATATGACTAAGATAATTGTGACTTTCCCCTTTTGATTTCAATTAATTTTCTCTGGGTTGAGACCATTTAAGATAAAATATATGTGTCCATGAAATAATTCATAGTGGTATAATAACATGTAGGGTAGTGTAACTACTAATCAATTTTTATAATGTTGTTGATATATTTAAATGTTGCGATTTCAAGTCATATTCATTTAAATAGGAGAGTTAAACACTTGCTTCAATTTCTCCCATTAAAATCTATAAAATATAAGTGCTAAACTCTGTCTAGATCACGCCCTATTTTTGTTCTGGCATAATTGGCTCATGTTTGCTATAAATGGTGTAATGAAACAGTACAATTGAATAATGTGTAATGCTTCCTGTATAGCAACACAGGAAACCAGTGCCCCATTAAACAAAAGAGAGTATGGAAAGTGTGAACAGCAGCTGTAAATAGCACATAATGTGATTATAAGGTGGACCATAATCAATTTACTACGTAAGCATACTCATCAACACTACTGGGGTTTTTGTTGTTGTTGTTCAGTCACACAGTCAAGTCTGACTCTTTGTGACCCCATGGACAAAGTCACGCCAGACCCTCCTGTCCACCATCCTCTGAAGTCTGCTCAAATTCGTGTTTGTTACATCAGTAAGCAGGGCTCTTTTTCTAGCAGGAGCTCTTCTTCATATTAGGCCATGCACTGCTGATGTAGCCAATCCTCCAAGAGCTTATAGGGCCTACTGTAAGCTCCAGGAGGATTGGCTACATCAAGGGGGCATGGCCTAATATGCAGAGGTGCTCCTGCTAGAAAAAGAGCCCTTTCAGTAACACTGTCCAGCCATCTCATCTTTTGCCGTCCCCTTCTTCTTTTGCCTTCTGTCTTTCCAGCATCAGGATCTTCTCCAGTGAGTGCTCCCTTCTCACTTGGTGGCCAAAGTATTTGAGCTTCAGCTTCAGCATCTGACCTTCCAGTGAACAGTCTGGGTTGATATCCCTTAGGACTGACTGATTTGATCTTCTTGCAGTCCAAGGGACTCTCAAGAGTCTTCTCCAGCACCACATCTCAAAAGCATCTATTCTTCTGGGCTCAGCCTTCCTTATGGTCCAACTCTCACAGCCATACATTACTACTGGGAATACCATCGCTTTGACTATACGGACTTTTGTTGGCAGGGAGATTTCTCTACTTTTTATTATACTGCCCAGGTTTGCCATAGCTGTCCTCCCAAGGAGCAAACGTCTTTTAATTTCATGGCTACAGTCACCATCTGCAGTGATCTTGGATCCCAGAAATGTGAAGTCTGTCACTACTTCCATGTCTTCCCCTTCTATTTGTCAAGGTGTGATGGGGCCAGATGCCATGATCTTAGTTTTTTTGATGTTGAGTTTCAAGCCTACTTTTGTGCTCTCCTCTTTCACCCTCAACAAGAGGTTCTTTAGGTCCTCCTCACTTTCTGCCATTAGAGTAGTGTCATCTGCATATCTGAGGTTGTTGATGTTTTTCCCGGCAATCATAATTCCGGCTTGTGCTTCATCCAGGCCAGCATTCCACATGATGTACTCTGCATATAAATTAAATAAGCAGGGTGACAGTATACATCCTTGTCGAACTCCTTTTCCTATTCTAAACCAATCAGTTGTTCCATATCCCGTTCTGACAGTTGCTTCTTGACCCTTATACAGGTTTCTCAGGAGACATGTGAGGTGGTCTGGTACTTCCATCTCTTTAAGGACTTGCCACAGTTTGTAGTGATCCACACAATCAAAGGCTTTAGCATAGTCAATGAAGCAGAAATAGACTACTTGGGTTACCCCAGAGTAAATAGGTTGCAGTGTAACTTTCTTAGGACAGAAGCCCAATCCAATGTGTATTTAGTCAGAAGTTCTGCTATGCTAGAAGGAGTTTACTCCCAAGTAAACAACATAATATTGCAGCTTTATTCATCACACAATTGGTGGCATAGTAGTCTTATTTTATATATTTTAAATAATGTAATAGTTTAAAATAAATTTAACATTTAATAATCTAGACTGCTGCATATACTCATACATTTAAATATATTTAAATCTTGATGGTTGCCACATGATACGGCATCTGGGTATGTTATCTTCCTTGAACTACAAAAAGGATATTATAACATTGGAGAAAGTCCAGAGAACGGCAACTAGAATGATTAAAGGGCTGGAGCACTTTCCCTATGAAGAAAGGTTGAAACGCTTGGGACTCTTTAGCTTGGAGAAACGTCGACTGCGGGGTGACATGATAGAGGTTTACAAGATAATGCATGGGATGGAGAAAGTAGAGAAAGAAGTACTTTTCTCCCTTTCTCACAATACAAGAACTCGTGGGCATTCGATGAAATTGCTGAGCAGACAGGTTAAAACGGATAAAAGGAAGTACTTCTTCACCCAAAGGGTGATTAACATGTGGAATTCACTGCCACAGGAGGTGGTGGCGGCCACAAGTATAGCCAAGAAGGGTTTAGATAAATATATGGAGCACAGGTCCATCAGTTGCTATTAGCCACAGTGTATGTGTGTATATAAAATTTTTTGCCACTGTGTGACACAGAGTGTTGGACTTGATGGGCCGTTGGCCTGATCCAACATGGCTTCTCTTATGTTCTTATGTTCTTACTTTGGTGATACACTTGAGAAGGGTTCCACTGGAAAACTGAAATGGATAAAAAGCTTGCTTTAGGTAACTCTCTTGATTAGGAGTTATCCCACACCTGAATTTCCCTCCCCTTAGCTAGCCTGATCTCATCAGATCTTGGAAGCTAAGCACTAATGAGTCCTTGGGTGGGGGACTACTAAGAAATGCCAGGGTCATCACATGGAGGCAGGGAATTGCAAACCACCTCTGAATTTCTCTTGCCAGGAAGGAAGGAAGAGAGAGAGAGAAGCTGGGAAAAGATCAACAAAGATGCATTATAATTATAGGATTATGATGGCAAAACTGCCCAATTATATTAGAATGAAAGAAAATAGCAAAAAAAAACAAACCTGCAAACAACCCCCCAAAAACAAAACCCTGGTACCCTTTTGTTAATGTTTGTGTAGATAATTCATTTTGTGCTAACCATGTTGTGATCTATGGAGAAAATAAAAGATGTGTAGAATAACATAATGACTATATTAGCATATCGGATTGGAGCCAGCACAAAATTTCTGCTTCTGCTAAAGTTCTTCTGCAAGCAGAAATGCATGAAAAAGACTGCAGTAGCCACTTGCAGTTAAGGTTATCCTGTCTCATCTCACATTTCAGCTTGTGCAAGGTGTGGTGCAATCAGTTTCTGGGCACTATAATATATATATAGAAACTGCTAGCTGTTACACAAGATCTTGCATGTAGAACTGCACTAAGTCTGTCCAAGTTTTCACCCACATGTCACTGAATCCAAACAATTATTTAAGAGCTCATAGGGTCACCAATTCTGCCTATATGGTCTGCTGTGTTTCCTTCAACTGCTACCGGGTATGGCATGAGAGCCAGGGCTGGCTCGCCCACTAGGCAAACTAGGTGGTAGCCTAGGGGGTCAAGAGGCGGGGGAGGGGGTGGCAAATTGGGCTCTCTCCCCCCCCAGGTGCCCAGGCAAGCACTTAGTTTGCCTTTCTCCCCCCTTCTGCGGCCGCTGCTAGCCCCCTCCGGGCTGCTGCCACCCCCCCCCCAGCACTCCGCTCGCCTGCCACCACTGCAGCGCTCCGCTCACTTCCTTCCCCCTGCTCGCCGTGGCTAAAAGTAAGCTCTGCTCGCTTAACAAAATATGCAGGCGCGGACTGCAAAGCCGGCAGAGCTTACTTTTAGCCGCAGTGAGCAGGGGGAAGGGAGTGAGCAGAGCAAGCGGAGTGCCGGGGGGCGGGCAGGGTGCCACACCGGGGGGAACGGCACCGGGGGGCCGCCTGCCTTGGGCGCTATTCACTGTATAGCAGCCCCTGATGAGAGCACAACAACTCACACAATGTTGCTGTAAACATAAGAACTGGCAACACCCACCTCTGTTTCTTCCTGTATACTTTTATGTATAGAGTTAACTTAACAATAGTACCTACCCAGTGCCTCATAAAAGAGGAGTTCTCTGAACTGCTTTGTTAAAATTCTGTATCAATAATCACTTTTAACAAAAATGGATTATTGTTACTTAGAGAGGAGACATTTAGGACTTTTGCTTGAAATAGGGGTGCAACTATTGGGATAAATAAAAATTTAGGATTTTATTTGTGTGTTCTGTAGAGTAGTATAATAGTTTTAATGGAATTATTATTATTATTATTTGTTTATTTATATTGCGCCCATTCCCCCACTGGGGGGTCAGCGGAGTACTGCAAATAGAAATAAAATCACAATAAAATCATAAGAAAACCAATTACAACATTCTACCTCTACCTCCCTCCTCCCTCTCCCATATATTCCCTTCCTCCATCCCTCCTTGTCTTACTGCTCTCAAACATCTGTCTTGCGGCTTTCAAACATCTGATGTTTATTCTATGTGGCTTTTACATTAAGCAAGTTTGACCATACCTGGTCTGGAGTGATCCAAGAAATTCCAGGGTGGCCCTGTGTTCAAGAAGGGACAAGGGGCTGTAAGAGGAAAGGACTACACATCTTGGGAAGGCAATGAGGTTTAGGGTGAGTTAGCATGGGGGGAGGTGGCTTTTACCTTCTTAAGTTCTCAATGGCTGCTTGTTTCTGTTGCCTAACTTTTGTTAGGTTCATAATGGCAAAATGGAGTTCCAAACTGGGTTTCCCAGATCTTAATCTGACACTTCAACCACTACAGGAGCCTAGCTTCCATTGCAAATAGCATGGGAGGGGGGCTGGAGATATTTTGATTCCTTTCATTTTTGGCCCTGGAACTCCCATGATCCTGAAGTTGGTGGCCATTTTTGATTTTCCTAGTTCTATTTACTGATGAGTTATGCTAGCTACAAATGGACAGACAGATGTATGGTGACAGCCAGCCAAGTGAATTGTTTTGTTATGATGGTTGGCTTGGATAATGGTCATATGTGTGTGTGTGGGGGGCGGGGGGAGACAGATGGAATCTTTGTCTGGAGGCCCATGACACTTCTCAGTAGCTCTGTCCCCAACAACCATGTGCCATGTCTGAGTGAGGGGTGATTGTTAAAAGAGGACTGGGCTATCCTATCTGGTAGTGTCTCTGTGAAGGAAAGAGGTAACCTGGTGTGTGAAAGGGTCAGAGATCTCTCTATATTTTAAAAGAGGAAAAAAAATGAGTGGCAAACTGTGATTGCCTGACTGACCTGTAACCCCGAAGCTGTGTTACAGAGAATATGGAGGGCAGCAGGGTAAGTAGATAAAGGAGGGGGGGGGTCACAGATATCATACTGGATTAGGCTTCCTAATCCCCAGGTCCCAGAGGGGGATCCCCTGGTTTTACAGGCTTCCCCCCGCCCCCAGCCAGCTGGCCAGCAGGGGAAGCCCCTCCTCCACAGCCACTATGTACCTCTAGATCTCCAGCAGGACCTGCAAACAGGTCTGGATTTAAAATGTGTGTGTGTGCCTTTAAATTGGTGCATGGGAAAGGGATAGCAACAGCAAACCTCGTCAGAGTGCAGCCCCTCCGTTTGTTTTGCTTTCTTTTCAGAGCGAGTGTGTGTGTAAAAGAGAGCAACGTAGCCCCTGTACTTTCCACACCTCATTGTGGAGACACCAGAGACAGTTAAGCGTGTGTGTGAGTGAGAGAGAGAAAGCGGGGGGAGGGGAGGGAACTCTATTATTCCCTATGCAGGCTTATTCTCATAGGAAATAATGGAGAATTGATCTGCGGGTATCTGGGGCTTTGGGGGGGGCTGTTTTTTGAGGTAGAGGCACCAAATTTGCAGCATAGCATCCAGTACCTCTCCCCAAAATACAATCCAAGTTTCAAAAGGTTCAGACCAAGGGGTCCAATTCTATGAGCCTCAAAAGAAGGTGCTCCTATCCTTCACTATTTCCTATGGACGGAAGGGATTTTAAAGATGTGTGGTCCCTTTAAATGTGATGCCCAGAACTCCCTTGAAGTTCAATTATGCTTGTCACACCCTTGCTCCTGGCCCAGCCCCCAATGTCTCCTGGCTCCACCCCCAAAGTCCCCAGATATTTCTTGAATTGGACTTGGCAACCCTGTACTGGATGTTTTATTCAGGCCTCAACAGCCAAGTCAGAGAACCTTTTTGAGGTGATTAAAAGCAAGGGCTCCTGTTGGGATGTGTGACCTCATAGGCAACAAAGTTAAATTCTACTACTAGAAAATTTAGCCTAGATCTAATTCCTCATCTAATAAAACAAGGAATACTGAGCATGTGGGTCACAGTCATACACAAATATGAAACAAAAATCAGGATGAGTCTCCTGACTCCAGAACAGACTACTGTAATTTGCTCTATGTGGGCCTTCCCTTGGGGCTGACCTGGAAGCTCCAACTGATTCCAGAATGTGGCTGTGCGGGTCCTGACAGGGATGCCTAGGATGGCACATATACAACCTGTGCTACATAAGCTGCACTGGTTACGAGTGGAGCACTGGATCAAAATCAAGGAGCTGGTATTAACTTTTAAGGTCATTTGCAGCCAGGGACCCACATATCTTTGGGACCGCCTCTTCCAATACACCCCCAATGGAATGTTAAGATCAGGTACAAAACTCTTCCGATGGTCCCCGGCCTGAGAGAGATTTGTCTGTCCTCGACCAGGGCCAGGGCCTTTTTGCCCCGGCCCCTGCTTGGTGGAACTCTCTGCCAGAAAACATTCATGTCCTGCAGGACTTGTTTCGCATGGCCTGTAGGGCAGAGATGTTCACCCGGGCCTTTGGTTGAGGACAGCAATGGGATAATAACTGTCTGGTGCTCTCAGATCCCCCAGCCCCCCTTGCCTATCTTCAGAAGTTGGAACATTTCATTTATTACCATCCAGGGTTGCCAAGTCCAATTCAAGAAATATCAATTCAAGAAAATTTGGTGCCTCTACCTCAGAAAACAGTCACCCAGAGTCCCAGATACACGTGGATCAATTCTCCATTATACCCTATGGGAACTCTGGGGCTCTGGGGGGCTGTTTTCTGAGGTAGAGGCATAGGTTCCATAGGGATTAATGGAGTTCCCAGCAGACATTTCCCTCCCCCCCTTCCTTTCAGATGACCTTGAAGCGGGGGGAAGGGTCTCCAAACCGGGGGATCCCCTGCCCCCACCTGGGGATTGGCAACCTTATTACCATCTGAGCTGTTTTAATTAGAATCTGATATTTTAATGCTATTTTTATATTGAGTCAGATGGTATGTTTTAGTATTTTATCTTGATGTTAGCTGCATGCATGGAAGGGCAGCCTAAAAGTCCAAATAAGAAATAAATAAATGTGTCTAGCACTGCAAATTTACTTCTTAAACTGAAATTAAGACACTACACGTTAGCAACACACTATTGCAATAAATTCTGTTTGCTACAGAAAATTATTTTTTTCCATTTGTTGCCATCTCTGTTACTACTTCCAACTTAATATAATTAAACATAATTAAGTAAACCAGTGGGCCTAATTTTTAAGGAAACATGTTTAGGTTAAACCAGTGGGCCTAATTTTTAAGGAAACATGTTTAGGACTGGGCTGCAAGTCTCTAGAATTTATATTTTAGTTGCATTAATTTTAATGAACTGTGCTAATTCTTTATACATTGTGTATATTACTAGGTATTTCTATTAGGAATTTCCTTTACCACTTGTATATTATCTGAGAGTCAATAAGTAATGTCATATCGCCACCTTGTGGTTTTCTACTGAAACATTTTTCTAAATTTGAATATAGAAATTCCAATTAATACCAAAGATTTTTTAGTTCTTAAAACGGTTTCAAAAATGTCTTGTTTGCTGCTTGGAATGGTATTTTACATCTCTAAAATGGGTTGATCAGATCTCAAACCTCTAACATATATTAAGCATCACATTATTGAGGACAAATTGATTTAACTCAGTTTTGGCTTGCCTGCAACTCAAATATATGTTTGCCTAATGTTTTTTGTTTTAATGTTTCACATTTATGTATTTCATGCAGGTTTTTTAAAAGGATCAAATACTGAGTTTGGCATGCTGGAAACAGTAATATACAATCTTGACACAAAACTGGCTTGAACAGTTTCTTGCCCATGATCCAAATACAGTCTATGAGCGAGAAATATTGGTACACCAGAGTTCTGATAATCTTCCTGTTTTGGAACTGCAAACAGAATGTACCATGGATATAGCAGGCCACAGAACTCTTATTATTCCATACGTTCCATGAATTACTTGGTAATTCTGAATAGACTGCAGAATAACTTTTTATGAATCCTGGATCAATTTATAACCAAATCCAGAATTCTCAAACAGATTACAGCACTAGAATTATAAATCTGCTTTGATATGAGTATATTTGCTTTTACCTGAATTGATCTATATGTGCCAGGGCCATAACATGTGAAGGTGTCCCCTTGCTAGCATGGAACAAACACTTTTGGGGATATTTCAGTACTTGGGATCTTAGCCTATGTATACTAAGGTTCAGATTCAGATCAACACAATAAAATGAGGACAAAAATACTCTTTGAAAGGAGCTTTTTAAATAAACAGATGAAACAAAATTAATTTATGCAATATGATATGGTAAAGCAAAACGGGAGTCGCAGAATGGGGGGAGGGGAATGCAAAACAGCAAATGAAGCACAAAGACCTTTCCTTAGAGAGCCTGTCTACCTATAAGGGGGAATGGGCCTGTTCTTGAAGAGAAGTGAGATAAGAATGGGGGAGGGTTGCCCTCAGCCATGAAGAAGCTGCTTCGGGAGCTGAAACTGACTACGCAGGGGAGAGAATCGCAGAGACAGGTCTGTGAAGCAAAAAGCTGAGATTGGAGAAATGAGAGGCCAACTGCAAAGCTGGGGTAACAGGATAAGTCCAAAACTGGTGACAAAAATTGGGGCTGAAGGGAGAACACTTTGTGGCTTTTTGCCTGGGATGGAAAGAAGAAGGGCTGTTGGCACTGGAATGTGAGAATGATAAAAATGCAATATTTTAAGGATGAACCAGCCTGAAGAGAAGTCTATGTGGTCAGGGCCGGCCCTGCCACTAGGCAAACTAGGCAATTGCCTAGGGTGCCAGCCTTCTGGGGGCACCAAATTGGGTGCTTCACATCTGACTGTGACATTATCAGTGTGGGGGAGGGGGGGCAGAAGTTAGCCTTGCCTAGGGTGCCAGACAGTCTAGGGCCAGCCCCGTATGTGGTAGAGGGGTGTTTTCATTTGTGGATGGTAAGTGGGGAGGATGCAGGGGCGGAGGGCCACCAGAGCTTCTGGAGTGGTGCTCTAGGCTGCTCTGGCCCAAACTGAGGCCTGGATCAAATGATCTGCGAGGAGGCTCCAGGGCCCTTGGGGAAAATGACCCTCAAATGAATTCCTCTCAGGGTGAGTTTTTGCATAACTCACTGCCTTACTGAAACTTCGTAGGATGAGTCCAAGAACTGAAATATTAGGACTGGGGGGTACAACTTGTTTAAAAGGAATAAACAAATAGGGGGGAGGAGGAGCATTATATGTCAAGGATGTATATACTTGTGAGGAAATTCATGCATCTGAACATGGAAGGTCAGTTGAGAGTCTCTGAGGAAAAATAAAAGGCGTAAGAAATAATAGTGAAATTATGATGGTGGTCTGCTATAGACCACCAAGCCAGGCAGAGGACTTGGATGAGACCAGATTACAATTTTTTTTAGAGCTATAGGACATAGTAGCAATGGGTGATTTCAATTACTTGGATATCTCAGAAGTCAAACTCTGCTAAAAATAAAAGCGCTAATAAATACCTGACTTGTCTTGCTGTCAACTTCATTTTTCAGAAGGTGGAGAAGGAAACAAGGGAGCCTGCTATCTAGGATATGAATCTCAGGAACAAGGAAGAACTGGTGGATGATGTGAAAGTACTGAGTGCTCTCGGTATTAGAGATCATGTAATTTTAGAATCTAAGATCTTGAGGAAGGAAAAAGTTGTATGTTATGTAATTTTAACAAAGTTATATTGGGTAGAACCTCATGGTCAGAAATGTGGAAGGGAGTTCAAGAGGGATGGGAGTTTCTTAAAAGCAAAATATTGAAGGCACAATCATAAACAATTCCAATGAGAAAAAACAAGAGTAACCTATAGAAGCCAGGGTGGCTCCATGAACAGCTTTCTAAAGATATGAGAATTTTAAAAAAGACTAATTTAGGAAACGGAAGGAGGAGCATACCTCCAAGGACAAATATAAATAAATAGCCAGTGCTTGTAGGGAGAGCATTACAAAAGCTAAAGTTCATTATGAACTTAGGCTAGTGAGAGATGTTAAACACAACAAAAAAGGAGTTCTTCGGTTATGTGCAGATCAAGAAAAAGAACAACGAAATGGTAGGCCCATTATGGGGAGAGAAAAGTGAATTTTAACACTTGATGAAGAGATGACAGAACTGCTCAATTTCTACTTTGCCACAGTATTCTCTTACAAGGGAAACGGTGCTCAACCAGGCAAGAAGACAATACATGATGAGGAAAATGAGTTGCAGCCTAGGTTAGGCATAGGGGTGGTACATAAACACCTGGTGTCTTTACATGCAATTAAGTCCTTGGGGACAGATGAATTGCATCCAAGGATACTAAAGGAACTTGCTGATGTAATTTTGGAACAGGTTTCTTCAGGCGGTGGTGGACCCTCTTTTGAAATGTTTTTGTTGAACTATGGTGACCTTTTAAGTTCTTGATGGAATGTTCTGGTAGATTGAAGTGTTCTCCTACTGGTTACTAGATATTGCCATTTTTTATGTCATATTTGTGTCCATTTATTCTTTTGCATAGATGTTGGCTGGTTTGTCCTATGTACAGAGCAGGACAAAATGGTGTCAACTACACAATCTCTGGCTCCTACAGCTGCTGATCCTCCAAATATATGCACTCATGGCACAACAATGCCCCTCTGCTCTGTACAATGCCCCTCTGTGGTGGAGAAGAAGAGCTTACAAGCCTGCCTATTTCCCTCTCCTTCTTCCCTTCACACATGGCAGAAACAGTAGTCGTCTACCTATGTGTCAGCGCTCAGAGGCTAACTGAGGTCCCGATGCTAAGCCTGCTTGAGAGTAAACCTGCATTAAGTTCTTCCTTGACCTCCAGGAGCTGCACAATATGTTTAAAAGAACCACATGTGGTTCCCAAGTCACAGTTTGGTCACCCCTGCACCAGCATGATGCCAGGTTTTCCATCCCCACCACCCAAATGCTTCTAGGGGTTCCAGGTTATTCCCTGGTAATTCTATCATTTATTAGTGGAGTACTGAACTTTTATAATAGAATTGCAACTGACAGTATAGCATGGTGAACTAGGTGTTATTCACACATTACATATTGACATGTGTGCTACATCTACACATAGTTCCTGTTTATAAATAGTAAGTTTTCTAACCATCAGCGCTGACTCCAATCAACCAGGCAAAGAAGCTGCAAAAATAGGAAAAGGTTGTTTCCCCCCCTCCTTTTTAGTCCACAAGTAACTTTAGATCAGGTAATACTAGTCAAAAGTTGTGGGTTTTGTGGGGTTGACATTAATTGCATTAAGAGTCACACACTCCTCAGGCTGCCTGGCTTCTTCCCCCTCCTCCCACTGTATGGACAGTCAAGACTGAAGACTTTCTGGTCTTGAAAGAAACCACACCATTGCCATGTCCAAATTGTGGTGCTTTGATAAATTGCAGTTTGTTTCTTGCCTAGAAACTGAGATTCTAAATCAGGATCAAACAATAACTTCAAAAAAACAATCTGTACTAGGCAAAAAGCAAACAACTTGTTCAAGCACCCCAATTCAGATGTCACAACAAACTGATTTCCTTCAAACCAGGAAGTCTGGAATCCTGGCACCATGCACAGGGCAAGGGGGATGAGCTTGACGACTTCCTGGTTCATCATGTTTATGACCTCTGAATGCAGCCCTATTCCACACGTGAAGTGGCTCCATGTGTTTACATCGTAACCACCCTCTGCTGGAAGCTGCAGTTGGTCCCTGCTCTGTGTTCTTTATAAACACATTAAATCTGCAGGGGAGTTGTTTAAAGATGGCAGGGAGAGGCAGCCATCCCGCCCTTCTTGTGTTTTTGACCACATATGATTATTTTCCATGCTCATGTATATTTCTAGTTATTAGTATGAGGAATAAAAGTCACCAAGACAAATCCTTTTGAAGACACTGCTTTGGTTGATCTTTAAACATTATAGCTTTTGGTCGTCATCATCATCATCAGTCCCCCACCCCACATAATCATGTAATGAAATCCATCCCCACCAACATATGAGATTAAAAAAGGTAAAGGTAGGCTCCTGTGCAAGCACCAGCCGTTTTCAACTCTGGGGTGACATTGCTTTCACGGCAGACTTTTTAATGGGGTGGTTTGCCATTGCCTTCCCCAGTCATCTACACTTTCCACCCAGCAGGCTGGGTACTCATTTTACCGACCTCGGAAGGATGGAAGGCTGAGTCAACCTGGAGCCGGCTACCTGAACCCAGCTTCTGCTGGAATTGAACTCAGGTTGTAAGCAGAGGGCTCTGACTGCAGTACTGCAGCTTTACAACTCTGCGCCACGGGGCTCTGCTAACATATGAGATAGGGAGCCTGTAAAGTGTAAATGTGGAACAATACCTACAACAAAATAATATAACTTTGTTTTCTCAAGAACAACCATTGTTGGGAACGACTGCTCTTACCCAACTGCTTTTTCACACTCCTGACCAAAGGAGATCAAATTTCCTGCTTGGCATTATATAATAAAAAAGTTAAGAAATGTGACTATACAGAGATATGTCTGCTTAAGTAATTAAACTGGGTCACCTTTTCCCCTCTACGCATTACTAAAACAAGAGACTCAAAAGCAATAAATGTCAGTGAAATATATACACAAATATATACACTTGCAATTCCTATGTACCCCAAGTAAAGTGCATTTTGTACAAGGCAAGTAAATATAACAAGAGAAAAGAATGGTCTGATGTGTAATTATGTGTAAACCAAATAATAATGCCATAACAAAAAGCAAATAATCTATTAGATAATAGATTAGCAACAACTCAATAAAGCTGTGTGACCTGGATGGCCCAGACTAGCCTGATCTTGTCAGATCTTTGAAGTTAAGCAGGGTTGTCCCTGGTTAGTACTTGAATGGAAGACCACCAAGGAAATCTAGAGTTGCTGAGCAGTAGCAAGAAATGGCAAACCCCCTCTGTTTGTCTCTTGTCTTGAAAATCTTATGGGGTCACCACAGATTGACTGCAATTTGACAGCACTTTACATACACACACACATACACACACACGTCATAGCATCAGTTTTAATATAGACAGAAATGGCATATTAAAAGGGAAAAAAAATCTCTCTTACCAGAGCTAATGTGATATTCTTCCAAAAATGGCCTGGCATTATTACTGAATTGTGAGTTAAATGATAGGTAACTAATATTTGCAATTTATTTTAATATAAATACAGTCAAATTTTATCAAATTCTGATGTTGATATTCTAACATGCTGGAATAAAACTCGAAAGTACCAGCATTGAGGATGTTTATTGACTGGTGATGTGTCTGAAAGAGTTCTTTCATTCAGTTTAAGTGTAGGATGCATTGTCTGCATTCAAACTATGCATAATTTAATCTCAGGCTGAGTTCTGCGAACAGCCAATAAAGCAAAGGCCTGAACAAGAGACGTAAAATCTCCACTCAATAAATATTTCACATCATTAATGCACTCCTGATACATTTATTAAACATTTTAGCATTACAATTTTGGAAACAGTAACACTGACATTTACCTGAGGTTGTACAGAAAGAAGCATTTTTCAGTGCAAAAAAAGAAATGAGAACTGAAAATAACCTAAAGATCGTCGTTGTTGTTATTATTGCTATTATTTGTTAGATATGTTTCTGCTCCAACAAGAAACACACAAAATAATTTTTAAGTAAAGATTAGAAAACCAAAACAAAATTACAACAAAATCTCATAGTTGAAAGCAGAGGAAATATATTGACATCTCCAACAGCAATATTTAGATGTTCCACTGACATTAACTTGGAAATACATCTATTGATTTTTAGGATTATATCCAAATAATAACCAGTTGTTAGGAGTGGACAGAGTGATGGCAGGCTGGTGGAAGATGCTGTCCTACAGAAGGAATGATACTAGATAGTTTGCAGGCGGTCTGATTTCTATAAACCTCATTTGGAAGCGATAACTCTAGTCTAACATGAAATATATATCTGGTCACGTAGGTGACCATGTGAAACCAAGTCCACAGAGAATCTAAATCTGGGGATACAGACTAAAAACTATGACATATCACCATGACACTGTTGGTATGGGTCTCTTGGATGCCTTAACTAGCAGAGTATTTGGAAAAGTCACCAAGACAAATCCTTTTGAATGCACTACTTTGGTCGTGAGGGGGGGGGGAGAATTATGACCCTCACTGAACCAGACTCAAGAGGACAGATGAGCTGGAGAAAGAGATAGGAACTCAGTCTGAGGCAGTTCCAAGTTTTTCAGATATCCAGCTATGGCAGGAAACCTCCTAATGATAATCTGGTAAACCACAGTTTTCATTGCTACTCCATTAGACAACAGGAGAACTTTTTTTTTATTGCCATCATTGCACATGATGTGATATCTAGGGAAAACCTGGCAATGAAGTCACATGACCCTAGGAGTCCAAACATGCACATCTGCCTCCCATCCTGCTCCCATACTCACCCCATCCTCCGACATCTCTTAGGTGTCTCAAAAAGCTACCACTTATGAAGAGGTAGCAAATCCTGCTGCACACATTCGTCTTTCTGGGCGTCTGAACACAGGAGCAGGCAAGCAAGGTGGATTGGTGGTGTGAACCTGCCAATCTGCTTTCGGAGCTCAATGGTATTCTTTAAAAAAAAAACTGTCCAGAGTTCATGTGCGCATGACCACTAAAAATGTTCAGGGGGAAAGAAACCCAAACCGCACTAAGGAATGGTGCACAACAACTGTCTGACCGCACCAAAGCACCTCCTGTGTGGTAAACAGGCAACTCGTGTGGGAATGTCTGATCAGGATTCAGCTGCTCCATTTTGAACTGGTCCAATTTGAGACACCTTCCATGTGCCCAAAGCTGCCAGTCTGGACCCTACCAGAGAGTTCCTTTTGCCAGCTAGAGTAATGCTGAAAAGATGTGTGAGAGATATATTCTCTGCCGAATTCAACCCAGCAAGATACTATCACCAGATCAGATAGGATGTTGCTATGTTGCCTCTGTTTTATCCTTGTAGTAACCGTCTTGATGCTGCTTGCCTCCCTGCTTTGCATTAGAGCAAATAACTAAGGCCGTTTTCGCACTTAGCGTTTGCTCCCCTTATTCCGCGGCGCAATTATGTCCGGATCATTTTTCTCGTTTTCGCACTAGTGACTCTTTGCGGAGTCGCCTTCCCTGAAGCCCCAGCTCAAATCGTTTTCGCACTGGCATCGACTTGAGTTCGATGCCCTGTCAATCATTTTTTTTTAAGCGCCATTCTAGTTGCATAATTACGTAACAACGTAACAACGCAACAACGTAATAGAGAATCCCCTTTTTCGCGGGCAAACCATCACGTGACGGTTCTGTTTTAATACTGGCCGCAGCAGCGGCGTCCTCCACACTGCCTTGTATCGTCAGAAGCATTCACAATGGAGAATCCTGATGACGAGACTATGGCGCTGCTTTATTCAGCAGTGGAGCTTCTGCTTTTGTGTCTCTACGCCGGGCGCCAAGTCCTCCGCACCGGAGAAAAACTCCTCACTCATGGACTTAGATCACCGAATCCTCTGGTCGCCTCTAGGAAGTCTGATGCCCGGCTTCGGCTGATTAGAGGTGGCAGTCGCCGCCAGGAACGTAGATGGCACTATCTTGCCGGTATCCGGTTCTCGCCCAGGTATTGGCTGTTCCCCAGTGAACTCGGCTGGTGGGAGAACTTTGTGCTTGTGTACTGGGGCGACGAGCAATGGCTGTATAACTTCCGGATGACCAGAGGGACCTTTCTGGAGATTTATGCCGCTGTGAAGGACAAGCTGGAAAGGCAAACCACACGGTTGAGGTCTCCGGTCCACCCTGAGAAGCGGCTCGCGGTAGCGCTATGGTACCTCGCTACCGGAAGCGCCTATCGGGAAGTCAGTTCGCAGTTCGGGATCGGCGTTTCCACCGTCCATGGGATTGTGATGGAGGTCTGCGAAGCCATCGAGACCCGTTTGTTTTCAAAGGTCGTGTGCCTCGGTGACGACATCGGAACGGTGTGTATATTTTTTTTTCTCCTTCCCTAGTTTTGCGTTATAACGTGACATTGATATATCGGACCATGAAGTGATTCTCTATTGCTAACACAGTGGAAGTTGCATTAACCCTGATCCATTGTACTCCATTTCTCTACAGATTATAGATGGTTTCGGTAAACTCGGTATGCCGCATACGGTGGCTGCTGTGGATGGATCGCACATCCCGTTACGGGCGCCTGGGGGCAGAACGGAGGAGTTCTGCAACCGGAAGATGTTCTGTTCGGTGATCCTCCAAGGCACGGTTGATCACACAGGACGCTTCGTGGATGCAGAGTTTGGCTACAGCGGAAAGACCAACGATGCCTTTGTTTTCGCGAACAGCCATCTCTGCTCTGGCAATGATGCAGGGCTCTGGGTTCCAGGGAACCCCAGGGTGACTTTGGGAAATGTAACCATCCCTGCGCTTGTATTGGGCGACGGAGCGTACCCCCTTAGGCCGTGGCTGTTGTCCCCGTACAGGAAACCCATCGGGCCTGTGCAGAAGCACTTTAACAAGAAACACGCCAGGGCCAGGAACGTGGTGGAGCGTGCTTTCGGGAGACTTAAGGCTCGCTGGCGTGTCCTGCTAACGCGAATGAACGCACAGTACCGGAGTGTTTTCTCCATCGTGACCGCATCTGTGACTCTGCACAATATTTGTGAGGGAAAGGGACATGCGGTCACGCTGGATATTCCAGATAAGGAGATAACACTCCCCCCAGACCCAGAAGAGCCAGACTTTAGGGTTATAAACAGGAGGCAGTTAGACAGGGGGAAGATTGTGCGGGATGCTGTCGCAGAATATATTTATCAAAGGAGATGATTCTGCGGCTTTCTGTCCCCCATGCCTCTCGCTGCCGCCGCCCTTGAATGAAAGACTGCTTTTTCGGTGCTGCGAAGTTACGCTGTTTCAACTGTTCTCTGTATAACCGCCTTAACATTATGCCTGCGTTTGTTTAGACTGCTTCCCGTTACAGCGAATAAAGCTTTGGGCATTATAAACTGCATTGTTTTCATTTACTTTGGTTAAGGTTGGGGGGGGCAATATTTCGGTGCACCAGTGGTCCTACACGTGCTTCTGGGCTGGCTCTGTTTTTGCCTTGTCGATCATAATATGCCTTCCCCATGATTGGATAAATGAATGCGGAAGTTGCTATTTCGCTACATCGAAGGAGCGTTATTTCGAAATGGCGGCCAGAGGGAGAAGAGGGAGAAGAGGCACTTTCTGGCAGCGAGACGAGGTGCTGGCAATGCTGGACATTGCTGAGAGGGGCGGCCACGCTCCTGAAGTAATGTCCAGCACCCACCTCTGTACCAGCCACGTGTATGAGGCGATAGCCAGGAGGCTGCAGCGGAGGGGGTTTGAACGGACTGCAGCGCAGTGCCGGTCCAAAATGAAACGCCTCCGCTGCAGCTTCATGGCTAGCCTTCAGGCATGGGGCGGTATCCCCAGGGCGTCAGGCAGGACGCCCTACCACGAGGCCATGGTGCACTTGTGGGAGTTGGCGGGGAGGCCCCGTTGGGAGGACCGCCATCATGATTGTGAGTAACGCCGCACACACAAGACACAGCACACAAACGACCCCTTCCTTCTTTATTACTGCTTGATGGCAGTACAGTAAAATTCCCCCCCCTCCCCCTTCTAGTTTCTGATATGCCTTACTGGTGGAATGTGTGCCAGGGGGAGGCACCATGTATGTACACAGACTCCTTATTCAATGGATCCCACCCCCACCCACCCTTCCCTGTTATGATAAGCCTTACTGGTGGAATGTGTGCCAGGGGGAGGCACCATGTATGTGCACAGACTCCTTATTCAATGGATCCCACCCCCACCCACCCTTCCCTGTTATGATAAGCCTTACTGGTGGAATGTGTGCCAGGGGGAGGCACCATGTATGTGCACAGACTCCTTATTCAATGGATCCCACCCCCACCCACCCTCCCCTGTTATGATATGCCTTACTGGTCCAATAAGTGGCACTGCAGATTCCAGTGCATTTTTCACATCTGCTGTGTGCTTTCATTCACATGAGTTTAATTACTTTTTTCTTTTCTATATCCAACCGCAGTCGACAACCGTCCACGAGGCGCGGTAGAGCAGCCAGGCCCACCCCTGGTGGAAGAGGATGATGATCCACAGAGGGAGGGTCCTCAGCTGGTTGCGGAGGAGCAAGAAGGTACATTGCCTGACAAAGCAGCCACTTGTGGGTTACTGCACATTAAAGGCACTAAGAAGCCATGTGCGCAGGGGGTTCGAGAACATAATAATATGTGTCTTAGCAAGCCGGTGCAGAATTGCTGCAAATGCTGCTTATCATGCATTCCTTCACTGAGCAAGAGAGGGTTGGTGAGGGGGTGAGGAAGGGATTAAGTAATGCATGAGGGAGGGAGGGAGTGTCAGAAGGGTGGCAGCCACGGAGCTTGCATATGGAGGCGGGAATTTAGCACGAGAGGACACAAAGCTGGAATGCATATAGCGTCATGCAGATGTGTGTTGATCTTTCTCCAGCACTTAATGATTATTTCTACAAATCTTAGGTGGCGGTGAGCTTGCCCCTGCAATAGCTGAGCCTGCAGGAGCTGAGCCTGCAGGAGAACCAGAGGCCCCAGAAGAAGCAGGTGGGTTCGCTGAGCTGCAGATAGAAATCAATAGGCATGGCGTGCAAAGTTTCATTAAATATGATGCTCAGCACATTGCAACCTTTTCAACCGCCCTGTAAGATGATTACAGGAGTGCAGTGCCTGCTGCAATACTAATGGTCCTCTCGGGGCAGTGTTCAGTAACGTTGCTACACAATGCACCCATGCCTAAATTTTTGTAATATGCATTGTGTGCTTGCATTTCAGGGCCGCCTGGAGGGGCAGCGGCTGCGGAGCGTGTGGGCCCAGCACAGGAGCCCCAGCTGGAAGCCATAGCACAGCTAGAGGCCCTCTGCCGCTCAACATGTGAGTGCTCAGTATTTTGCATGATGGATAGTTCTTGTGAGTGACTGAATGATTGAGAGATGTGCGTACATTAAGGAGGACGTTGCACTTACTTGAATCTTTTCTAAATTGCGGTCAGAGCCTTCACCCGCAGGATCGATGCTCTGGAGCGGAGATTCGAGCGGCGTTTTGCGAGAATTGAACGGGCCATTGGGAGGGGTGGGGGTGTTGGGAGGGGTGGGGGTGTTGGGGAATAAAGTTTTATTCTTGTTAATATGTTGCCTTTGTTAGTTCAAATAAATTATTGTTATTGTTGAAACCTTAAGGTATCATTTTCCTTTACCTAGACACTGAACAGGGAAAAGTGCAAAACATAACTTTAATAAAAGTGCGTAAACATCACAAGAACACAACAATAGCTGCTACGTATTAATAGCTAAGGTAGGAACACACTGCCCGTGCAGGTATAAACAATGAAATAACATCATAAATAACAACATGCACAACATGTAAACAATGCCTGCAACTCACACCTTCCCTTGATGGGCATTGGTTCTGGAACCCATGAAGGGGACATTGCTGAAAAACACAGCAAAATAAGAAGGCATAGCAGCAGTACCTGCATCTGTCATAGACCGCAGTGCACGTTAGAGGCAGCCGAACAATAATCCAATGGAGTTATCATCAGATCTTCCAAAGTGAGTGGTTTTAGGGCTCAAAATACACCCTCTGCTTCCCTGTGCAGGATCTTTTCTTGCCCCTACGTGAGGCCGCCACACTGCCGATTGAGCAGGGTGCAGGAGGCAGGATGCTCTGACTCTCAGGCACAGACGGGAGGGTCTGACTCTCAGGCACAGACGGGAGGGGCTGACTCTCAGGCATAGAGTCCTCTGCCAAAACTGGGTACTCTATATCTGAAGGCAGAGTGCCCCAATTAAAGCTGCAGTCACAATTGAGGTGCAGCTGCCTACGTGTGACGGATGGTGTAGATGCTGCATATGGTGGGGATGTTGCAGTGGCTGGTATCTCGCCCACCCTTCCCTGTGCCCGACCTTCCCTAAAAATTTGGGCAATGCTGCCTAGCATATCAACAGCTGCCCTCATAACATCCACAGTCTCCCTTGTTGCCTGTTCAAAAGCCTTTACCAAAGCCTCCCTGTTATGTGTCTCACGCTCCCCCTGCACCGAGAACCTGCGTTCTTCAGAATCAAGCATACGGTCAAACCGCTCCATTTCTTTCTTGATCATTCTTCCACTTCTAGCCATTATTATCATATCGAAATCAAAATTTAATTTTGTGAATCCCTTATTTTTATCCTTGTTGAACTTAGCTAATATTTGAATCATCATCCACCAATCGAGTGAAATCCCTCTTGCTTCTAAGTCCTCCCTTTTTCTAATTCTGTCATTTTCATCTAAAATGTCTATGTATCTTATTATCTTCTCCGAGGACCACAGTTGCGGTCGCATTATAGCCTCCACGGGAGATATCCACCTCGGTGTTTTGTCATAGATTTTTCTCTTTATTTTTATCCATACTTTCAATAAAGCTTTATGTACTAAATGTCTTTGAAAATAATTTTGAGGTTTTTGAGTATACCACATATTGGCGTGCCAGCCAGCTTGTAAATCAAATCCTTCAATTATTAATAATCGGGTATCTTCTAGCATAACCCAGTCTTTCAACCATAGTATTGCACAGGCAGTATGATAGATCTCGAAGTCAGGGAGACCAAGACCTCCGTTTTCTTTACTGTCCGTTAGATTTTTCCAACTAATTCTTGTTTTTTTCCCCTGCCATACGAAATTTTTGGACAACTGATTAAGCCTTGCAAAAAAAAACGTCTTTTACGGCAAAATTTGCCGTTTGAAACAAAAATAAAACTTTAGGAAGGATTATCATTTTCAATAGCGACACCCGTCCCATAAATGACAGTTTAAGGTTATCCCATTTTTTAAACAGAGTAGCTACCTCCTTCAGTAGAGGTTCGTAGTTGTCTTCATAGATTGTACTGCATTTTTCCGATATAAGTAGTCCCAAATATCTTACTCTTCTAACCCTTTGAAATCCTGATCTCCTTTCGAGTTCTGATATTTCTTGGACAGACATGTTTTTAGGTAAGAATTTTGACTTATTTATATTGATCTTTAAGCCAGCAACTCTCCCGTATTCTGCTAAATGATTTAACACCAACTCTATTGATTCCAAAGGATTTTGTAAAACAAAAACCATATCATCTGCATAACTTAACATTTTGTAATTTTCCCCTCTGATTTTTATACCCTCAACTCTTTTATCTTGCCTGATTGTTTGGATTAATAGTTCCAAAGTAAAAATAAATAGTAGAGGGGACAAGGGACACCCTTGTCTTGTTCCTTTACTTAGACATATCTCCTCTGTCAAATCTCCATTAATTATTATCCTTGCGTATTGTTTATCATAAATCATCCGAACATTGTTTACAAATTTTTCACCAAAATTAGATTTCTCTAATAGTTCCAACATAAAACTCCAATCGACATTATCAAATGCTTTCTCCGCGTCGAGGAATAAAAATGCCAGTTGTTTATCACAATTAAACTCAGCATATTCCAGAAAATTAAATAACATTCTAGTATTTGTTCGCAGGTATCTTCTTGGTAAAAACCCTGTTTGATCAGGGTGTATAATCTCCCTCAAAATCAGTTTAAATCTATTTGAAAGAATTGTCGTAAATATTTTATAATCTATGTTTAATAATGATATAGGGCGATAATTCACAATATCGTCCGCTTCTTTACCGGGTTTTGGAATAAGAACCACATTACTATGTCGCCATGACTCTGGAATTATTGCCTTACTCCAAACCTCCTCTAATAAGCCTTTAAATGGGTCTATTAAAATTTCTTTAAAAGTTATATAATATTCCGGCGGTATACCATCCGGTCCAGCTGCCTTATTGCCTTTAATTTTATTCCAAGCTTCTACAATTTCAGCCATTGATATCGAGCCCGATAGAGAATCTCTCTGCTCGCTTGTTAATTTTATCCAATTCTTATTCAAAAGGTATTCTCTCTGTTCGTCCTTATTTCTTTCCTCTTTACTATATAGTTTTTTATAAAACTCTTAGACTATATCTTTAATTTCCTGCAGGGCAGAAGTATTCTGTCCATTTTTATCCTTTAATGTTTTAATCACTTTCTTTTCTCTCTCTTTCCTTACCCTGTAGGCTAACCACTTGCCGGGTTTGTTAGCATTATCAAAGAAGTAAGCTTTAGAGTAGGCTATCTTTTCCTCCATCTGTTCCAAATATATTAATTGTACCTTATGTTGTAGGTTCCTGATCTCCACTCTGAGCTCCTTCAACGTGGGATTTGCTTTTAACAACGTTTCTTTACTTTTAATTAAGTCCGTCCATTTTAACACACTATGCTTCTCCTCACGCCATTTCTTTGCGTTATAACTAATAACCAGATCCCTGAAATAAGCTTTACTAGCTTCCCAAATTGTTGACTGCGAGACATCCTTCTGTGTATTTATCTTAAAAAAAGACTTCATTTCCTCCACTTTCCTTCATCAAGTTTGAATTCATTCTCCAGCCTGATTTCCTCCTAGGAGTGCTTATTGATAACGTGATGGGAGAGTGATCTGCTATTGTAGAGGGAAGAATATCCGTTTCTTGTACCATTTTCATTAACCCTAGGGATATCCAGATTGAATCAATCCTCGACCAAGACGCATGTCTAGTTGAGAAAAAAGTATAATCTCTTTTCTTAGGATTAAGGGTGCGCCACGCATCAACTAAAGCTAATTCATCCACTAATCTCAAAAAAATTTCAGGTAAAGTATTACTTCTATTCTTCTTAGATTTCTTTTTATCATTTATGGAACTTCGGTCTAATTCTGGATTTTCCACAGCATTAAAATCACCTATAATACAAACATTCTCATACTGAGCATCACTTAGTTTAGAATATAATTCTTTATAAAACAATCTTTGGTTCTCGTTTGGTGCGTACAGATTAACCAAAAGAAACTTTTTTGAATCCTTTATTATTTCAATGCCTTGCATTCTGGCCTCTTTACCCTCAAAAATTAATTCCGCTTGCACACCTTCTTTGACATAAGTCACCAACCCTCTCTTTCTCTTATCCTCCTCCGACGTAATCAGGGCTTTACCAAGTTTTCTATTAAATAAAAGAGATTCATCTTTTTTCCTCATATGGGTCTCTTGAACACATAAAATATCTGCCTTAAGTTTAATTAACTGTAAAAAAATACGTTTCCTTTTTCTGGGCGAATTTAAACCATTTACGTTAACCGAAATAATCTTTAAACTATTTAGCATGGTATTTTCTTAATTAATCCCTTTGGTTCTTTTTTTTTTTCTGCAGCCTTGTCTCCCTTTTTAAATCTTCAGCTTGTGGAACCTCTCCCTCTTCTCGTTCTTCTAAGTCCAGCAACTGATATTCTTTTTGTGGATCTATTAATACTAACTGCGTCTCAGATTGATTTGGATTTTCGCCCTTAAATTTCCCTTTTTGCCAGTTGCTACTGTACATTCTAGTAAACTCCTCCAATTTGGAAATTGAGTCTATCCTAAATCTATTGTTTACATACGTAAATAACATACCCTCTGGCACTAACCATCTGTACGAGATTCCTTTTCTCTGTAACGCTAAGGCCAAGTGCATATACTCTTTCCTCTTCAATCTAATCAGCCAAGGTATATCCTTCATCACCTTTATTTTAATTCCTTTTATAGTTAGCTGCTGATCTCTGGCTTCTCGCCAAACCTTTTCTTTTATCATCCTACGGGCGAATCTTACATGGACCTCTCTATTGAGACCATTCCTTCTGGCATGAGTGGTATTGACTCTGTAAACCCAATCTATTTCTTTTTCTGCTTCTGTCTGTTCCATCGACAAGAGTTCCGCAAATGCATCACTCATTAACACAACCAAATTTTCGTTCTTCTCCTCCGGTATGTTTAAAAACCTTAGAACATACTCAGCTTGGCCCATTTCCATTTGCATAGATTTCGCCTCTAGTTTGTCCTGATTACCTTCTAGTTCCTCAATTTTGCCTTCCAATAATCTGAGTTTACCATCTATAGATTTAGTCACTTTAACTACTTCAGTTATATCTTTCCTTGTTTCGCCAAATTTATCATCCAGACTTTCCATTTTAACTACGACTCCCTCCATCTGTTTTGTTAGGGTTTCCTTCATTTGATTTAATGCTTCTAAAAAGTTCACTTGTATATCTTTTAGTGTATCCTGTGATAATGCTGCGCCAACCGCCTTAGGTTGACCTGGCGAAAATTTTACCTTCCCTGCCTGCGACATTATCTTTATGGCTCCCACCAAGTACTTTTCCTTATTATCTTATATCTTGTATCTTTTATCAATCCGTATACTTACAATATCTGCAACATTCTGCTACAGTTGTTAAACTATAATTACTGCACCTCTTTTGATATTTTATCTCTTAAGGTATTAACAAACCAATGCACACGATCCACTTGCAGTATAAACAAACCTCAGACCTCGAGAGGTTTCTCTTGACTACCTTCCCTCTTTCCACTCAACTCAGAAATTTCCCTTCTAACAAAAACAAAACCAAAAAAAAGGACAACAAAATTTAAGTGACTCTTCAAGTCTTTGAAGTCCCATCAATCAACGACAGTCTTCCGTCACGCGTTTCCCTCCTTGTTGCCAGATGTTTCTTACTGTTTTATGTCCTTGACCTATCAAATTCACCAGCATACAGTACAGTTTTGCACCATTTAAGAGCTTGCTGTCTTCTCTCCCTCTAACGTCAGATACACCTACGCAGCACGTCCTTACGTAGGACGTCACTAGCCACTTCGCCGCGTTTAACCCTCTGTGGTTGTCTCTACTCCTCCTCATGGGTTGTAATGCTGACCGATAGTACTCCCCTTCTGTTCCCACCGTGAAACGGAGGCTCCTCTTACAGTTTTCCGTGAAAACGGCGGCTCCTCTTACAGTTTTCCGTGGCTCCTCTTTTGATTTCTGCCCGCCGTATCTCCTCTCTCGCCCCTGCCGCGCACCGCAGCCGCCACCGCCCACCTTCCAGCTGCTCAACCGCGCCGCCTCGTCCCGGCTTGACTCTCCTGCTCGCCTCTCCTGCTCACACAATCCGCGGGCACAGCTTCCAGCAAACAAAAGAAGGACCGGCAGAAGATGAAAGCTCCCCACCAGGTAAATAATTCGATAAGAGTCTCTATTCCAGCTAGTTCTCTTCAGTCGCCAACCACAGCCCACCTCTATACTCTGGTGGCTGGGGCTAACTCACCTTACACGCTTTCAACCTCGGTGTGAGGACAGAGGTAGAACACTTGTAGGCACCCAATTCGGGCCCCCACTATTCACCTCGCTCTTCTTACGCACCTCCTCCTCCAACTGGAGGTCGTGCGGACCCTAAGGCCCCCCTAAAAGGTTGAAATTACGGCTCGTCCTGAAGAGCTCTCTCCGAACGCTGCCGCACCGCCCTGCCGGAACCGGAAACCCCCGATTCATCATCTTCTCAGCCACATTATTCAGCAAGGCAACCCTTCGCTGACGTTGAGCTTCGTTCTGCACACTCTCTTCCTTTCTTTGCTGTGCTGATGACACCGGCAGCTGATCTCCTGAAGCATCTGAAAGAAGAAGGATGGAAAGAGTACATTACCTGGAGAACTCTGGCAATACACCCATTGTTTTAGCTATGGTACAAGCTGCCATTAGTGACATGCACTACTCTACTGCAGGCATTGGCATCGCTGCTGCAGTTTACGCAGAAATCCCTGGAGCATACCTCCTTCCTCTGCTCCCTGTTCCGAAAGGACAGCATCTCCAGATCCTCCACTTTGGATACTGCACCCTTCTTCCTCCTCAAAGCAATCTGAAATTGATACAACACTCATTCCTTAACATGCAAAGTGCTGAAAAGCCCATGCCTTCCTTAAAGTTCTTCACTATAACATGTGTTCAGGAGCAGCATCAGTGTCAGCAATTGTAAGCTGGGCAATGCATCTAAGTTCCACTGAAAGCTTTCACATTCAACATAAGACTCATCAGAGGCACTTACCCCCCCGCAAGGACTCCTCTGCTGGATGTTCAGCAGTAAATTCCTGGCTCTGTTCCTGCTCCTGTGACGCATCGCTTGGGGTCACGATGCTTGAGCCTATAGGAATGCAGAAAAATCAACAGTGTTAAGGCAGAAGGCAGAGAAGTTTTGCGAGTCTAATAAGTGCACAGTACAGTGAGGCAAGCATCCACGTCTCCCTTCATCGAGGGGCGGTTTCATTAAGCTTTTCCCCATGGCTCCCAATCACCGGCGAACCCACAGCGACCCACGCACGTTTGATAATTTCGTTAGTTCGAAGTATCGATATTACGCAGGGAAATAAAGGTTAAAAAAACATATATACTGAGGAATCCTTCGCGTGGGTTTCCTTATGGGCGAGAAGGGACCCCATACAAATAAAAGTACAGGGCTCAGGGGCACTGCATCGCCTGGATACTCACCTGGAGGTGACACAGTGGTGTGCGTCCGGAGATCAGCAGCGTTGATTGTTTGGAGGTCAGCGGAAAAGATGTTATCTGATCCTTGAATCGGCAGGTTTTCCTTGTTTGCCTTGTAATACTTCGCCGTCCAGCTTCTCCTCATGTCGGGGGGACGCGCGGACTTATCGTCCTTAAGGATGCGGTGCAGCACATCAAAGTGAGCGCAGTAAAATGGGGATACTCCAGTCTTTGCATTGTGGCTAATGCATCTTCGGTAGTCCGCACGCAAGCCCTTGGTCTTTGTGCGGCACTCAAGCGCCGACCTCTTGTGTCCCATGGCATGCATGGCCTTAGATATATCCTCGTAGACATAGATGTTTTTGCGGTTAGAGGCCAGCGCCTTCTGGATCTTATCCTCAACCCAAATGGACAACAAGGCTTCTGTTTCGCTCTCCCGCCACGAAACACCACGAGCCCCCATTGGCTTGCTGCTGGATGCCATTGCACGTAGCTGCTGTGCGGTGGAGGCAGTAAGCTGATCAATGCCAGCCAGCCAAATCTGTCCCTTCTTCCTCCCAGTGTCCTGTTCGGCTCATGCAAGTTGTGACGATAGCTGCTACTCGCCTCATGATTGGCCACTAGCGTTTGCAGCCTCCAAGCATTGGCTAATTAACAGTGATGTGGGCGATTCCCTGATCCTCATTCAGCAGTCGCAATTCTCGCGAGACCCTCGCCACAACACCCATGAATTTCTCGCGAGACCCAACACCCTATCAACCATAATGTATAATGGATAATGGATAATGCAATTACGAAGTAGCGTAATAACGCAACAGCGGGGGAAGCTAGCCATGAAAGTGCGCCGCAGATACAATTGTATTGACCCACCGCCGCAGCGAAATTATGCAACTGCAGTCAGTAATAATAAAAAAAAATTCCAACGAAACAAATTTGGAAATGGTTTTAGTCAACGTAACACTACAGAAACAGCATGAAACTACAAGAACAGTGAAATGTCACTTGAGGCTATTCCAGGAGGGTGGTTTTTTCTATTTGTTTATTTGTTTATTTCGAAATATCGCTATTACGCAATAAATATGAAGCTTAAAAAAATGGATGCGCGGGCACTTTTGGGAAGCGCCGCGAACGGCTGATGATTGGCCAAGGGGGTGGATGGGGTGGGAGGACGGAAAGGGAGAGGGTGCCGCCCACAAAGCAGTTGATCCGGCGTGGATGGATTTCCCACTGCAAAGTCCGCGGAGTGGATCCGGTGTGGATCCGGAGGTTTTCAAAAACTCCGGCAGCATGCTGAAAAACATACTCCGGTGTGAAACCCCTGAAGCGCCGGAGCAAAGCGCAGCGCCGGAGCAACAGGTGCGAAATCCAGGAAAAGATCCGGAGGTAAATGGGGCGCTACGCCGGAGCAAACGCTAGTGCGAAAACGGCCTAAGTATTTGACCAACATGGAACACAAGGCAGATAAGCCAGCAGAGGAAAGAGGACCACACCTGATTTATCTTGTTAACTGAGGTTAAATAGGCACCGTATCAGGTCTCACCATAAAGCTTACCATGTTTCTGTTTGGTGAAGTGATGTCTGGCAAGAGCACTTGCCATAAGTGTTGGGAACCATGAACAGTCATTTGAATTTTATGGCATAAATCATTTCAAGGGAACTGTATTCACAATGTGTCCTTTCACCAGAGCTCCAGTGGTTCCATGTCCCATGAGTCACTGCTGACTAAATAATTTGTAGAAACCATTATTTTGAAGGACAATATAGCTATCTACATAGTCCCCATTGTCAAGAGTCACTCTATCTTGTTCCTCTTGTCATGTGTATTCAATTGTACAATGCTAGGCTGTGCAATGCTATGCTGCGCTTGCTATGCCTTTGATATAACTGTAACTTGTTGCTTATCTGGAGGGAGGATGGCATGTCTGGGAATTTGCTAGTTGCTAGGTAACCAAGGGCAAGAGCTGGAGGAGATGCGGACCATGAACTGATAGCGAGCACCTGCGGTGATGAGAGCTTAGCAAAAACCCCGCGCAAAACCCCCGCTTTTGCTTGGCATGCTTTGGCTTGCATTATAATGGTCAGAGCACAGGTTTATAAGTTGGGGGAACTGACAGAGAGGTCAGTTCCAACAATGCGTGTGTATGCCCATGAAGCTGGAATAAAGATCTTGAACTTCAACTGTCTTTTCCTTGACTCTGGGTCTGACACCCATGCCTTCAGATGGTTTGGAATCATAATACTGTGGCCCAAAAGCCTCATTTTTGGAGAGCAAAATGCAAATGTTCCGATTGCCCCAGGCAAAAACTGCACATAAAATCATCACAGAATTCTGGCGATGGATTCCTGAAGTAGCAAACTGTCTCCTCAACACACAAAATGCATGTAGTGACCTTTCTAAACGAACAAATATATCACTAGAAAACAGGACCTCTCCCCCATGGCAATTATTGTGTAGACTCGACTTCCGGGCTCTGTCATCTTGGCTTCAGAGGGGTTTGCAGATTGTTTCCTGTGGCACCTCTGAGTCCGGCTGTTGGAGGGGTGTCACAGAAGTGATGCCCCCATAGGAAAGCCCTGGAGGGGCTTTTTCTTCGGCATGGGACTTTTACAGGGCTACAGCGGTGGCTGCACTTGTATTTCCTGTATGTCCTGATGATCTGCAGCCATGAAAGCTGGCGCACCAGCAGAAAAAGACTGCTTTCTTGCTTTCGCTTTCTTCAATACGTATTTGATGTAGTATCTTTATACTCCTAATGTGACGATTCTACTTGATAAGTAAGTGACTTTTCAATTCCGCTGGCTGATGGGTCACTTTACATAACAACGAGAGACCAGCTCAAAAGAAGAGAAATGAGGCCTCGGAAAGTTATGAGCAGTCTTAAGTATCAGTAACTATTTAAATTGGATTGAATGCAACTACTAAAATCGACCTGGATTATAATTGGACATATACTAAAGATATTATTATTAGGCTGCAATATGATCTGAACATAAAGGAGATATATTTTAGAGAAATCTGTCTCTATCGCCTGACTGAATTTGAAAGGATAACATTTGACATCTCAGCTGGAGCTGTCGTGGAATGTGGATTTAGCAGGAGCTTGAAGCTACTTTATAATTTGGACTAAGAGACTGCGTTTGCTGTCAGAGAAAAATGGCACTGCCTAGCGAAATGTCTTATAAAAAAGATACCTTATCAAATATCATATCTCTGAATCAGGAGCTTGGTTCATTTATGCAGCTTATTAAAGAGCAAATGAGTTGTTTTATGTTGAAAGCTAGCGAAACTGCAAACCTACAGGAGTTGAGTGCTAAGGAAATTCTGCTAACATCTGTGGAATCGGAATGGGAAAGTGATACGCTCCGAAACAAAAGAAAACCAAAATGGTCCCCTATGTCGCAGTATTAAAACAAGACTGGAAATTAAGATCCAGTGAAGTCATGCTGAGAGGGAAAAATGGCGTTGAATTCTTCCTCCCACTGTTGAGGGGGCAGGCCACACTGAGAAAAGGAAAGGCACACTCCGATCAGCAAATTAAGATGTGAAAAGCTTTCCGGATGAAGGATCGTGAATTTTTTTTTCATTTTTGTGGATGGTTGGATATGGAACTCTGATTAAGAAGTGGCATGCGATTTCAAAAGGCAAACTGTGATGTTTGGGTCACATTAAATGGGCTGTCTCTGTTGTAATATGGATGCAGAAATTAAAGGAACTCAAAAGCTTTTAATTTTGGGGAAGAAGGATTCCTGAATTTTGATTTTTCTTTTTTTGTGGGTAAACAAACATGCAACTATTAATAATGAACAGATATCTGATTTTAAAAGAATAAGGGAGATCCTAAAGAAGTAAGAGAGTTGGTAAAATTGTAATTAAATATATAGTCAATTTGGATTAATGCTAAAGAGTGCAAATAACATATTTCCTTATATAGTAGATTTATTTATAGTTTGCTTATTTAGTGAAAATGCTCATACTGATGTAAGAGCTGAATTAACTGTTGAAAAGGCAGATAGCACAATTGTTTTGTAATCTGGTAGATTTGTTTCTAACATGCTCCTTTGGAGAAACTGTTTAGAGTGAGATAGACAAATTATTAAGTTGTATCTTTTGTAATTTGTTAAAGATAAAGATATGATTTTATGTGCTTGTTTTAATAAGGATTTTGTTAAACCAACAATTTAATTTGTGCCTATAATAGGCTTAAGTTAAATCTGACAAAATTGGCGTTGGGATGGTTTTGATTTTTTTTTTAACTTTATATACTTATTTGTGTTTAAGAAGAATTGTTTAGATTCATATTGCTAGTACTAGCTTATTAAAAAAAATTGGCAATGAAAGAAAGGAAGGTAAAATATATGGAGATCTTTATACTTGCAGGTAGAATGATCTGAATATTTTATTGGGAGGTAGAATTCTAATTGATATATTTGTACTTTTTTCTGTTTCTGTTTTCCCCATTCTGTCAATGCCCCCTTTCCCCTTTTTATGTATTCTCTGCATTGCTTTTTTCTTTTGTAGTTTAAATCAATAAAAAATTATAAAATAGGAAGTATTATGTCGACTCGACATCAGCCTAGAAAAGCCCTTGTTGTTGTTCAGTCACACAGTCGAGTCCGACTCTTTGCGACCCCATGGACAAAGCCATGCCAGGCCCTCCTGTCTTCCACCATCCTCCGAAGTCTGCTCAAATTTGTGTTTGTTACATCAGTAACACTGTCCAGCCATCTCATCTTTTGCTGTCCCCTTCTTCTTTTGCCTTCTGTCTTTCCCAGCATCAGGATCTTCTCCAGGGAGTGCTCCCTTCTCATTTGGTGGCCAAAGTATTTGAGCTTCAGCTTCAGCATCTGACCTTCCGGGGAACAATCTGGGTTGATTTCCCTTAGGACTGATTGATTTGATCTTCTTGCAGTCCAAGGGACTCTCAAGAGTCTTCTCCAGCACCACATCTCAAAAGCATCTATTCTTCTGCACTCAGCCTTCCTTATGATCCAGCTCTCACAGCCATACATTAGTACTGGGAATACCATTGCTTTGACTATACGGACTTTTGTTGGCAGGGAAAAGCCCTCCTTCACCCAGAAATTGCATTGCTAATCAAGGACTCCCAAAGCTAATCAGTGGGCCTCTTAACAAATTTGTCACTGTCACCATATCCATTTTCCTTCTGCAGGATCTGTAAATTTTGGACAGCTATATCTATTTGAGATTTGAATCTCCACCACCCATCCTGTTCATTTCTAGAATTATCCCCAGTTTTCATGAACCACCCACTCCTAGACACAACCTGTCCCTTCAGCTCCTAAGCCATCATTCCTTTGCCCTTTAATTGGGAACAGAATGCCTTTCTGAAAAGTGCATCTTTGTCTGCCCCAACAATATACATGTTTTTAAATGAGCTGTTTGAATCTTCATCAGCACATGTGGTCCTGATTTTGCTGTTTTGGATTATATGTTACCCAGACACCTGGACTCTTGCACTGGTGTTGTACTTCAATTGATGGAAAATTAGCTGTAAATCAATGGACAGGAAAGTAGCTGTAAAAGGGTTTCCTCCACTGCCCACCAGTTCACCTCTCCTCCCCTACTCACACCTAGATTCTGGGGCTTTTCCCAGTCTGAGTCTTTCTCCTAACTCCTTAAGCCCCTGACCTGGCCACTGTATCCTTTTTGTCAGGAATATCGACTTCCAGGTGTTCAGGAAGCTAGCTAACCTCTAGCAGCAAAGGTTCCACACCTGACTGTTTGTCAAGTCCTCAAGTCCTTCAATAAAAGAGGCTCTTCATATTTTCAAATAAGCATTTTAATGGAAGATAACATGGTATACTTCAGACATTAGGTCAGTGTGGAAACTGACCTAGTTCAAAGATGGCACAGGTTATATAGGCATTTAATAAGGCATGTAATTCTAGGCGTGCAGGCATTTCAAACTACAGAGGCTAAACAGATATATCAACGAACCTAGTGAGATACAGAAGGAGAGCAAGGCGGGGGTTAATAGCCTTGAAGTGGGTCCAGAGTTAGCTTTAGTTTCTCACAGTTACATTCTAAGCACACATTCCACAGGAGATATACAACAGACTACAGCAGTAAATAAGATAATTGACAGAACATTCTTCTAGGGTTGCCAGCCTCCAGGTGGGGCCTGGAGATCTCCTGCTTTTACAACTGATCTGCAGCTGGCAGAGATCAGTTCCCCAGAAGAAAATGGCTGCTTTGAAGGGTGGACTCTATGACATTGTACCATACTGAGGCCCCTCCCCAAGCCCCACTGTGATGGACAGCTGGCATATGTATGCTGAGAGGCAGTGCATGTGAGTGCCAGCTAATGGAACTTACTGTGATTGGTGAACTGCTTCTGTCACCAAGAGAGAGCTAGTTTGGTGTAGTGGTTAAGTGTGTGGACTCTTATCTGGGAGAACCGGGTTTGATTCCCCACTCCTCCACTTGCACCTGCTAGCATGGCCTTGGGTCAGCCATAGCTCTGGCAGAGGTTGTCCTTGAAAGGGCAGCTGCTGTGAGAGCCCTCTCAGCCCCACCCACCTCACAGAGTGTCTGTTGTGGGGGAGGAAGGTAAAGGAGATTGTGAGCCACTCTGAGACTCTTCGGAGTGGAGGGCGGGATATAAATCCAATATCTTCTTCTTCTTCTTCAAAAGAGGGTGGTAGTTAGATAGTTGGAGGAAGCAGTTACAGAATTGGAGGAATTAGAGAGTGACTAGAAAAGAGAGTGGTGGTCTTTATGATGCTCTCTAGTGTGTGACAAGAAACACAAAGCAGAGTCTGAGTGAGTGACTTTGAATAGTAGAAACTCTAGTGGGAGGCTGTTCCCAGGAGTTAAGAACAGTCACTGTATGTGTAAAATACAGGATCACATCTTGAGAAGGAAAACAGTTTCCTGTATTAAGCTTAGTGTACAAAGGGGGGAAAGACTGGAAGTCTGGAAGATCAGGCTTTGGCAAAAGGTTTTGAGGTGGCAGTGAAAAGTTCTCAAAAGGTGCCAAGGGCACAGGTTATCTTCAAAGGAAGATAGCAACGACCTCACCAGAGAAAGAGGTCTAGTGGAGAGACCTTAGTCTTTCAACCAAAAGGACAAAGCAGGGTACATTAGAAAGTGATAAAGTTAACTGGAAATCTAGAACAGTTATAAAAAGATAAACCTTTAGCATCAAGAATATCTTTAGTGAAAGTTAAACCACTGAAGGGTAGCACTGTATCTTGTTAAGTCAGTAACCTCAGACAGTTCTGTGTTTAGTTTTAACTGTCTGCCTACATCTTCTCAGTCCCAAAAACCTATGTAAATATCCCATACCTGCCCTACCAGCCTGTTTAAATAAACCAAAACTTGTTTAAATCTCTAGCTGTGCCAACTGTGCCGTTTTCTGAAAGGTAAATTTTGACAACTGAAGCTATGACAGGGTGATCATTCCAGAGGACTGCTTAGAAGAATGGTCACCTCTGTCACACCCTCTCCCAGATCCATCCCCCAAAAGTCTCCAAGTGTTTTTCAACACAGACCTGGCGACCCTATGTTTCAGCCTAGCTGCCTCCCTTTTCACCTTCAGCTGAGGCCTTTTATTGTTCTTTCCCTGTCCATTTCCAGCTCCTACCTTCCTGCTCCTGCTTCTCTCTCCCTCAAGGAGGCCTTTAGCCCAGAGGAGACCTTTACTCTATAGCGAGCAAGCTAGGGTTGCCAACTT
Organism: Heteronotia binoei; assembly: GCF_032191835.1. Lineage (NCBI taxonomy): Eukaryota > Metazoa > Chordata > Lepidosauria > Squamata > Gekkonidae > Heteronotia > Heteronotia binoei. The sequence goes on from NC_083223.1 coordinate 75,031,283, forward strand.
CCAGGTGCCTGGAGCTTTCTTTGAGTTACAACTCATCTCCTTACAACTCATTACAAGAATTACATCTCTCCTGACTACAGAGATCAGTTCTGGAGAAAATGGCAGCTTTGGAGGGTGGACATTATGGCATTATACCTGTCTGAGATCAATTCCCTTTCCAAACTTTGCCCTCTCCAGGTTTCACCTCCAAATCTCCAGGAATTTCCCAACCTGGAGTTGGTAACTCTAAAGCTTGTACTTATTCTTCCTCTTGGCTGCTTGGTCTTTGCTCTTGCTGATCCTAGCTCTTCCCTCAACTCCATAACAGGACTGCAACCTTCCATAGAGCTGTACCCCATCTCCAAGGGTAAGGTCCCCTCGGTTGTGACAGTTACACTGGGCTATTCTGGTTTTGTTTTCTTCTGCCATTTGAAAATGGGTCATATTCACACAAATACTTGCTATTCTTTTAATCTGTTAAAAACATTTTCACTGTCTTGCATACTGATTCACTGTCCACTCTCTCTATATGTAAGGACTGCTAATTCCATTCCATATTATTGACTGAAATGTGTTTGGCACATGAAAGCTCACACCTTGAATAAAACTTTGTTGTTCTTAAAGGTGCCACTGGACTCCAACTTTGTTCTATTGCTTCAGACCAACATGGCTGCCCACTTGGAACTACATGCCTAGGATATATGTGTATTCTCACAACTTGTAAACAATTAGGTGAGCAAATGTATTTTTTTTTAAACACAATTAGTTCAGAAAATCTTCCTCTACAGATATTATAAACGATTGCTTCCATTACAAGAAGGAAAACAGTGTATTGAGTTTTAGGAAGAAATCTGAAGCTTTCATAGGGATTTTTAAAAGTAATATTGAATATTAAGGAAAGGAAAAGTCCCCTGTGCAAGCACCAGTCATTTCCGACTCTGGGGTGACGTTGCTTTCACAATGTTTTCATGGCAGACTTTTTTATCCTTTAAATTCCTTTCTTCTTAATAGACTCTTCAAATTTCACATTGTGGATACATTGATCAGATGGATCACATGACTTCAGGAAAAGCCCCTGCACAGCATTCATTTAGAGATGTCAGAAATACTTCTTCTAAAGCAGCTGAAGGGAAAGCTAGATTCCTCTGCTTCGCTCTTGTGGGAACAGATTCTGAAAGATGAGTGTTGGATTAATGCCAAAAAAGTACGTTACTGAGTAAACCTTGGATCAAATATTTACTTAAATTGCATTTTAATGGTGCATACAGAAATATCTATGAAATAAATGAATGCATATCTATGTTCTGGAGTTTTACTTTACCATTCCTTAGTATACCCTGCTGACTTAACATGGACTTTTGTGTGAAAGTAAGATTCACAAAGTTCACAGTGTATAGCTAGACTCTCTTAATATGGATGTTTTAACATGTCACTTTTTTAGAATATTTATGTATTTAATCCTGATTTTTAGATTCTGAGCTTTTGAAGTGGCTTCTAGTAAAACTATAAAAACACAACACCTTACAATCAGTCATCAAAACAACACACAGTAACAGCAGTACTTTTGGATTATAAGTATCTTGCCTAGTTAATTGGCCTTGCATTTCAACCATGATCAATTACATGAGGTTTACTATTGTGTGAGGTCAACAGAACAAAAATATACAGATACTCACTGTCCCAGTGATTTAATTGACTATTTACTGAGTACAGTTATTCCATGCTTCAGTTCAAATTACTCATGATGGAATTTATCTTAATACTGCTGGAAAACTGATAAGATAACAATTCTACACAAATATTCAAAACAAGGGGAGACCCACAAGGAATTGTGGATGGCATCCCATTTCCCCCCACTCACAATATGTCCTCTTTCTGCCCTCCTAGCAGTCTTTATAACCTTTGCACTTTTTGTGTTTCCTTCTCTCCTTTCCATCCACCAGTCAACCTACCCTTATCTGCCCCATCTTCAGTGTTTCTCCTTCCTGGCAGCCTCTACCTAGGAAAATTCCATCTAATTTCAGCAGGCAACTGGAGACCTGGAAGAACTTGTAGAGGACGCCTCACTTTCCTTTGTATCCTCCTTCCCTTGTTACTTTCTCTTTTCCTCCAACAGGAAACCCCTATATCCTCAGGAGAGTGGGAGCCTTCTTGACCTCATCAGGCAAGTCATTCCATGAGGTGGAGTCATGATGGAGAAAACATGTATTTCACAGTTGTTGATATTAATCCACCTGCAGGTTGGTACCTGCAGAAAGCCCTGCTCAGATGAGCAAAGTTGTTATGGTAGAGCATAAGGGGAGAGGTGGTTCTGCAGATAAGAGGAACCAAAGTCATGAAGACTGTGATAAGGCAACCGCTTTATGAATCACCCCACTGAAACGAGCATTCTGTCATTTCTTCAGTTGTCAAATATTTCCCTTCTGAAATTGGCACAGTAGGCACAAGTAATGATTGAAACAGTTTTTGTTTTATTTGAACAATATGGCAGGGAAGAGAATCGATATTTACATAGGGTTTCTGATATGGGATAGATAGGCAGAAAGTTAAATATAAATGCAGAACAGTTTCTTAGATTGCAAAATTCACCAGAGGTGGTTTTATACTTAAAGTTGTTTGGCTGTCACTAAAGGTATTGCAGATGTCATGAGACTTATTCTTAGCAATTACGTACTTGTTATAGAGTTCCTTGTAAACTTCCCACTTGATAGACTTACAGTCTTCAGAGTGTGCTAAGACTAAGGACTTCCCACTAGATCCCTTTTCCTGGTAAGATCATTATTATCTCTTCTTTAAGATAAATAAGCTGGACCTTTGGCAAGTTGAGGATCTTTCAACGCCACTTCAAATCCTTTTGCCCAATCATTCTTCCATACTGACAGTCTATACACTCTGGACAGTAAACTTAAAACTGGAGAACTAAAATTCCCTCTCAAGATGTGTTTGTTTGTTTCACACAAAGAGAGACTGTTTAACTTTGGGGAAGTTTCCCATAAGAGCCTCTTCTAGGTTCAAAGCCCCACCACTCTAGCTCTGAAACAGACTCTCCATTTTAAACTCCTACACTCAAGTCTTACAAGCAACAATTCTCTTCTTCATCCACTCTCTAACTCTCCAACTGCCTAACTGACCCCCTTTCTTGACAGTTAGTTACAGTTCCTCGATCAGAGTGAGTTCCATTAGCTGTCACTCATTTGCAGTTCTATCAAGTGTCACTCATATGCACTGCCTCTTAGCATGCATATGCCAGCTGTCCATCATAAAGGGTTTGTACATGTTAGCCAATATCTTAAATTAATGCTGGGAAGTGATGAGCAGCCATTGGATTCACTGCAGAATGCGATGCTCCTGTGTTCTTTCTCCCTTTCCCACCTACCAGCCAGTCTACCATCAGGGAAGTGATGTCATCACTGGGGAACATCACGCAGTGATGCTCTGGTGTTTGGAGCAAAATTCTATAGTTACCATAGAGTTTTGCCCAAAATGCCAGAGTGTTACCATGTGATGTCCTGGATGTAATGATGTCACTTCCGTGTTATGTCATCACATTGAGGATGTCATGCCAGGACATGGCTGCTGGGGGTGGGCCTTACCCCTACTAGCCAGCTGGCTGGTGCTGAGCAGGAATCCACAATATTGGGGATTCCCTACTCCCACCCTGGGGGGCTGGCAACCCTATTCCCTCCCCCAGCAGCTATGCTGGCCACTGATCCTGTGTGGACCGAGTCATATGCTGGGTGAAACTGCAAGGACTTGTTTGGAGACGCCTTACTTTTCTTGTATTACTCTCCACTATTACTTTCTCCCCTCCTCCCAGCAGTCCACATATCCTTATTTCCCCTGCTTTCTTATTGCATTCCTAACCCCCAGCCAATCCACATTTTATCTGCCCCACCACCTTCAGCTATATATTTTTATTTATTTATTTCATTTATGTGCCACCTTTCTTTATTTATGTGTCCACAAATATAAGTGCCAAATACTATCAATTACAAACATATAACTTTAATATTATCAAATATATTAAAATATATGTAGTTATTACAAATTAGGTAAAAACAGATATAGGCCCAATAGTAGCCTCAAAACAGAATATAGCCATACATAGGTATCAAACAGAAAACATATGTGACCATACATGTTTCAGCATGGTCACACACATATATTGCACATTAACTCCAAGTAATACAATAAATACTAAAAATAGGACCAATAAAAATTATTTTATAAGAAATCTCAATGATTCAAGGCAGGGATAAAATACAGAGGCCTCATATTCTCTTTAAATGCTTTCTCCATGCCATTCTGCAGCAACAGTGGGGTGACTCAGCAAGTGTCAGCAAGCCCCCTCACTGCTGGTATAGTGGCGTGGCTTGCCTTCTCCAAGCATGGCAGTGGGCCAACTTGGCAAGTGAACACAAAAGGTACTTAAATGCCTTCTGAATACAGTTGCTGAGTCTTGATGCTGCTGCCGCTGCTGCCACCTCACAACTTAGAGGAGAAGGCATTTAAAGACATTGTGGTCTCTTTTCTCAGTACCCAAATAAAACCCAAATAATATCAGTTTTTATTCTGGCTCTGCTGTATCAGTAGCCAAATCAGATTCTCAAATCTGTATTGGGCTCAGTAAATACCCCAGAAATACTGATAAGGGGTTTTTTTTGTTTTTTGTTTTTTTTTTGGGGGGGGGTATTCGGTTTGGTTTTTACCAAATGCACACCTCTAGTCTTGTTCTTTTTGAGTTTTTTGGGGACCCACACAGCCACTAACATCTTATTTTAACAATATTGAGAACCATCTTAGTTCACCAACTATTAGAAATGTTCCAGCTCTTGTGTTAGCTATAACAACTCATGGAATCAACCTTTTCCAGTTATCCATTCATGTCTAATTCCCCCACCACCACCACCACCTGAAACATATCCTTTGTGTCCTGATCGGAAAATCAGGATTTGATCCTACAAAGAGCATTGATTTAATTTGAATACTTTATTTTGTGGGCACGTCTTGTGCTTCCAGACTGTATGAGAGATTTGATGTATGTACACTAATAATTTAGAGTCTGACAGTTCTTTGGGATCATATTGATTTCCACTAGAGAGTTGAGCCTTAAATTTGTCTATTACCATATCTTGTCTGCTGGATATTACAAAGAGTAATGGTCCATGGAAGATACATGCAGTATTTATGGAGATCTATCTGGAATGAATGATTCAGTCCAAAGACTTGCTTGCCTGCATGCAAGTATTCAGGTCAGAGCATATACATTACATCAAAAACCATGCAGTTTTATTAGTATTGCAGAGATATTATGGTAGCACGGTGAACTAATATGCCAGCACAAATACTTGTACTCAGGGGTCATTTTGTAGAAAAATAGGTGGTGGATCTCATCCAAGGATTGTTATGCAGCTGCATCTACTATTCAATGGACAAGGTGGGAAGGAGGAGGTGAAACTCTCAGAAAGGTTCAGGAGCTGTGCTCCTGTGAGCTCCCACTGAATCTGAGGCCTGCTTGTACTCAATGCTGGATTAAACCCTGTTGAGGCCCCTAGGCAGTCAAAATCTCAGGAGCCCCTTTTCAAATTATCTTAGAGTTTGAGCACCCGTCCTGCCACCTGTGGTCCCCACTGCAGCCTGCAGGCATCTTCTAAAAAAAAACCATTGACAAAGCTGTGGGGGAGGGGCAGAGAAAGGTAAACTTGGCGCCGCCGCCAGTAGAAGCCACACCAGGCAAGTCAGGCAAAAAGTGGCTCAGTAGCTGGCTGTGTGTGCAGGCTGGAAGGGCTGAAAGCAGGGGGAAAACCAGGGGGGGAAGCTGGCCCAGGACCCCTAACGGCATGGGGGCCTATAGGCCAGTGTCTACTTGGCCTAATTAATCTGGCCCTGTTTGCACTAGATGTGCTCCTTGCATGTGTATTCTTAGACACATGTAGACTCTCTAATTTGGGTTCAATAAACTTGCCTAGAACCAGAACTAGTCTGGGGGGCTTAAGCTCAGAGAGAGAGGCTGTATCAAAATTTACTCAACAGCAAAGACCCAGAAGTAGCAGATAGCTTTCAAATACTTTCTGCGCTGGTCATATGCTTGTGTCTTCGATTTTGTGCAGAATATGTGATTTAGATATCTTTACCTGGATAGTAGGCAAGGAAGCTCAAAGCACCTCTAATAGGCTACCAGTAACCACAAAACAACCAGATCTTTTCCACAGCAAGGTTTAGAATGTATTGATAGAAATATAGGGGTACAGAAGCCGAAATGATGCCAAGCATAAGAACAGCACAACTGCTGTGTTCAGAAGGACATGCTTAAGATTAACATGAGAGGATCAAAAGAGAAAGGGGAGCCAAGGTTGAACAGAACTTCTGCATGAAGGAATGGCCAAAAGGAGATGTGTGTGTGCATGCGTGTGGGGGGGAGGTTTTAACAGAAAAGGAGTGGACAGAGAAAGAGTTTATCTTCAGTCTGCTGAGCTGGGTAGAGTATGTTGCCCGTGTAGATAAAACAGTGTTGTACTTACCTGTAACTATTGTTCATCTGTACAGTATCTGTGCAGGCACCAAGCACACATGGATATATTGTGCAGGCATGCAGGCCAGCCACTGGAATTTTTTTAGTTAGCTTACTAACAGAGCAGGAAGGGTCTCTCCCAGCTGAAGCTGTTGAAGCCGTTTTCCCACCTAGGGGTCATGTGCTCCTGGGAAAAGCCCCTCTCTCTCCCTTGTTGTTATGAGCCAGTTGTTATGAGCCAAAATACAGAGTTAAAGAGTTCACAGCAGAATAGGAAGGGGGGATGTGTGCTTGCACGGAGACAACTAGATGAACTACAGTTATAGGTAAGTGCAACACTGTTTTCATTGTTATTGTTCTGTGCAGTCCAACATGGGAGACTAGCAAGGTGGTGGGGTGAGTGATTCATTGGAATATTGAATACAGCCGTACCCACTGATGTCTCCCTTCTAAATTGATATAGCAATGTTTCTCTTTAGTATTAATGTCCACAGAGTAATGCTTTTATGAAGGTTTCTGTAGATGACCATGTTGCTGCCTTGCAAACATCAGCCATTGGGATGCCTTTTCTAAAAGCAGGATGTTGCCTGAGCCATTGTGGAGTGTGTCCATAGATTTACAGGCACTGCACTGATGCCAACTTGTAGACCTTCCTGGTAGTAGAAACAATCCACCTAGAGACTATTTGAGATGATGCAGCTTTTCCCTTTGAGGGGCCAACAAAACAGAGAAATAATTATGGGCTCTTCCTAAACCCATTGACTCTCTTTAAATAACAAGACATATTTAACATCTAATGTGTGGTCTTCTTTCAGCTCTGGATGAAGGGGGGGAGGGGGGTAGTGAGATGTCCTGGTTCAGGTAGAACTTAGACACTACTTTTGGTTAAAATTGGGCACTGGGTCTTAAGAAAACTTTCTGGTTGTGGAAATTTATGATAGGGTAGTCAGCCCTAAGGGCAGTAATTTCTCCTACTCTCCTGGTGGATATAATAACCACTAAGAAGGAAACCTTGAAGGAAAGGTGTTCAAGAGACCAGGTAGCCAATGGTTAAAAAGGAGGTTGCATTAAATGTATTAGTACCAAGGGACTATTGAGACACTGTAGGTATCCTCAGTGGGTAAAGATTGTTCAGATCCCTGAAGAATCTCTTCGAGGTCTCATGTGAGAATACAGATTTCCCTTCCGCTGCTGCATGGAAGGCAGAGATTGCTGCTAAATGTGCCTTAATAGAAAATACTGAAAGGCCTGTGTTCTTTAAGGACAATAAATATTCTAGGACCAGTGACAGTGGATTGTTAATAAGAGGAAAACCTTTGTTTGTCAGCTAGTGGGTGAAAGGGTTCTGTGAGAATAATACCCCTATTTCCAGAACATCGTAGTCACCCGTCTGGTTGCCAGGGTGCCTGGAGACTCAACTCACACACCTCTACCAGGAGAACGTGGGTTTTGTCTACCACACTGGAAGGGACTTATGAGTACTAACAGCCACAACATTGCAGTAGCACTCTGGAGGAGTGCTAACCAGGAGAACAGATGGTTTCCAGTCGCTCCGTGCGATCCCCATCTCGGTCATAGCAGCGGAAGAAGGTGCACTGCCAGGAACTCTCCAGGCAAGCGGTTTCCAGCTCAACCATAGAATCCATCTTGGGAAGCTAACACCACCAGCAGCTATCTTCCTGCAGTGCCAGACTCCATAACAGCGAAGCGGGAGGCTCACGTACTCAAACAGATGTCACCTATGCATAAAGCCATCAAGCTTATCTTAGGCGTGGATCCTGTCAGACTGACTAAGCCTTTGTCCAACAGAACTCAAGACAAAGACTGGTACCAATAGAAGATCAAAGAGGAGGAAGAACAGCTTCACCGAGAGCCAAGTTTCTTTGTATAGACCGGATGTTACCTAGGTAGCAATTTGGCCATCTATTGTCACCTTTTTAGATAAGTTTGATAGACTTAAGTACCCCCCACCTTAATAATTTTTCCCATTCTTTCCCTTAATGGTCATCCTGGAGCCTCCCCCTTGGCCCATTGTTACCTGGAAGTCCAATCAGGTAACTAAGGCCAAGTCTGCTCATTGGCTAGCTATGAGCATCCAATCAGGGACTGCCAATTAACTGGCTATTGGCTACTGCATAAGTCCAGCTCTTATGGTCATTGCAGAGACTCCCCTTTTTCTGAGGTCATATACCAGCTGACCACTGTCATCCGCCCCTGTACTTCCCATCCCCTAAGGGCTCAAGGTAGTCCTTATAACCTGTGACCCAGCTCCCCACAGGTGTGCACTAGCAGTACCCCAGTTCCACTGTCTAGATACATCCCCGATTCCTGATCAGTTGAGGGTCCCCTCCCCTTAGTCCTTGTTCGTTGCCATTGGAGCCTTCCTTGAAGACTATGATCAGTAATTATCACCCTGTTTGTCCATCCTTATGTTATCTCTGCATCTCTCTCTATTTTTCTTAGGACTGTATGTATGTTTTATGAGTTTATTGTCTTGTATGTGTGTTCTATATTTTTCTATAATAAATTTTAATTTGTTTTACTTAACTATTACGTTCGACTTATATCCCGCCCTTTCCGCAAGCAGACTCAGGGCGGCTCACAACATCATGTCAATACAATTAAACCAATAAAACATATAAAACCATAATTTACATATTTCAATTTTTAAAAATCATTCTGTGGTGCTGCATCAGTACAATATAGGTGGCTTTGAATTTTCAAACAGTGATCACCAGCATTCTATGTGATGTCTGGTGGCAGCCCTCTTTCAGTTAAACATCAAAGGCCTGCTTAAACAATTCGGTCTTACAGGCCCTGCGGAACACAGACAGATCCCGCAGGGCCCTTATGGCTTCCGGAAGAGTGTTCCAAAGTTCTGGTGCTGCCACCGAAAAAGCCCTAGATCTTGTTACACATAACCTGGCTTCTTTTGGTCCGGGGGCGGACAGTAAGTTTTTTGCCCCTGAACGCAGTGCTCTCTGGGGAATATATGGAGAAAGGCGGTCCCGTAGATAGGCAGGTCCCTGACCATAAAGGGTTTTAAAGGTCAATACCAACACCTTGAAGCGAACTTGGAACACAACAGGTGTTGGTGTCCATGGTGAATTTTAAGCAATAATGAATTTTAATTAGTGTCCATGGTGAATTTTAAGCAATAATTTCTGGACGTGCATCCTGTATACATAGATTCAAAGTTCCTTTTTAAGCCAGGTGCCCACCTGTCAATTCCCCAACCTCATTTTGAGGGCATTTTGGCTTACAGTTCCACTTGTAGCAATAGTCTGGTGCAGATTCTCCACCTCTTGGTGGGAAGCACCCTGTATAGTAATCTGGAACCTGAGGTAGGTATATGAATAACATCTTTTGAGCTGAGTAGCAGCAGGACCTGGAATCAAATCTGTCTGGGCTACAAGGGGTGACTAAGATACAGTGGGAGTTATCTCTGACCAACTTGGCTGCCACCTTTCCCATCAGAGGGATGAGAGGAATGGTATTAAAAAGTGCCTGATTCTAAATAATCTGAGAAGCATCCCCGAGGTACTATCAATCTAGGCCTGCTCTTGAACAAACAAAAAAAAAAGGGGGGGGGGGCTTTGGTGTTGATCCTTGTGGCAAAAATGTCTATTATCAGGGGTTCCAACTGAGTATAGATGGGGGATAAGTACCATTGCTGTATGGACTACTTGTGTTTTCTTCAGGTCTGCTGAGCAGATCTGCTGTCATATTTTCTGAGCCAGCAATGTGGATAGCCTGAAGTGATGCTTGGTTTGCAATTGCCCATTCCCAAATTTCAGTGGCCTCCTGACATAAAGGGAGGGAGGCAGTTCCTGATTGCTTGTTGGTATAGATGGCAGTGGTATTGTCTGTCTGAATCAGGACCACTTTTCCACATAGAACCACTGCAAAGGCATTAAGGGCAAAACAAATAGCTCTCATATATAAGATATTAATATGCAGACACCTTTTGGCATCAGGCCATGTGTCTCCAACATACCTATCCCCACAATGAACACTCCAACCTGAAATGGAAGCATCCATTGTTAGTGTGACCTGTGGGGAGGGGAACACAAAAGAAACACCAGCTAACAGATTGGACTCAGTGGTCCACCATAGTAACTGCCTTATTACCATCCTGGGAATGGAGAAATGCTAGTTATGATAATGGGTCACGTGGTTGAAAGTATATATAAACCAGTTTTGTAAAGGGCACATTTCTGAATGGTGATTGCCCTCTGGAATCTATTCGAGATGAAACAGTTGACCAGCATCACAATGGACAAGGCCTTGTCTTGTGGTAAGAAAACTTGTGCTACTGTGGAGTCTAACCAAGCTCCAACAAAAGATGCCTCTTGAGAAGGGACCAGATCTGATTTATTCCAATGAACATACAGCCCCAACTTTTGCAATGTTTCCAGGGCTAGACAAACGCCTCTGTAGTTCAGAGCTAGAGGGGGCAGTAAATAGCCAATCATCTAGATAGGAGGAAATGGAGCATCCTTAACTCCTTAAGTATGATGAACCAGATAATGAGAAAGTTTGGGCAATAAGTAGGAAACAACAGTTGCCATACACTTAGTAAAAACTCAAGGTGCAGTGGCCAAGCCAAAAGGAAGGACTGTGTATTCATATGAAACTCCTTGGAATTTAAAACAAACATTTCCTGCGTTCAGAGTGGATGGGAATGTGAAAATCTCTTGGGTTAAGTACTTGCGTCACTGAATTCAAAATTCAAGGCAACCATTCTGAATCCATGAACATTGAGGGAAAAAACTGAGACCTCTGAGATCAAAAATAGGGTGTAAACCGCAGTCATTTTTATTAGCTAAGAAAAACCTTAACTAGTAACCACACAAAACATCATTTGGAGTTAAACTTTGAACCACACCCATTTGTAAAAGGGTTTTCAACTCTGTAAAGAGGTTAGGAAAAATGTTATCAGTAGCTTGGTCAACCAGTGATAAAGATGGCAACTGGGCAAACTCTAGGTGATAGTCATTTCCAACAATATTTAAAACCCAGGAATCAGAAGTAATTCTACATGATTCTGGTAGAAATCTGGACAAAAGACAAACCTTACAGCCAACCATCGATAGTCAAGACTAAGGCTTAGGAGCCTGTGTTGGATCCTTGGGAGGATGCTGGGTGGGACCAGGTTGAAGTCTTGATCCAGATCCAGATCTATATCACGTCTGCAGTGGAGGCTAGGAGAAAGATCTTTGTTGAGGATACTGGAAAGCTTGTTGCTGGTAAAGATGTTGGAAGCTTTGATAAACTGGTTGAAATCTTGGTTCATACTTTTTATTTTTTATACTATTTTTATTTTTCATTTCTTAAACAATACAATATTTAAGCTTATATTTATACTAGTAAAGTGGCCCATTGTGAAGAAAAATACAACAGGCTCTAGAAAGAGGCTCTGGGTGAGTGCCTCCCCACTCTTGCTGTCTTCCCACCCACCCAAGTGAAGGCATTTACTCCCCCCCACCTCAAGGGGAGCTGATATCTGCCATGTGGAGAGCACTGTAATTCTGAGTGATCTCCAGCCCTCACCTGGAGATGGGCAACAGTGGTTCCCCAGGAGAAAATGGCTGGTTTGGAGGGTGGAGTCTATGACATTGTACCTTACTGAGGTCCCACCCCTCATCAAACCCTACCCTTTCCAAGCTCCACCCCTCAAATCTCCAGGAATTTGCCAACCTGGAGTTGGCAACTGCTAAGTCAAATTGACTACTAAGTTACACTGGCTGAAAAGGAGCAAGCAGCCAGGCCTAGTTAAGTCATGACAGTCAGGTGGCATCAAGTCACCCAGAGGGTGCTGCCAGGTCTAAGTAAGCCAAACTCCAGGTGGAGCCTGAAGTTCTGCTGAGATCACAACTGAACTCCAGACCACAGATCTCTCTTCTCATCCTGGAGAAAATAACTGTTTTGAAGGGTGGACTCTATGGCATTATATTCAGCTGAGGGCAACATTGGTTGCCTAGCAACAGCCTCTGGCCAGTGGGAAGGAGAGAGGGAGGGAGGGAGTGACAGAAAAGAGGTGACTGCCATGGCCTCCAAGGAAATGCTTTGTGAGGCCACAGTACAGCAGCAACCCTTTCTGAGAGGTTGATGGAGAGGACACAGAGAAGTGTCTGAAATGTTTCTGCCTCTGAGGTAAGACTATTTTGGAGGTTTGTTCAGTGTTCCCAGGCCTGCAGTAGATGGGGGATAGGGGAGTCAGCCAATGGGAATTCAGAGGTGGTGACTGACGCATGATTATTTGTTGAGTGCAGGGAATGCACCCGTAAGCCAACAGAAGAGCTCCATTTGGCCACCATCATAGGGGAATTATAAATATAGATGTCAACTTTCACGATTTAGTTTTTCAACATCAAAATTTAAAAACATATAATAGATCTATAATAAGGTGTGACGGAACCGGCCCGATTCTGCCTTCAGACCCGGTCCCGTCAGCTCCCTATTGAGTCGCCAACTCCTGGAGGGAGCTATTTCTCCTCCTGCCCCTTGGGCTCGCTGCCACCACCTGCTCAGTCTAGGGGTTCAGATTGAGAGGAACAGGACTCCCAATCCCCCTCTCCAGCTATGAGGCCAGGCCTCAAGGTCCTCTGCCACCCTGTACTTGGGTATCACAGAGACCTCAGCACTTCTTTGGGGCACCCCTGGAGGATTGGCACCTTATCCAATGGCATGCCTTCCCCCTTCCCCGGGGCCCCCTTCATACAGCAGCGTGGTCTGAGCGGTCGGGATCTATGTGGTACAGAGATGGACTGCCAGCATTTAAAACAGTAAAAATATTTAATTAAAAGAGAAAAAGAAAAGAAAAGAAGAACAAAACAAAAACAGTTGCTTGTAAAAAGTTAGCACAGCACAGCACCCGCACAGCAAACAGCATGACAAAGGAAAGCTGTTTATAAACGCTTTCTACTGTCCCTGGTCTAAACTTGCCCTGTCTTGAGAATGACTTACTTGGTCTGACTGCCTGGGGCCTCACAGGCAGGAGCCTCCATGCTCACCACATCCTCGCTTGAGCGCTCGTTCCAAACTGCTTTCTCTTCCTGCTAACTCCAATCCCCAGAACAAAAGAACTTCCTGCCTTTCTAGGAGGCTTTCCCCCTAGTGTTGTTGGTTTGGCTCTGGAAGGGAGGGGGGGGGGTTTGGAGGGAGGCTAGGCCCAAGCCTGCTTAGGAGTTTCATGTTTTCCCTCCCAATGAAGCACCAACACTGACTAAGATGGCGTTTCTCCACATAAGGGTTCTTTGGAATTTGTTTCATACTTGAGCCCGTAAGCAAGGGTCTCGGTATGGGTAATCCTGAAGGACCAGGCTGTCTGACAATTTTTCTTCATCCGCTGAAGTAATTCGTCTGTCTTGGAGGAAAAAAGGGAAGAGTCCTCAAAAGGTAGGTCTTCTACACAATCATGAATTTCAGGAGGAAGGGGCTGTTAATCAAAGCCAAGCATGTCTCCTTAAAATTATCAAAGATGCCATAGTGCATACCGAAGCACTGGCCATGGCTGCCCACGTTCAGTTGCTGCTTGGAGAGCCCGAGGATCTGTCTGGATCACTTTGGCTAAAGTTTTTTTTGTTATCAGGGAGTTGGTCAAGATAAGGGGTGATCTTTTCCCAAAGAAAGAGTTGATAAGCTGCCACAATTGCCTGGTAGCTAGCTATTCCTAAATGCTTAAAGAAGATGCTTAAAGAAGATTAATAGTAAGTTTTTCTGCCCTACTTATATGCAGGAGCAGAATGTGAGCCCACTCTCTGTTTTGCCTGCATCTCTTCTGTGATCAGTGAGAATGGATAAAGAGAAATGGGCAGCTCTCCTGCTGGACCCTGCACATGTTTTCAACTTTTTGAGATGTAGCTGGAATGGAGGAAGGACTATTCCAAACTGATGTAGTCATTTTGAGGATTCCCTCCAGGAGAGGAAAGGCTACTATCTCTGGTGTATCAGGTAGAGTTGCCCTAGAATCTTGTCTTTGGGCCTGGTATCTACAGCAGTTACTTGAATGTCAAGGGACTGCACCATCATGACTATCTGTTCAGAAACAGGCATAAGTCCTCATGTGGAGAGACTGGATCCTGATCTCTGACTGTCATCAGGAGATGGTTTTGAGGCCACCCCATAATTAGCACTGGCTCTGATGGCATATTCCTCAGATCCATAAACTGGCAGAACTAAATGGGAGTTCCAGTAGGCAGGTGGGTGTGGTCTGCGCATCAAAACAGCATTGTGATCTTTAGGTTCCATCCTTGGTTCCGAAGGCCACTCCCTGTATTCCTGAGATGGATAACATCAGGAATGGTGATGGCCTGGATCTGGAGGTGGTCGAGCAGATGGAGGGACTGGCAACATAAAAGTATGTCCCAAATGGACCTCTCTCTGTGGTTAGGTAGCATGTAAAAGGAAATTGTGGAGGAGAATGCCCTATGGGGGATGGAGTACATGAGGTAGTCTTTCCCACTGATTTGTGTGGTAGACTTTGGAACCAATTCCTTCAGAACTACCTCTTGGTTCTGTCTGTGCAAGTTGGATCCATTGAAACTGAGTGCTGTGTCGTGTTTTGATTTGGACTTGTGATTCTTCAGAGGTGGTTCTGAGAAAGACCTGGCTGGTGTTGATTCTGGGGTCCTGTAATGTATGTGGTTTGGGTCAGACTTAGAAACCAATTGAACTGAAATAACTGACAGTGGCTGAGAAGAACAGTTGGAGGTTGGCTTGGGGGCTGAGAAGCCAGATTTTTTAACTGGTGCAGATGTTTTGGCTGCCGGGTTGAATGAAGTAAGTAAAGCTTTCTCCCACATGGCTGCCTTGAGCCAGAAGGCACAGTCTGCACAGGTCTTTGGGGTGAATTACTGGCATATCCTACATGCCACCGCATTATGGTTTTCCCCAAGGAAGAACAGGCAGACAGAGTGCTCATCAGTTCAAGTCATTTTTGTCAAGCAGGTGGCACATTTTTTAAATAAAGACATCTTCTCAATAAGGAGATAAAAACAGAGCTAATGATGAGTGTTCTTCTCAAGGCAGCAGCAAAGAGAGACCTGAGGAAGGGAGATGTAACTTAACTTTCACCTGTGTTAAATATTTGACATTCAAAAGGAGACATAAGCCCTTGGCTCCATGTTCCCTCCAATGTCAAAAAAGTGGTCTTGTTCCTTTAATAATTGCATTTACTAAACCTATCCTCTTACATAATAAGTTAAATAAAATAAACTCTTCTTACCCTAACGCTAACATTTGCATCATTTATCTAGAATGACACCATGACAGGTTTTGTGACAGTACAAAGATTAGGGTAGCCATGTGCCCTCTCTGGATGGAAAATCTCTGACCACCAGCTGGCCTAAATTTTTTTTAAAAAAACTGTTGTTGATAAAATTGATGGCTCCTAGGTTTTCCTGGAAGTGATGTTATGCTTCCCTAGGATTTGCCAGGAATTCTTTGGTAGAACCACAGAGTTTTCTATGATTCCTAGAGAGGACTGATGTCACTTCTGAGTTTTCCCCTGAAAGTGATGCCAGGCCTCACTTGAAATTGCTGAAAACCCTATGATTTTACTATAGAAATTCTGGTGATTCCTAGTGAGGCGTGATGTCATTTCTAGGTTTTCCTGGAAGTGACATCACACCACCACTGACTGGACCCCAGGCCCATAGCTAACCAGGGGCCCACAGTGCCTGGCCCCCTAACAGGTTTTTTGGGGCCCTCACCCCCATCCCAAGGCCACTCCCCTCCTGTGTGATTTAAATTGCACCCCTGCCCCTCCCATGCCATTTAAAGGCCTGCCAACCAGCTGATCAGCAGGCTCTTTAAATCACACTTGAGGGAGAGTGATGGCCCCCAGCCTCTCTAGCTTTCTGCACTCACCCCATGGGCCCCTCCCCAGTGGCCCCCTGCAGCCCCTCCCCCTGTGGCCCCTAGCTACAGGGCTGCTGGTCCCCATCCATAGCCTCCCCAGTTTCTTACTTGTTGTCAGGCCAGACCTGGCAATTCTAGCAAAGGTAAAGTTTCTGGTGTGCACTTTACCTTATGCATATGGTTTGATGCAGCAAATCTTCTCTAAGGTATCTTAGGGAGCTATGGTTTAAGGGTAGTATCATATTTAAGTTATTTCCTGCAAAATTTATGGTAAACTTTGGAAATTTCCAAGAGCAGCCTTAGCTATGAGTCAGCTGGAGCAACTGCCCCAGGTCCCACACTGGGGGGACATCCTGGAGGCCCCCTATGCACCCAGTTCCTGTGGCACTGCCACTTGGCCTCACTACTGTCTCTGGAGTCATGGCAGGGGGCAGAACCTTCAGAGTAGCAGCCAGATCAATCACAGTGTTTTGTGTGTGTGATTGCTACAGGCTACTAATATGAAGTCACCCCAGCACCCAGTGATCAAGGAGGCAAAAAATAGCTCTGGAAGAGATCCTGTCATCACTGTCCCCCAGGGAAAAGAAGGGAAAGCAGGCTGTACAGCTGGTGCTGCTGGCTCATGGCAACAGCTGCTCACTTCTAACCACTACTCACAGTGGTGGCTGCTCATACCCACCTTGTCTGGGATCAGGCTGCATGCATATGCAGCTGCTCATGCCCATCCCATCTGAGGCTTTGGCAGCTGACTTATGGCAACTTGCACCCACTTTGGATAGGGCAAGTGTATTTCTAGTGGGACTGAAGCATCAGTGATTCTGAAGATCCATCTGAGACTTTTGCTCAGGACTCCAGAATAACTAGCACCATCCCTGGAAGTTTCAGAAAAGAAATATATTATTTGCACAGTTTGGGAGGCAATTCTTAACATTAATTTAAATTGCTTGCTCTTGGACATATTCAAGATTAAAATGCTGAACAAATATTTTAAAATCATTAACTGCAGTTATTTTTTATACTTCATAACAGTATGAAACAGCGCTAATAGTTTTAAAATTGATATGTAAATTATGGTTTTATATGTTTTATTGAATTGATTGTTTTTATGATGCTGTAAGCCGCCCTGAGTCCGCTTGCGGAGAGGGCGGGATATAAATGTAAAGTAATAAATAAATAAATAAAAACTATATTAATGGGTTAGATCCAACCAGCTTTTATACTGGTGAAAAAGGGAGGTGGGAGTCTCATTTGATCACAAAAAAAAGCTGTGTTGGGAAGCAAAGGCCTGTAAGGATGGCAGATGTAGTAAGGAGAAAATATTGAGTTGAGTGAAAAAGCTGGCTGGATCCAACCCAATGTTATCAACTGTCACATTTTTCAAGCAAACGGAGACATAATTTGTAAATAAGACCATTGTCTGGGGTTGTCTGACACAACCCAGCAAGCCCTGATGTCCATGAGGATGGGTGGAGCCCAAACCTGCCCCAAGGTCGAAGCTCATGGACTTACTTTGGCCAGTGTTGCAGGAGCCACCCAAAGGGACAAGATAGGGAGGAAGAGGACCATTGGGCCAGAAGCAGGCTGTGCATGCCGCAGCATGAAAAGGAAAATGCAGTATGTGTGAAGTTGCATCGGTGAGCCCAAGTGGAGCATCAGCAGGTATTACCAGGCCAGATTGACCTTAGGGTTGCCAGGCCCAACTCAGGAAATACCTGGGGACTTTGTGGGTAGAGCCTGGAGACTTTTTGATTTCCTAAAATAAATAAATAAAAATACAGCAGTTCAGTTCCCCTGAATACAGTCTTCATTTCCTCCTCTTTTTTTGCTTCACAGGTTTCCCAGCAGCTGCACCTCCACTAAATGAAAGTGAATTAACACTCACAAAGCAAAAATAAACAGTTTGCAACTGTACACTTTTGTGATCTCACTGAATCAATGGTAAATTGCTCACTGGGTCAATGGTAAATCACTTTACTCACAGGAGTTGCTGAATGTAACAATCTGCTGTATTTCAACCAACTTCTTCAGATTAATACAGGAAAACAAACGTTTCATCCCATAATCATGGATCCAAGTCTCAAAGGACTTTAAAGGCAATAACTTTTTACTATCCATTTTACTATACAAATGACCAGGGTTGGTGCCAAGCTTGCTGGCACCCTAGGGTGGGAGGGGGCCGCCCCCTCACTCCTGAGTGATTTAAATTGTGCGGAAGGGCACCCAGGAGCAGCCGCTGCCATTCCCACACCAAGGAAACATCCTGCTGATCAACGGGGCATTTAAATCGTCTGGGAGGACAGCGCCTGCTCCTGGGCCCTCTCCTGATCATGGGTAGTACTGGCAGAAGCAGCCAGGCCAGTTTCCCTCTCCATTTAAAGAGCTTGGGAGGGAGAGGCTAGCCCAGCTGCTTCTGCCAATTCTACCTGTGATCGGGAGAGGGCCCAAGAGCAGGCACTGACCTCACGGATGATTTAAAGGCCCTGCTGATCAGCTGATCAGCAGGATCTTTCCCGGGCATGGGAAAGGCAGTAGCTGCTCCTGGGTGCCTTCCTGCATTATTTAAATTGTCCAGGAGGGAGGGGTGGCCCCCACACTTTTAGGAGGCACCTAATTCAGTGCCGCCCCCAGGGCTGTGCTCTAGGTGACCTAGTGGGCATGCTGGCCCTGCAAATGATTTCTAAAATAATAGCGAAACAAACAGAGCTACTGTGCTGCCTTCCTCTCTCACACACTCACTGGGAAGAGCCATATGGCTCTGCCTGCTCACCTCCCCCCTGCTGAGATTTAAAGATGCACACACATTCCAAAACACATACCGCTTGCATGCTTCTTCTAAACCTGCAAAGATCTGAAGACATATCATGGCTGTTGGGGCAGCATTTCCCTCCACTGGCCAGATGGCTGGCAGTGGGGTGGAGCCTTCAAAACCAGGAGATCCCCTACCCAGACCTGGGGGCTGGCAAGGCTAATCAATGTCCAACAAGCCCACCAAGCAACCCAATGGGGTGGCACTAGGAACTGGGACAAGCTTGGCCCTACCTCCTCACCACCATGACCTGGCGCTGAAAGCCAGGCTGTGCAGGGAGGCTGAGGAAGTGGCTGCAGCAATGGCTGCATCACATGGGGGAGGGCAGGCCTGGCACATACCAAGAGGAAGGCAGGGAGGTGGGATGACATCCCAGTGCAGGGTAGCCTGGGACCAATGGTCGCTCCCTGCATTTGATGGGCAGGGATCAGTACCCCTGACAGGACAGCAGGGCAAAATCAGCAGGATGGGGGGAGGTATAAAAGGAGGCTCCATGGAGCAAGCCAAGGAGGAGTTGGCTGGGGGCCTGGCTGCACAGCAGGGTCCACCAACAGAGAGTAGGAAAACTTGGGTATAATAAACCCCCTCCATCTCTCATTCTGAGGCTTGTCGGAACATCCTTTCATACTGGTCAAGTTGGTGGAAGGCAGCATCCCCCAGGAGATGGCCCTTGGGTGTGACAACCATTTATTTACTTACTTGCTTCATTTAAAGTCTGCCTTTCTCATCATACTCATGACATATTACAAAATTAAAAAAAAAATGCCATACAACAATACAGACTATAAACAATACAATAAAACTGCTTTTGTTTTGTTCAGACATTGAAACTATAGCCTTATTCCATTGATAAAAATGTTCTCTTGAACAATTCCATTTAATGAGAGTATGAAATAGGGTTGCTGCCTCTGACTTTGGGATGGACCTTAGGAGAGGAGTGGGGTTTGGGGAAAGAAGGGAGCTCAGTGGAGATGTGGTGCCATAGAGTCTACCTTCTGAAGCTGTCATTTCCTCCAGGGGAACTGTGATCTCTGTAGTCTGGAGAGCCACTGTAATTCCAGAATTCGAGGTCCACGTGGAAGAGAGCCTTCAGGGGTGTCAAGCATGCAGCATGGAGGCCGAATCAAGCCCCCGGAAGGTTCCCATCAGGCCGCTGAGCAACTGGCTGTCATCTGTTTCCTTCTCCTTCTCTCTTGCTTCCTTTTGCATCACAGCTTGCTTTGCCAGGCTTGCTCAATCGCATAGCAGAGCTACTGAGCCAAGTCTCTCTTCCTTCTGTTGGCTGAGGCTTTCCCCCCTCCTGGTGTAGTGGATAGAATGTTGCAGTAGGAACTGGGAGATCCATGTTCAGATTCCTTCTCTGTAGTGGAAGTTCACTGGGCACCCTTGGCCCAGTCACATGCTCTCAGTCTGAGCTGTGCGTTGTAAGGATAAAATGGAGGAGAGGTGAACAATGTAAGCTGTTTTGGGTCCACATGGGGGAAATGCAGGGTATAAATGAAGTAAACAAATTAAAATCAATAGAATGATAGCCAGTGAATAGAATAAGGGAGCTGACCTGGCTAGAAAGTGGGAAGTGGTTACAACTAGAAACCCTTTCTCTAAACTTTTAAAATATACCTTAATATATCTTGCATGGACACACATGCACAAATGGGTTTTTTTCAAATGTATACAGACGCTGTTGTGATTAATAAAATACAAATTCATTTAAAAGCATTACTGAATTTATAGTAGCTTTTAATCAATGGATATTAATAGTACAACTGCTATTATTTGGGGGTTAGCAAAAAGTTTTGCTCAAAAGGGATCCTTGTACTCGAAAAGGTTGAGAACCACTGGTCTAGTGAAATTACAGAGGAAGCTGTTTGAGGCCTGCTGCCTTCCCTTCTTACACCTATCCAACATATTACCTTTTCAAAACTTAGCACTGGTGGATTTGGAGACCCTATTAATGAACCGTCAGCCCCAAAATAACAGTTTGGATGAGGATAGCTGTGGCTTTCAGTGACTGCAGATATTACTAGAGTTATACTCCAACTTTGAGTTGGGAGATTCCTGGAGATTTATGGGGTGCAGACTGGTGAAGGGAAAGCACTCAGCCAGATATGCCATATTCAGCCGCCAAAGTAGCCGTTTTCTCCACGGGGAACTGTCCCTGTAGTCTGAAAATCAGTTGTAATTCTATGCCATCTCCAGGCCAGGTTGGCAATGGCAACCCTATTACACACAAACACGTCTGCCTGGAGAAAATGGACTCTCTTGCCTAACAAGGCATTTAGTGTTTCCTGAACATTTTAAAACTTATCCTCCCCTTTTTTCTTATCATGTCTCCGTCTCTCCAAGCGACAGAGCTGGGGGGTCGGGGAGAAAAGGACCGGAGGGGGGGGGGGAGAAACAGGGACGGTCATAGTATGTCAGCAATACAGCCCTGATGCAGCCATTTTAAGCGGGGGGAGGGATAAGGCTAAAGAGGTGTTGCCTGTTCTGAGCAAATAAGCTACACTTTCCAGCCACCCCTCCCCGTGTGTGCCTTAGCCTGCTTTGGTAAAGGGGTGGGGGAAAGAGATGAGTATTGAATGAAACCCGTTCTCAGCGAATTGGTGAGGAAAGGCAAGCATTGACCGTAGCAACCACAGCGGGCGGGGTATGCGCGAAGCCCGCAGACGGAATTGTCCTCCTGGGTCGGGTCGCTCTAGTCCGTTCTTCTTCACCGTCCCTGCGTTTCGGTGGCAGGCGGTGCGGCGCCTGGAGACAGCCAGCGCGACTGCTCTGGCCTTCCTCCCTTGTCTCGCTGAACCACCCGGGGGCTGACAGTGACGCTGGGCACAATAAGGGAAGGCGGGTGGGAGGAAGAGAGCCGCCGCCGCTCCCCCCCCGTGTAGGCCTCGCTGGAGGACTGGACCCTAGTTTTCGAGGGGCGCTGGGCTGCGTTCACCTTCCTTCCTTCCTTCCCCCCACCCTGATTAGTCACCGCCAAGTCAGCCTGTGACGAGGCGAGCCTGGAGAGAGCGAGGGAGACTGTAAAGGCGGCGAAAGGCGCAGGCCGAGGGGAAAGGCCTAGTCTTGTGGCTGCGCCTCTGAGGCGTCGGGGTCTGGGCCAAAAACAACTCCTCGGCGCGATGGTGTGAGAGTGGAGCAGAGGCTGAGGGAAGATGGCCGGTGGAGGTGGCGGCGGAGGAGGGAGCAGAAGCATTAGGGGCGCCAGAAGTAGTCTCTTTCTGGAAGGTAAGTGTTTGGGGGCTAGGGCCCCCAGGTTCACCCTGCAGGTTGGATCTGTGGGTAGGAGGAGGGACTGTATAATTTCCTGTAGATTTCCGGTAAATATTACGGGGTGCAGGGCCCGAGGGAGAAGAAAAGACGGTGTTTTCCTGTGGTTTTGGGGAGGGAAGAATATACATGTGTTAAGGAGGTTTAATGAGGGGCTTCTAATGAAGGGGGGTAGTGTGGTGATGGGTGGCTGATTAAGTAAGGGCTGAAAGTAATTGAAAAAGATACTATTGTGAATTGCTGTTTTCTGTAGTCAGGCTCTCTGGGCAGTGGTCTGCTTTTTTATTATTATCTCCCTCCCCCCCCCTCCCCCGTTTCCCAAAAGTAAGCATTTGTTTTCTAGCTGAAAATTAATGTGAAAGAGCATCTTGAAGGTGTTTGGAGGAACAGGATCTATTCCTCCCTCCTTCTCCCCCCAAATCTCATTTGAGATTATTGCAATCAGAGGTTTTACGTCTTCCCCCCCATATCTGGTGTACCTGAAAAGGTAAGGGAACTGGTTTAATTGGCCATGGTTGTGAATAGAAGGTTATGCATTACATGTAAAAATTACAAAAAAGGGAGAAGGTTTAATGTTTGTGTATGTATGTTTTAGATCATTCATTGTTCTTTTAGGAGATGCTTATTCTACTTAATTACAAGAAAATAAAGCCTTTGATGAACTATGCAGAAATTTTCAAGACAAGTTAATTTCTTGTTTTTCTACATCGGAAGCTTACTTTTTGTCCTGAAAATTATCTTCATTGGAAAAAGGAATTCCAAAGGAGATAGTGAGTTGGAGAATGACGGTTAGCTTCTCATATTTTACTGTTTTATAAGGGTATCATTTATACAGCTGATGTGTTATCTCTTAAAATAAGTATTGCTGCTGTTAATATATTAAGTCTTTCCCGGAACTGATTAGTGAGACTTCCTGCTGATCCTTCAGAGTGCAGGATGAGGAACCTGATGTGAAGGCAGGTTCATAGGTTATTTTTTCTGTTTAAAGAGGTCTTTGGGCAGGATGATGCTGGTTTATCTTTTATGAAGAGAAAGTTTTTCTTGTTATTGTTGCCTAAGTTCTACACTAGATATGATGCAGAAATTGTGTTTACTGCACCCCTAGTGCATTTTCACATACTCTATGATTGTCTTCATTAGTTATAAAGCAACAAATGAAATAGCTTTAAAGTACCATGGCTTAGAATGGAGTGAACCCGTTGATGTAGCAGTGCAGACTGAAAATGACACTGCATTATTGATGTAATCTAACACATCATGTTAAAGCTTTATTCACAAATGCAACCATCCATGTTGATGACTGCCTAAAAAGCATGCTTTGCCTGGAAAGCTGTTTATATGGAAGTTGGTATGAAAAGAATTTTTACTACATTATTTAAACCCTTCCAAAAAGATTTGATGGTGTGGTGAAAATTGCCGTAATGGTATAGAAAGAAAGTTGCTTTATCGTGTGCAGCAGCTTTGTTTCAAATGACCATCCACAAATATGTTTGCATTTGTGACACAATTCTATAGTTATGTTAGGGACTGTGTTATCAAGGTGTAAGCATGCAAAGATGCTCATGTGTGATGTTAACATTATCATTTAACTTTGTAAATTCCATAGCAGTTGGTTGATATCCAGGACAAAGGGGAGACTTTGCCAACATATTCCCTATTTGCGCCACTAAGTTCCCATACTGTCTGTAGCAGCCTTTCCCAAAGCTAAATCTGCTGGCAAGGGAATACTCTGCAGCCTTTCCCTTTCAGTAGATTTACACATGAGGAGGGTATTGCTGAACTATTCTGTTGGACAGTACATTGAAATTGTTTTTTTATGTAATGCTGTTTTACTGTTATGTTGATTTTATTGAGATTTTATTATTCATGTTGTACTCCGCCCTGAGCCCCTATGGGGAACGGGCGGAATATAAATAAACAGATAATAATAATAATATTAATCTGTAGTTCAACTTGACAAATTTGTGGTAGTTCATAAGGAAGTGAACCAGCCTTTTCTTTCAAGCAGTGTGCTTGAAGTGTCTTAGGCACTGTGAGAAGTGTTATCCTGTTCATGATGGTTTGAGCTCTTACAGTGCCTGCAAGATGACCTAGGGCCATACTGTAGCTGCGAGTCTATTTTTAAGGCCATGTTTTGTTCACTACAGCGGTGGTCCTTCAGCCTTTTTGGTATGCTGATTCACAAGTTTAAATTTACTTGGTATGGGGACTCACTTGGAAAAAAAACCTGTATTCACAAATCATTGAAACTTCTAGAGTCTGGGGCCCACTTTCACAGGCCTCAAACCACTTCTAGGTTAGGACCTACAGGTTGGGAAAAACTGCACTTACAGGACAGTAAAGACTGGCATTTTGCATTGTCCAGGTTATGTTGTAGACTAAAATCTTAGGCCACTATAAATCAAAGTAAAATGTTTTAATATTCATTAGAGGTTATTGTTTTATTTTGTATGAAAAGCAAAAATCTAGGAGCTTTTAAGGTGCAGTAGTATGTTAAGTTCTCTATTGCAGGATCTCTGTGGAAACATAAGTACCACAATTAATGGGGAGCAGAAGTCTGCAGCTGATGAAGTGGATGGTTATTTTAAATTAGTGGTGCACACACACACTCGTCTGATTTGTTACTGAGTCCCCAAGTTGCTGTGATAGGTGAACCAAAAATGGCAGAATCCATGTCAGGATCTGAACATTATCTTTTAATGACATATTTCCTTTGAGGAGCTTAGAGAAGCTTACATCATTCTTTCCTCCATTTTACTGTCACAGCTTTGGCTGAGAGAAAGGTGCTCTGATGTCACCCAGCATGTTGTCTTGACAGAGTGGGAGTTTGAATCTGGACCTCCCAGGTCCTAGTCCAACACTCAGACTACCACACCATGCTACTATGGTCTTATGATTCCCTCCCATGCTGGCTCATGCCATTCCTTCCAACAGTGGACAGCCCTTCCTGTCTTTCAACTATGACTGTGTATAATTCCTCCTTTCTTTATGTCTGTACTTTTTGCTGTGTCATTGGGTCCCTCCTTTTCAGGTTACTGCCTACTCTATAACCTCTTTTTAACCACTCATTCGTCATCATCTCCCAAACACTCAAATTGCTCTTCCCTCATACATACAATGCCTCCTATTAATAAGTATTGTGAAATTTCTTCAGAGTCCCCTCTTGAGTATCACCTCAGTTCCCTGTTTTTCTTCGAGTTACACTTCCACCCAGGATCTGTTGCCTTTTAATACTAGCCAATTGACAGAGGATTAGTTCTAAGCTACTTGCCTCCCTGTACAGGGAAACATCCTGATTCCAACACCTGTTCAGCCTGTGTATTGGAAGCTTTGCTGCCACAAGAACAATATAGTATGTATTAAATTAATGTATTAAGATCAATTGTAGAATATTTTGATTAGGATATATTTTAAAGCATATAATGAAAGTAGTGAGCACCAATTTCTGTAGACTTCCAGGAGCTATTTCCCTCATTACAGCCATGGTACTAACTTCAATCCAGCATGGGTGACTGGATGGAGGTAAAGACCAGGGGCGTCAAACTCATTTGATGAGGGCCAGATCTGACATAAATGAGACTTTGTTGGGCCGGGCCATGTGTGTACCTATTTAAGATTAGGTAGCAGAGATATAAATTTTTTAAAGGACACAGATAAACACAAAGATTTTTTTTTAAAAAAACCCTTAAAATAAAAAATGCTTAAAACATTAGCACTTGTTGGTCTTAAAGGTACTTTCTTTGTATTTCTCCCATGGGATCCAGGGAACTGGGCAAAGGAAGCTCTGGCTCTTTCCTTCCTTCCCCAGGGAGCCAGGAGGCAGAGGAGCCTCAACCAATGGAGAAAATCAAGGTTTTGCTCAGTAGCTCCTGTGGGATTGAGCAAGCCTTACAAAGCAAGCTGAGATGCAGAAGGAAGCAAGAGAGAGGGAGAAGGAAGCAGACAAGAGCCGGTTGCTCAGGGGCCTGATAGGAGCCTTCCAGGGGCCTGATTCGGCCCCTGGGCCGCATGTTTAGCACCCCTGGTATAGACTTTATCTGGATCATGCTATTTTTCTTAGTCCCTTGTAACAATATGAGCCCAGATAAAACATAACTTCTAATCTAGTCATTTTCTTTTCTAAGGGCAAAATAGATGTCCTGGGATGAAGGGGTTTATGGATTTAAAACTTAGAATATTCTTGCCATGGTAGAGTATTGCTGTGGGAGATACATATAGTCTTTTTTAAATTAAGGGGATATGTATACTGCTACTACAAAAGATAGCTATTTTTGGACATTATATGATGCTTTATGTACATAGTTAAAGTAGTCATGGTTGAACTGCTGGGAGTTTTGGCTTTTTCTGGGTTCTTTTGAAAGTACCACAGAAATCAGAATATCTGGTTGACTTGAGGCTACAGCTGGGAAAAAATGAACATGTGTTTTCTAGCCAGTGATAACTTGCAAAAATTTAAGTGGTTCTGGAAAGTTATCATCTATGTGCAGCTTAACTGCCCAGATTGCAGCAAACAAGCTTATGGTGCTAAAAGTACAGTCGTTACAATATACTTGGTGGCTGTTTCTTGATTGTAAAAAAGATCTGCAAGATATTTTTTTGAGGGATTATTGGGCAGGTGTCTGTACATGTGGTGCACACTATTTGTAATGATTTCTTACACATTCAAAGAAAAGTAGCATATTAGAACAAATCCAGTCAGTGAAAAAGTTTCCTCTTGAGTTGCATGTGTCATTGACTTATTAAGAATGATTTGCATCATTGGAACTAATGTAATGTAATGTAACATTAGTTCTTACGAAAATGTTTTCTAAAAAGTGAAATATTGGTTATACTGTATTTGAAACATTGCTTTTGTGATAAGAAATGTGACAAAATATATAGAAGAGTAGTTCGGTTCTGCTATCAAGTTAGCTTAATAAATGTAAATCTTCAGGAGAGGAGATAACATGCTCCTCCCTTGTAGTCTGCCCAGTTCTTCTAGCTAGATCTGCCTTTTAATTTATTTATGAGGCTGAGGCTACCTCTGTTGCAAAGTTACCTGTTTCAGTGAAAGCAGCAAGGACCACATCCACTTTCAAAAGTAACCACTGCACAGCAGCTGTATTTGTATGGCCAAGATGGTCGCTTGAATCTGCATAATGTATCAGGCTGGCTGGATTCTTAGTGAGGATTCTTTCCTTTTCTGATACATTCCAGAAATAGGGGTTTTTTTGTGAGTAAGAGGAAAATATTGGATTTATATCCTGCCCTGTACTCTGAATCTCAGAGCGATCACAATCTCCTCTACCTCCCCCCCCCCCAGCAGACACCCTGTGAGGTAGGTGAGGTCGAAAGAGCTCTCCCAGAAGCTGCCCTTTCAAGGACAACTCCTACGAGAGCTATGGCTGACCCAAGGCCATTCCAGCAGCTGCAAGTGGAGAAGTGGGGAATCAAACCTGTTTTCCCAGATAAGAGTCAGCGCACTTAACACTACACCAAACTGGTAGACTGGCAAAAATATCTGCATAATAGACTTGCAGATATGTGTGCCCTCTTCTCTTTAAATTGTAGGAGAGGTACTGACTTTAGAACATTCTTGGGTATATTCCTACTCTTTTAAAAATCCACAAATATAGACATAACCTAACAAAGTGTCTTAATTCTGGAGCTGTCCGATGGGTACTTTGTATTCTTGTTCTGCTATAATTGCACTAAGCATTATACAAGTTACTGTATCTTACAAGTTAATGTATGATATTCTGTTGGTAGTTATTACAGTGCTACATACAATCCAGTTTTTTGAGTTGAAGAGATGCCTCAAAAAGAAAAAGATACCAATGCAAATGAGATAGGAGCAGCAAGTTGTTCCAGAATCTTTGTTCTCTGGGGTCAGTTCATACATGTGAATTACTTAGAAATGTTCAGGAGAGCATTTTTGTAAAGGAGTTAGGATGGAACAATTTAGAAGGGTGTTTTTATAAGAGAATAGGGTTTTTATTGTAGGTGTCAGTTATTTACTGCATTGTCTCTTGCCTTAGTCCAGTGGTTCCCAAACTTTTTTGGGCCACCACCTCTTGGTTCCATAAGTTCATCCTCAGGGCTCTCTACCCTATAAAAAGTATAATTTAAAATAGCGGTGTGCATGACCCACTAAGGAAGATGATAATAATAAAATCTAAAACCATAACCATTAACACTGCATGTATTCAAAATCCAATTAAAACTTTATAGTATAATTTATATTCAACAACTTTGATGAACTTGATTCAGTAATACCAGCTTTTTAAAGTCTGATAGTCATTTAGCAAGAATCTTAGATACCGCATTCAGTAACTACTTTACTGTTCAGTAAATTCTTAATTTCGTGGAAGGGCTTGATTGAAGTGATACCAGTTTTCCAATTTCTGGTCTAAAGTCATTCTGTGGGAATGACTTTAAATCTCCAAGTTCAGTCACCTGAACTTGGACTAGATGGCCTGAAGGTGTTTTCTTCACTTTGGAGAGGTTGGATAACTACACTGAAACCATGTTCCACCAGATATGATGTGGGAAATGCAACAAGGAGTTTCTTAACCACCGTCCATAGTGCTGGATAGTGATTAGATATTTCCTTTTATAATCCGTTATTCGTACAATAACTCACTGCCAGCTCACTGCCATTTTGTAGCTCTGTTAGTTCTTCCTTCACTAGTTCAACTTCTCCATTATCTGAAAATGGATTCTTCACCCATTCTAGAATTTCCATCGAAAGAAGAACCTCAAGTTGCTCAGACATGTATTCATACAGCGTATCCAAAAGGTAACAAAAAAAACCTTGCAGATCATCGTGTCCCACCTTTCTCTTCCAGCTCAGATAGTCTTGGAAACTGGTATAGCTTGCGATGACCTATATCGTATTTGAATAGTTAATTTTGAAATAAATGTATAGACAACAGATTTGGCCTTAATTAGACTGATCTTATTTCCTTGCAACTGCAAATCCATTCAAATGAACTTTGCAAATAGTTCTGATAAATAAGAAATGTCATGCCTGATCTCATTGACTTAGTTACTGAGCAAAGCATTAATGTCTTTGAAAAACTCAGCAACAGCATTAAAAAGGTCATAAAAGCATCTAACACGGTTGTCTTTCGGTAGTGAGCAAACTTCAGCATGAAGTAGCAAACATCATCAATGAACTTCAGTGTATTAACAGAGACATAATCTCCCAAATCACAAAATGTCATAGTCCTGCTGTACATTGCATTGGTCAGGCTGCACCTGGAGTATTGTGTGCAGTTCTGAAGGCCTCACTTCAAAAAGATGTGGACTGAATGGAACGGGTGCACAGGGGAGCAATGAGGATGATCAGTGACCTGGAGACCAAGCCCTTTGAGAAAAGGCTGAGGGACTTGGGAATGTTCAGTCTGGAGAAGAGGAGGTAGAGGGGGGACATGATTACTCTCTTTAAATATTTGAAGGGCTGTCACTTAGAGGAGAGCAAGGAGCTGTTTCTGTTACCAGCAAAGGAGAGGACTCACAATAATGGGTTTAAATTAATGGTGGGAGGGTATCAGCTGGATATTAGGGAAAACTTTTTTTATAGTAAGAGTTGTTCAGCATTGGAATCAGTTACCAAGGGAGGTGGTGAGCTCCCCCTCACTAGCAGTCTTTAAGCGGCGGCTGAGTAAACACTTGTCAGGGATGCTCTAATAGGCTGATCCTCCATTGAACAGGGGGTTGGACTAGATGGCTTGTATGGCCCCTTCCAACTCTGTGATTCCATTCTGTAATTCTATGAAATGTTCAAAAGCGTCATCATTCTCAACATACAGCTCCTGGAATAGTTGATCACTGAGAGCATAGGTTTTAATTTTATTCACTGCAGTAATGTCGGTGTACAAGTACTTCTACAGGTGATCTGAAGTTTTCTGCAACCAATTGTTGGTGATGAATGACACTGTGGGTGATAAAGACATTTGGCACTGCTTTTTTCAAGTAAGCAACACATTCCAGTCATTGATGGTGCTACATCAGTTACACAAGCAAGTATATTAGTAAGCAGAATTTCCTTGTCGTTGAAGAACTGCTCAACAAACTGAAATATTGATTCTCTTTTAGTATCTGTTCTTAGTTGCTTTACAAATAACAACTCTTGAGCCAAACTTTCCTCTTTTATAAAGCACGTGTAAGCAAGAATCTAAGATTCATTGCTTGGCAAATTGACTTCCCAAGCTGCAATTCAAATTCTGTTGTCCTTAGTATGTTGCACAGTGTATCTTTCACATTTTCAACCATTCCATGGCTCTGTTGTGGTACTGCTATTCTTCAGGCTTTTTGTGTTGCTGCAGATTTCTGGAGGTTGCAGCTCTCTTGAGGCTCTTTCTCAGGTCAGTCCATTCTCAGACCCACATGGCTTTTGTCTCCTTCCCCCTCCCCCCCAGAACCCCCTTTTCTTTCAGAGCTCTCCTATGGCAGTGGCAAAATACCTCTTCCCCTGTAACTGCAATAGAGGGCTGAACTCACAGGGTTATACATATATAACCTAGAAATTTTTAATATTGGACATTTTGTAACAAAAATAACACATATAGCTGAAAAACACAATTCATAATCAGCAGGTTCAGTAATAAGAACACAGAAAAATAAACAATATACTCAATACTATCCTGTTTAGGACTTATCAACAAAAACTTGAAAAATGACAGACAAAACACATGTGGTGACAACAGCTTCTCAAAACATGGTATACTGGTCTTAGAGCTTTGGTGTTGTATTTACTGAAAAATCCTATAGTTTCTGCAAGATTTTAGCACTATTTGCCAATATCTAGAAAATGAGAGAAGTTTCTATATCCCACTTTTCTCTACCTCAAGGTGTCTCAAAGTAGCTTACAATCACATCCCCTTCCTCTTCTCACAACAGGCACCTTCTTAGATAGATGGGGCTAAGAGGGTTCCAAGAGAACTGTGACTACTGTCACCCAGTAGGCTTCATGTGAAGGAGTGGGGAATCAAACCTAGTTCGCCAAATTAAAATCTGCCACTCTTAACCACTTCACCATGTTGGCTGTAGCCTGGTCAATTGTAAATAAGTGAACAATGCAGTAAAAGAGGCCTACCTTCAGTGCCCCCTGCTTCCCCTTGCCTCTTAGCATCCCCTAAGTCAGGGACCCTCAACCAGTGCAGTGCTGTGGCCTGTCCTTAACCGGGCTGTCCAGCCTCACTGCCTCCCTTGTGGCCCCGCACAGTCTCACCACCACCGCCTGCGGCTCCTCCTTCCCCCCCATGGTGCCTCTTCCTCTCTCCGTTTTTACAACATTAAGGCTGGGGAAGGGGCTGTGAAGTGCCTTCCGGGCTCTGTAAAGATACAGTAACTTATATAATGCCAACCCCCCCCCCCCCCCGCTGGTCACCTGATCAATGGGGAAACCGCACGAAACTGCGGCAGCAGTGACCAGTGGCTGCTGAAAAAGCTGTGCTGCCCTTGCCTCCTTCTCACTTCCTTCCCCTGCCCAGTAAGGAAATGGGAAGGAGGCAAGGGCAGTGTGGCTTTTTCAGCAGCCACTGCCCACTGCTGCCGCAGTTTTGTGCGGTTTCCCCACCAATCAGGTGATCTACGGGGGGGTGGGGTTGGCCTTTACAGAGCCCGGAAGGTGCTTCACAGCTTCTCCCTCAGCCTTAATATTGTAAAAATGGAGGAGCGGCAGGGTGGCGAGGCTTCGTGGCACTGCAAGGGGGGCGCGAGGCCGAATATGGTGCCCCCACCCTGCTGGCCCTGGGGCCGGTTGGAGACCACTGCCCTAAGTAGCCCTACTGCCTCTGACGGGATGATACCATCCACTTTGGGAACCACTGCCTTTGTCTGCCTCAAAAAGTTGCAATATGTATCAGTTTATATGCTAAAATATTATAAAACAGTTTAGTAATCAAGTTGGTGTTTTAACAGAGTTTCTTTCTATTAGCTCAGTAATTGAAATGGTTAAATATTAAGTTTACCCTCTTTGTGTACATTGATTTAGCTTGGGACCAAAAATGATCCTAACTTATTTTCATTTCAGCTTTGGATATATCACAGTCCAAGCAGGATGGTGGCTTTAGAAATAATTGGAGCTTTGATCATTCAGAAGAAAGTGAAGGAGATGCAGAGAAAGAGTAAGGACATTTTAAACTAGGTGATTGAAAGTAAAAGTGTGGTCAGTTATAATAATGCATTACTAAATTGATGAGCCCCTTCCTCTAATCTTCTAATGTGTTATGAGTGTGTCATGCACACCTGTGATACTAATGCACATTTCTCATGATGGGTACTTATTTCCCAAAGGTAATGAGAAGTATTCCAGAAACAGGGTAAATTTATTAAGAAAATTCACAGGATATAATGTTAATCCATTACCCACAAAACAGCTTTCAGTGTTAATTCTTCAAATTCACATCAGCCCAACAATGGAATTCTATACAGAGTTATCCCATTCCAAGCCCATTGATTTCTCTTTATTCATAGACTAGAATAGAAAGATGTTTGCCTGTTTTTTCAACTTCCTATCTGGTTTTTACCTGAAAGTGAACAATTCCAAATGATGACAGTATTCTTTTTGTGCTTGTAAAAGAGGCAACTGCTCTCAAGAATTAACATAAGAAGAGCCTAATTAATTGTTTTATGGCAATTGGTGTAGTATAGCCAGGAGTTCTGAAGATTGTCTGGCATCCTGAGACTTAGCTCTTTTTTGGTGAGCTAGGCTTATTTTTGGGGCTGAGAGAACTGTGAGTGACCCAAAGTCATCCAGCTGACTTCAAGTAGAGGAGTGAGGAATTGAACCTGGTTCTCTAGATTAGAGTCTGCTGTTTTTAATCACTACACCAAACTGCCTCTTGGAAGAGGCTAACTGAATCAGATCTAGTATAGTCTAGTATAATTTCTCGCACGGACCAACCAGATACTATGGAGGGCCAGCACCAGAGCATAGAGGCCAAGGCCTTCCCCTGATGTTGCCTCCTGGTGCTGGTATTCAGAGGTGTGGTGGTGGAAAGTGCTGTCAAGTCACAGCTGACTTATGGTGACCCCATAGGGTATTCAAGGCAAGAGACTTTCAGAAGTGGTTTGCTGTTGCCTACCTCCGCATCACAACCCTGATTTTCCCTGGTGGTCTCCCATCCAAATACTAGCCAGGGCTGACCCTGTTTAGTTTCTGAGATCTAATGAGATTGGGCTATCCTGATTAGGGCACTCAAGGTTTACTGTCCTTGAATGTGGAGGTTCACATGTGCAGATTGTATGATGCACCTCCAGCTCTGAAATGTTTTATGGAGGGCATAACTACTGGGTAATGATTAGCTGCCATAAAAGATCATAGGAAGATAATGCATTCAATCAATACTAATAAATGACACATCTTCATTTTACACCAGAATATTTTTTAAAGCAAAGGTTATTGTAGCTGATACTAGTAAATCCAATTTAAAGTCATTATTGACACTGCATTTATATAATAAATTGGCCATGTACATCCCTTGACTGCAGTCCTTTTGCAGCATTGGGTCCTATACTTAAAAGATTTCTTGATCCTCATGAATGACTTTGGAGGAGGATAGGAGGCAACTCTGGGGAGGGGGAACCCAATCTTGGCAGACATAGAAGAATTTGTGCTCTTTTTAAAATTTCAGTCGGTATATCATTTCTGTTTTTTATATTTTAGACCAATCCCTGTGTCATTGTGCTATTCCCTCTTTCCCTCTCATGAACAACTTCAGAATTATTAAAAATTTCAGTTATAATTATTTAGCGTTCTCCAATATTTTACAAGCTGGGGAAACAAATCCCATTTTTCTAGGTGTAGCATACAGCATGTTGCTGGGGGACCGTAAGTAACAAACAGGACCTCCAACATAATATGTACATGGTACCCAACAGTTGGTTAACTCCCACACATTAATTTCTGTGTTTGCGGTACCCATGTCTTCTGAAGAGAATTATGCTCATGGGATTTGACACTAAATATTTCATGCTTTTAAGCCATCAACATGTTTACGAAATTATTTTCTGGTCTTTACTGTGAATCAACTTTGATTATGCTTACACATGACAACCAGCTTCCTTGTCCTGTAACAGGTCCTGACACATTTTCTTTGACTGTAGGAATGAGTCCAAAAACTACGGAGTCAGGCTCCTTTTTCAGCCATTAGGGTTTTGTGTTTTAATAACCAGTTTCTTATAATTTTATTAATGACAGGTGTTGAACTGTATACATAAATATAGAGTTAACCTTGGTTATCATCACAACAAAAAGCTAATCTCTAACCCTAACCTAACTTCCCATGATTTTTTTCATAATTCCGTTATTGCTTTAAAAAGCTCCATTTAATTGAATCTTGGAGCCAGTACAGAAAGCAGCTGCTTAAGAAATTATTTCATTCACTGCCACTGAAAATTATAAAGTTCAGTTAGCATATAAACAATGAAAAGAACTGCATACACATTTATTTTTATGTCATGCAACAAAAAAATCTGATGCAAAACGATATGTAAGCTTTGTATATAGAATGAGAAAAACCAAGAGATACCACAATAAAATCATTGCTGAAAATACTAGGGGGCCACAGTGGAATTTCTAGGTGCTATGGTGATCTGGTACCTAGGATCTGCCTTAAAATGAAATCCATACAAAAAAGGACTTGTGAAACTTTCATTTACTCGTTTTCATATTCTTACTAGTTTATAAACAGTTGTTTTTCCTCTTTCATAAGGGAATATGATTGTAATCTGCAGCAATGTTTTTGTAGGTATAAACTTGATTATACTGCATTGACCTCTGTCTGTCATCCACTTCCTGTATTGTTTATGGTAATACTGCCTTAGACAGTTTGTTGTTTGCATTGTCTTGTAATTCTAGTCCTGTTGTATTGGTCATTGGATGTCTTATGCTGTTCATTTGCATTGTTTTTATATTGTGTGATCTGCCTTGATTCTCAGTGAGTAAATAAAAATATTGTCAAATAATGGGACACTTTTTTCTCTCTTGTTCTTCACCTGTTTAGTGAAGCAAGTCTGCTGAGCATAGATGAGAGTGATGGATCCTGCAGTCCCAGTGATGAAAAGAAAGTGAGTATTTGTATTTATCCTGTTATGTGATTAAATATACATGCAGGAGACAGTGTATTTGATGCTTCCTACTAAGTGCAACAATTTGAGGAAACACTCTTCTGAAGTTCCAGTATGTTGTGATGCAGACCCTTCTTCTGCATGCTTTTCTTTATAACTTAAAAAACAAACAAATTAACCTGCCTTTATGGTTGCATTGTGTATACAAAGCTGAGCTAGACTGTTGAGCTCTGCCGTGACTGGCAGTGGCCCTCCTGTGTCTCACGCAGAAAGATCTTTGTCAACAACTATGAGATGAGGTACCAGCAATTAAACCCATAATCTCCTGCACACAAAGTATACACTCCACCACTAAGGTACAGCCTCAGTATTTTTTAGCTTTCTACAGTATACTCATTTGACCTCATTTTTGAATCCACAAAAGATATCTCTCATGTGTTAATTCTTCTACACACATGCGCGCGCGCGCACACACATACACATGCACGGAATCTTGAATGGCAAATGCTAAAGAACAATAAAGGCTAATTTTGATGGAGAAAACAAATCCAATTGGGAAAAATTAG
Source organism: Heteronotia binoei (assembly GCF_032191835.1). Lineage (NCBI taxonomy): Eukaryota > Metazoa > Chordata > Lepidosauria > Squamata > Gekkonidae > Heteronotia > Heteronotia binoei. The sequence goes on from NC_083223.1 coordinate 75,067,335, forward strand.
AGTTATCATATATAATGATTACATGCGTTGTGGTGTAGATCCACATTTATATAAACTCAGTTTATATAATTTTATATGATTTAAAGTTATCTCAGTTGTAAACGATATTGCTGAAAAGGCTGTTGGATAATCTAATACAATTTAGGTTTATGAAATGTACCTAATGCCAGTGGGCTGCACTTACATACAATGCAGTCTAGCAAAGTTAAAATTAGAATTGAACAAAAATGATTTTATTATATGGGTTTTAATGTGCCAAGTATTTCTTGTATTTTTGCTCATTTTTAGTGTTTGACTTTGAGCATCTTAAATTTGCCATCTTTCCTTCATATTTTTAGTAAGATCATTCTTAATATGTTCAGAAGTGCATCTTTCCTCTATGAGAAAAATCTGTAGGTAACATTATTTTTTAATGTGGTATGATTAATGATTGTTTTCTTCATATGTTTGCTTTTTACATAAAACTATCTGTAATTGTTTACTGTAGTGTCCAAGCCACTGCTGCTACTACTAGAATATTTTAGAGACAGTCTCATTTGAGTCAATAAAATATTTGTGAAACTGTTTTGCACAGCTCTAGATTTGAGTTTTGTTAAGTAGTCACTGCCATGGTATGTTAAAAACAATGAACTGGGACTAGTGGAGGATTTTTGCAGATTACGTTGATGTGCTCTATACTGGGTTGCCCTTGAATACTAACAGAAAATTTCAGGCGGTACAGAACAGATTGGCCCATTTGCTATCAAGCTCTGCCTGTTGAAACCATGTTACAGTATCTTAAAGTCCCATTGCTGGTTTCTACTTGATTCTGGCTCCTATTTAGGGTAGTGGTGCTTGCATTTAAAGACCTTCATGACCCAAGAGTAGTGTGATTGGAAGACCCAACTTTTCCAATATGAATCCTTGTGGCAGTTAACACTCCACAACAGGTTGTCCTAATGTCCCCCTTTCTTTTGAGAATACAGGTGGTGATAGCCCAGCCTTTTCTGTTGCTGCCTCACCGTTATAGAACATTCTCCTAGAAAGGGCGAGGCAAGCACCTTGAGGCCTTCTGGGGAGCGTTGTTTAAAGGAGATTAAGAGTTAGCTTGAATGGACATAGGCTTAATTGTCATAATGATCTGTTTTAGTTTAATTATCTGCTTCTGACTGTCATTTCTTGTTGTTACCACTTTGGGTCAGGAAAAAGGTGAGGTATACAAATGTAGAGTCAGCTCCTCCTTTATGCTATTCCCTAGTATCTCCTGTCATACTAGTAGTGGTGTTTTGGGTAGCATTTTGTGTTTCACTGTGAGAAGGGAGATGAGAAACTTATATTCTACTGGTGGAATGCCTTCTATTGGCAGAAATTTCCAGGAGTTCCCAGCCTGTCATCTAAAATCCAGGTCCCAGAAAAATTTATTCTGGGGATTGAGGGACTTGTAATAGTGCCCTTGCAGCTCCTTCACCCCCTCATCCTTGTACTGCAACAGTTGGCATGCAGCCAAGAGAACTAAGGTTCGTCCAGAGACTGAAAGGGGTGATTCCTTCACTGTTACCCAAAAGCCTCTTAAGAGTGTTGGGGTGCCCTTTGGGTAACTGCTGACACCATTTTCTTTGTTTATGATGGTCAAATACCTTTTTGGTATCAGGGAGCACCAAATCAGGAGAAATTGATAAGACAGAGAACAGTCTGGCTATGGGTAGGAAAACTGAACAGTCTCTTAATTCCCTAAACAGATAAAAGGTTTATTCATTACTAAAAGATCAATGCACTTTGAGGATAAGGATGCAGGTTACAACGTAGAAGTACAGTCTCTCCCCCCCAGGTTGCTTTTAACCCTCTGATCTCCAGTTGTGTCAGAGGTGGCAGGTTCAGTCTGCTCCTTGGGACGTGATTCATTTTTTCTGTTTTGGCCATCAGGTCTTGTTGATTTAAGGCAACCATGTAGGATTTCAAGGGAAGAGAGGAACAGAGGTGGTTTGACATTGTCTACTTCTGGCACAACAACAATAGACCTGGTGTCCTCCCATCCAAGTACTAACTAGGGCTGACCCTACTTAGCTTCCAAGATCTGACATGATTGAGCTGGCCTGGGCTGCCCATCAGGGCAGGCTCTCTAGCCCACCAGAAACCCCTGGCCAACAACCTGGAATATTGCATCAATGTTCCTTAGTGCTTTATACTCAGGATATGAAAATACTTTACTCTCTGGTGATATCTTCAAACTAGTTGTCACAAAATGCTGCACATTTTTACACACTCATCTTCCATAAACTCTCCCTTTTGGCTGGTTTTATGACTGGAAGCTTTGACAGGGAAGTATTTTGTTAAGGTGAATTGGGTCTCATGCACTCATTCATAACGGCATGTACTATTAGCTGTGCCCGTCTGGCAGCTACAGTGGAAAGTGAGCAAGGGGTTGTGAAGTTACTTCACTTGTGTAATAGGCTAGAAGGACTCATATGCTTCCCCCCTCTATGCTACAGCTAGATACAGACTAGGATAGCTATTAGTGCACACAAGTCCCTCGACCCCAGGAATAAACTTCCCCAGGACTGGAAATAGTTTGAGGGAAGGGGAGGAAAAATCCAAGACCATCAGTGCTTTCTGCTGGTTCGTGGGATTCAAACCCCTTATTTTTCTCCCATGTAGGACAGTGACATTTTGTTTGAATTCTGTCTTAAGTCTGAATGGCATTGGAGTGCATCTGTTGTGGATTATAGTTCTGGCCTGGAATTTTATAGAGCCCTTTCACTTGAAGTTTCCCCAGTGGCTTGAGTAGCCAGATGTTCAAAGTGGTCTTCCTAGCTGTGTATCGCTACTCTCATCCTGTGATGTAGTACTTGCTGAAAAGATCTTGAAAGATGACAGCTAAAATTATCGACTGTAAGATTATTACATGTGGTCCAAAGGCTGTCCTGATGTGTGAAAGATTTTATTAACTTTCAGTCCTGCTTTTAAAGACAAATAATAGATACATCATATTTTAATGCTTTATTTTAGGTGTATAAATCCCTTCCAACAACTGGTCACAGAATTCATACTGCAGATTGTGCTTGCTGTCTCTCAGTCAAAAGATTTTGATTCTCAGTCCTTTGTACCAGTGCTTCTCAGTTTGGTGATGCTAAAGTGCATCATATAAAACATTGAATTGAGACTATTATAATGCTTGAAAATTAGTAGAGATATAATGCAGTATCGTGTATTCATTTTACAGTTGTTTGTAATTATTTCATTGCAGTCATTACGTTGTCGCTCAGGAACTATTGGCCCCAGAGGAGATCCCATAAGAACATATACAAGACGAGGCAAAATTGAATCTTCTAGAGTTTTTAAAGGAAACGCGACCGGTCTCAACATGTTGGGCAGCAGCAAGAAACTGAGGTGCTTTGCTTACAGATATACTAAAATTGCTGAATCTGTCTTTTTGGAAAGTTTTGCCAGTAATTCTTAAGAAATGCTTGCACTTTGCTGATCAGTGATTAAAATTTCATTTTTGATATTCAAATGGTCTTGTAGACTAAGATCTGCTACTATGTGGCTGGAGGTTTTAAATGTTTGTTGCACCATAATTGTTTTCAAAAACGTGCAGTATTCTGGCCATCTGAGGCCAAACTGACATACCAGTTTTCAGGTGTGTATTTGTGGTCTCCTGAGTCCATCAGAATGATCAGCAAAGTCTGCATTGTTGTTAGGGGAAAAGTTCTGTGACACTACTTCTGAAGCTGTTTTCTTCAGTCCTACATGATGGCTAAGGTTAAATATGTAAAATTTCTGGAAATTTTGAAGCCATAGGGGAAAAAGTGTTTTGGGGTTTCCCCCCTGCTTTTTGGGAAAAATAAATTTTGGAAAAAAATTGAAATATGCGCAGTACTTTCATAATCCATCTTCTGTGTGATATGGGAATTGTGCACGAACAGGCCTGCCATCGGATGAGTCTTTATAGCTAAAATGTTCCAGGGGGTGCTGCATGCTGGAGCCAGAAGCTTGTTCGCACACAGGGACCACGTGCTCCTGTGCAAGAGTGCCCCTACCCTCCATTCCTCTTTTGCTACCAAAGGAGAAAGTTACGTTTTTCAGGGTCTCCGGTTATAGTGTTCATGATTTTCTTGGAGTGATGTTGGGTTCTGAGTTCCTTCCATAGCTCAGAACGCTCTTTTCAAGAAATGCTCCCGCTGAGGAGCAAAGATGACCCAAACTGATGAACATGACCTTTGTCTGTTTGGGTGAGGGTCAGGTTATCTCCTTATATAAGGCCTGCCAATGCTTCACCCCTAAAGCTTGGGGGGGATAGGGCTTCAAACTTATGGCAGTGTTGTGGGAGAAAGTGCTTAAAGCCTCAGAGCCCTTGTCTGAGTCAGCCCCAAAGAAAGTTTCAATTCTGCATCTTCAGAATTGATGAGTTAGACACCACCTTCTGGATCCAGTCTTGGTCATGCTTCCCTCTGCTTCGTCATGCCTCCTCTGCCTAAAGGTTAAAGGCAAGACCAAGAACATGAAGCAATACAAATCAACCTTTCAGTAGAGTGCACCTGTCTGCATTTCCAAACCCTGTGCCAACCATGCAGGAGAAACTCGTGCCTCTATCTGCAGGTCGAGGTTTCTATCTTGAATGGAGATGTGATGTGGAGATACCCTGACCCTTACCACAGGGTCAGGTTCTGTATTATA